>NC_077229.1:208192530-208533308 GCF_027887165.1 Monodelphis domestica
AGCACCTGACATCCAGGAAAACTAAGGGCTCAGCCTGTAAAGTCAAAATTACTTGCTTGAGATAACAGCAAAATAGTGGCAAGGGCTGAAGCATAGAGAGAGAATCTATGTAGACTATACATTTCTGACAAACAACAGAATTCTCTGGATTCTGCAGTACTACAGAGGTGCCTCAGCCCATGTTCAGACCAAAGCAGCTATTAATTCTGCCTCTACATAGTAGCTATTGCTGTCATGAACTAAATAGGCATCAATACAATCTACATGAACAAATAATTCTTGTTTATAGAATGCTTTACGAAGAATTTTTTAAAAACCCTCTTATGAAGTGGTTAGTGCAAGTATTATTATCTCCATTTTACCAATGAAGAAATTAAGGATAAGTGAAGATAAGTGACTTATTCATGGACACACAGCTAGTAAGTGTTTAAGTCAGAATATGAACTCAAGGCTATTGCTCCTTGACTGCCCTTAGTTTTCCTTATTTTTCTGCATCCTCCCATTTAAAGAGGTACTTGAGAGATCTGTCCCATTTTATATATTCAGAACTTTAGGTACAAGAAGTAATCTAGCTGATCATGCATGGCCTCTTTGACCTTTCAGATAAGTTACAAAATAGATGCACTGATGTTGTTATTGTTATTGTTGACATGTCCAACTCTTTGTGATCTAATTTGGATTTTCTTGGTAAAGATACTAGAATGGTTTGCCATTTCCTTCTCTGGTTCATTTTACAGATGGGGAAACTGAGATAAACAAGGTTACGTGACTTGCCAAGAAAATCCAAAAGGAAAACTAAGGGCAAGGTAGTGTCTGATTTGAACAGAGGAAGAGGAGTCTTACTGACTTCAGGCCCAGCACTCTTGTCTACTGTATTGGGATCAGCCAAATGCCTAGAAGTGCATAGGAGGAGTCAAACATTCTGGGGCTTAGGTCAGAAAACTTGCATTTATGTTTTTTACTTAACTACACCTTAGCTTTCTGACACTGAAAAAATTCTTGCAGCACCTAGTGGATAGAGTGCCAGGTCTTGAGTCAGGAGGACCTGGCTTCAAATACTTCCTAACTGTGTGACTCTAGGCAAGTCTTAACCTTATTTGCCTCGCCCTTGCCATTTTTTATCTTAGAGTTGCTACTAAAACAGAAAGTAATGGTTTAAAAAAAGCTAGCCACATTGATGAAATCATAGGTCTGATCAACAACAAAAACCAACCACAAACACCATAAATGTATTTTTGTTGGCCAATAAACTTTGTTAGATAACCCTTCACAGATGGATTAACTTCTCTCTGGCTAAGTTCCCTGATCCCTAAAATAGGATATTTAGGATTGTAAAATTTAGAGTTTCTGTTCTCCATTTCCCACACTAAATATGCTGAGCCCTATAAGATATTTAGAGCATCTCAGGAAAAGATAGTCAATAAATGTTTAATACTACCATTTGGCTCCCATTTCTTCACATGTATAGGCAAGAGGAAAGGTATCTTCCATCCTTTTTTTTTTTTAACTAAGCTTATACCAAGGAAAATTAGCCTGCTTCTTTGAAAGAATAATATTCTATATGAAGACACTCTTTTAAAGACTAAAGAGGACTATCTGGGGAATCCAAAAGGCCCCTGGAAAAATCGTCAGAGCATCACTGAAAGTGTCCAGTTGCCACAATCACCCTTTATTTCCCCAATTTTATGAGTACAAAGGTAAAGAGAATGAGGCACCGTTCTGTCTTCCCTTCCTTCTACTGCCCCCTGCCCCCATATACAATATCAATAGCATACACATTTAAAAGGATCCACTTGGAGGAAAGTCATAAGCAGAAGGAATTAATTAAGAATAGTGACAAGGCAAATGAGATAGCATGTGTAAAGCACTTTGTAAACCTTGTAGCACTAAGTAATTGTGTTTTTAAGAACAATTAATATTTATACAATATTTTGATATTTACATTATTATTAATAATAAACAAAAATAACACATGTCTTCCTATCCCCTCCGCCAATTCTGTCCTTGCACCTTCTGGTCCTTCGAGACTCACCTCCTTATAATACTATGCTTATAGCCTCCTTCTCAGGATGAGACTTTGCACCCCTGGACATATGCATACTTCCACACATAAACTGATAAACTGAAAAGTCTCACACTCTGACTTCACAGGTTTGCTGAATGGAGTCTTTACACTCAGTTGGGCTGAGGCGCACTTACTGCTAAATTTTGTTTCCTATACACAGCATGGGACTGAGAGTGACAGTTCCTGATGAATATTCACATTTAGTCTTTCCTGTATGCCAAGAGAAGCATCCCCTTTAGGTTGGATTAAGGGTCATGCCTCAGTAGGCAAGCAGAGACCTTCAGGAATTCTGCCTTCTGCTCCTGCTGTCACTCACAGCAAACTTCTGGCTGCCACTCAGAGTAAAAATCTCAAAGAGATACCTAACAAATATGGATGAGGCTATGTTGTACTGCCAGGGTTAACCTTAATGCCTGATCTCAGGTCCTGTCTATCACTCTGTGGTGTAACAGGCACACCCAATGGCATGTAAATGGTCCCAGTTACAGGATACATCCTAAAGTGAATGCCTGTCCCTGAATGCTTCTGCTCCGAAGTAGAGATGCTGTCTCTATGTCCTTCTGAGCCGAAGCATACCAATCCCTGGAAGGCGAAGGGGTTCCAAGACGTGACATATTCCTAGGGGCCAATTATGTGTCTAGTTTCCGACCGGATCTGAACTCAGTTTTACATGCTAGGACTAACTCTTTCAGACATTTCCTATCAATAAATCACTTTGTTAATTCCAAACTCTTGATCAGTGCTCATCATGGCTTGTGTTTCCTGGGAGAAAGCCAGTCCTAGACTCAACTGGAAGATTCCAAAGGGCAATAGGAATCTCCACAGTTTCAAGGGCTGACATCACTACCCAAAGCCTCTGGCTCTTAAAGGCTGTTTGGTAAGGTAGCTAGGTGTCTCAGTGGATTCAGAACCAGGTCTAGAAACAGAAGGTCCTAGGTTCAAATGTGACCTCAGATATTTCCTAGCTGTGTGATCTTGGGCAAGTCACTTAACCTCCTTGACCTAGCCTTTACTGCTCTCCTGCCTTGAAATGGATACACAGTATTAATTCTAAGATGAAGGGCAAGGATTTTTTTTTAAATGAAGTCAACTTCAGAAGGATGTATATAACAATGTTACTCAATCCCACTCCCCAAAACTAGGTTATGTTTGCCCATCCTGAGATTCTATGAATCCTGCTCTTCCTTGTCTCTCCTTCTACCTGTGTGCCCACTCCTTCTTAGTCTTTTTTTTTCATACCTCTAGGACCTTGCACATAGAAAATACTTAATAAACATCTGTGGAATTTAATTGAACAAACTTCAGAAAATTGCTTTTTAGAGGGCACAAGGAAGTGAGGAGGGCTTGTAATGAAAGGTAGTTTTTTTAAAAGTCACAAGATGCTTCACTAAATGTCACAAAGCTTGGCAGGGAGCCTGAAAAGTCTGACCTCAGGCATGAAGTCCAAGTAGCAGCCAAGAGAGAATTAGATATTTAGTTTCATCCTGTGCTTGCAAACTTAGCTGGATCTAAACAAGCTAATTCAGAAGAGAAGCAGCCTAGTCAAATTAATGTGTAACACCCACACAAAAACCCATATTAGGGCAATGTTAACCACCTAGAAGGTCAAGTGCCACCAGTTATCTTCCTTCACTTAAAAATGCATAAACTCACTCACTGGAACATTTAAAGAAGTAGGAGGAAGGGTGGCCAGGGAGAAGAATTAACCCCAAATGCATCCTTGATTCATAAGTAAACCAAAGTTGGTTATTGTAAGATTGGAGTGGAATACTGGCTTGCCTAAATTATCATCTGTATAACTTCGGGCAAGTTTTTTGACTTAAACTACTCAGGACCTTGGTTTCCTCATCTGTAAAAATGAAAGAGCAAAAAGTACTGAATCTTTAAGTTCTATTCCAGCGTTCTAATCCTATGACTTAGAAGCCTCTTTAATTTTTTGGTTCATATTTTAAAACACAAATTTATTAGTGAATTTAGGCAGCTAGCTAGTGTAATGGCTGAAGTATTAGGCCTGGAGTCTGGAAGACCTGAGTTCAAAGGCAGCCACAAATAGTTACAAGCTGGATCATCCAGGGAAAATTTTTTTATTTCTTTTTGCCTTACTTTCCTCATCTGTAAAAAGGGGACAATAATATAATACCTACCGCCCAGGATTGTTGTAAGTAATAATATTTGTAAAGTACTTAGCACATTGCCTGGTACACAGTAGACACTATATAAATGTTAACTATTATCATTATTAATAATTTTTACAAAGCTATCTATTAAACATTTCATACACTGGTAGGAATAGGGAAGTTAAGAAATTAAACATTTACATAAGCATTCTTTTTTTGTCAACCTAGTAGAAGTCTCAGCTGAAACCTGTAGAATGAGAACTAAATTCCTAATGAAGGAAGACACTAATAGATTAGAAAAATTTCCTTCTAACACTCTTTTCGTGATTCCAAGTTAGCCAATGGATTGAGAATAAAGGATATGTTTTCTTTTTTAAACCTTTACCTTCCTAGCTGTGTGACCCAGGGATAGTCATTTAACCCCCACTACCTCACCTTTGCCACTCTTCTGCCATGAGATCAATATACAATATTAATTCTGAGAGACATAGTAAGGGTTTATTGAAAAAAGTAAAATAAAAAAGGAATCAATGGAGATTTGGCATTTTCTTTCTAATGTTATCTATTGATTGGAATTAAACCTTGAAGCTCGTGGCTCAATAAGTTTATTTTATATGTGTATGTGGGGGGGGGGGAGAAACAGAGAAAGAGAAAGAGGAGAAACTGACTAGAAATTCTAGGGCTGAATGAGGATTCTAACTTATTCTATCATTAATATACCTTTGATCATAACCACCTACCACTTGTCCAGGGCAAGCAGGAATTTATATCGGGTGAGTAAGAATTTTGCTTTCCTTATTGTTAGGTTAAGGAAACTGCTATGGAGGAAAGAAAGCTAGTAAAAACACTTCAGATGGAAGAAAATGGTCTTTGTTTATGTAGAGGACTTCACTGACAGATTAAATGACTTTGGCCAAATTATTTGACCTCCCTCTATCTAGTTTCAATACCATATGAGAATAGCACTAGACTCCCACCCATTATTTTCCTATCCCAGTATATGGGATAACTATCCATACATCATGCTGCAGATACAAAATACTATAAAATAATTAACAAGAGCGGGCAAAAGAGATGATTAAAGAGTACTAGGCAATGAATTCTCCAAGGGCTCATTTCATTTAATCTAATTCCAAAGGGGCCATTCTACTTTAAGATGTTGTCTGACATACTGCAGGCACATCTGTTTTCTCCATTTTATAGTCTCCCCAATTCTGCCTCATATGATTTTATCCTCCCACCTGACATATGGATAGAGTGCACATATCTATATTCCTACACCAGTGATGCATACATTTAACACATGATACTTTCAGCTGTATAGCAGCAATTCTTCAGAAGAACATATGCTCTGGGTAGGTGAAACCAGGAATCCTTGATGACAATCAAATTGGTAAAATGGAAAATCCATGGGACTGGCATCAATTGCTAAGGGCTGTGGAATACAAAGATATAGGGGGGTGGGGGAAGAAAGGAAGACTGCCTTTGCCCTCAAGGAGCTTAAAATCTAGAGGGGGAAGACAAAATACAAAAGGTAACTGAAAGGGGAGGGGGGGGGAGTTGCAGTATAGCCAAATGCCCCAGAGAGTCAAAAAGTGGAGTACTAAGATTTATGGAATTTTAAAAGATAATGAAGTTATCTCAATAATGTTTCTTGGAAGAAAGAAGTTAGTGAGGAGCCAATAAATGTAAAAAAAAAACATAACAAAGACTACCCCTGACTTCATGGAGCTTAAAATAAAATGGGAGGTGGGGAACTAGGTGGCTCAGTGGATAGAAAGCCAAGTCTAGAGACAGGAAGTCCTGGGTTCAAACCTGGCTGAAGACACTTTCTAGCTGTGTGACCCTGGGCAAGTCATTTAATGCACATTGCCTAGCCCTTATCACTTAGTATTGATTTTAAGGCAAAAGGTTAGAGTTTTTATTTGTTTTTTCATATAATGGGGAAGACAAAGCACAAATGTAAGCTGAAAGGGATTTGGGTATGGGACACATGATAGAAACATCAGTAAGAGAAGTCCTCAGGTAGTATAGCCAGGTGAACAAGGAGGCAATGTCTGCGTTGGGCTCCCTCCTGCCTTTTGCCAGGTTAAGTTAGAAAAACCTGTGTGTGACTTTGGCCATCTCTCTGAGCTTCCATCTTTTCTTTCCTAAAATAAGGGATTTACATGAGAAATGATTCAAGAGATGGATTTGGAGAACATCTTTGGGAAGGCTTATATGAGCTAATGGGCAACAAGATGGCACAGTGGGCTTGAAATCAAAAAGATTCTTCTTCCTGAGTTCAAATCTGGTCTCAGACCTTAACTAGTGGTGTGCCTAAGTACAAGTCACTTAGCCCTATTTGCCTCAGTTCCAATCATACCATTTGCCCAGAACAGCCATACTTGCTCCTTCACTCCTTTACCAGTTCTATTGCTGACTGTTCAGACACTGTACCCTCTCTTCCCTTTTTCCCCATTTTTCAGCTCCCTTTTAGGTGTCTTCTCCCGCTAAAACATAAAATTCCTTGACAATTGAATTAACTGTCTTTTAGCTTGTATTTCCTTCTATATCTGTGTTCCCAGTACTTAGTACAGTGCCTACATATAGTAAGTACTTAATAAATGCTTTTTGGCCTGCTTTCTTGGAGGAGTTAACTTTTAAGCCAGGCTTTAGTAGTTGAGTAGAAATTGTGGGCAGTTAGGTGGTTCAGTGGATAGAGTGACAGGCCTGAAGTTAGGAAGATTCATCTTCCTGAGGTCAAATATAGCTTTAGCCACTTCCTGGTTTCATTTCATTTCATAGTTTCCTGTGTTATATATATATGTATGTATATATAGGGCAGCTCTCCAGCCTCTGACCCCCATCTGACACCCAGCTCTCACTTGTGGCTCCCAGTAGCTGCTAGCATTCGGCAGTGGCCACAACCCGGGCAACGGACAGGCCAGCTAAACCTTGTGAGGGTAGCCATCGGGTCATCGACCCCTGGTGAACCAGGGCTTTGCTCACCCAGCATGTGAAGACTGCTTCGGCGGAACAGGCAGAAGAAACCAACAAGAAAGTTCATCGGCTGAGAGGGCAACGCACCAAAGCACTGTGGAGTGCTTAGGGTATGTTGGAGCACAAAGGATAACACAGCCACCCAATGCAGCTGAGGAAGTCTCCAGGTGTAACGACTTTTCGTGCCACTGGACCCAGACTTCCAACGCCCAGAGAGTGGGACTGTCTCTGTGTATCCACTCTCCCACTTAAATCTCCTTCACGCACAAGTGTTTTTGTGCACACTCATCTACATCACAGATGAAAGTGCACAAAGACAATTGTCATCCTCGGTTACCGAGAGACTACTACTATATATATATATATAATATATGTATGCACGTATATATTTTAAGTAAAAGGGTTAGAGGAGGATCTCTGAAGTTCCCTTTCCAGTTCTAAAAGTTTTCATGATTCCATAGCATAAACACTTCCATGAATATTTCTAATTTATCACTGCTGCAAGAGAATTTTATTACTGATTTTAAAAGGCCACATTTTTTCTCCACTTTAGAAGCTGATTATCACTTTTTTTACTCAGTGAGTCTGTGAAACTTGTGTGTGCATTTTGGGTTTGTTTTTTTTTTTTCATTCAATTTAATTAGATTAGTTGGGGGAAGAGAGGGATGTTGTTTTTCTTCTCAGGCAGTGATTTCTCAGCCTTAAGTCAGCATTAAGTCATGATGATGATTCCCTCAAAACACAGCAGCAATTTAATTGTAGGTAGGAGTACAGGCTTTCAAATGCAATTCCTAGAAATTCAGCAAGCAGTCAATGACCCAGAAAGATGATTCTTTTTCCTTCCCAATTCTTCCAAGCACATCTCATCTGACAAAGCTAAACTCCCAAGATTATCTAAAGGAAGCTCCAAATTGAGGCCAAATGGAAGCTGGAATCACTTTTTTTTCCCCTTCCCTGACTCCACATCTCTTTCTATCACATCAGGCTGCAAAGAGCCTCATCCCCTCCCATGGTCAAAAAGGTAAACCTTGGATGGAGCAGGCAGCCTGTGAGCATACTCCCTATACAAAAGGAAAAAAATCTAGGTTTGAATCATTCATAAGGAATGACTGAGTGAATAACAGCTGCAGACTATTATTTAAAGGGATAATGCTAATATGCCTGTATTCAGTTATGGATAGAAGGAAAAGGGGGAAAGACATGAAGAGAAGTTGAGGGCAGGGTTCAAAGAGACCTTTCCACTTCTATCAATTCTAAAAGGAGCTTTTTATTTGAAATACTATTGAGGAGTTAAATACTGAATCAGAACTCAATCAGAATAATGTGCATTATAGCTGGAATAAACTTTAAATTACTGTTAAACAAACAAACAAACAACTCCTGGGAATTTAAGGACTGAGATTACAGTCCCAAACCTCACAATAGTCCAGAGATTAACTCTTTGTCCAGTAGCATTTTCAGAAGCCAACCTCCATTTCTAAGGTCTGGTCAAGGTGATAAAGAATTTCCAGAGGGAAGAAAAACCAAGGTTTGTAGTCTCGACAACTCATCTAGCATTCATGGTAGGCTGCCTTATATTGTAAAGGTTTCTTTGTTTTTATATTATGGGTTTTATAAACCTGACTAGATCATAAGCTCATGACCACTGTGTATTTTTAAATGGATCTGAGCCCTGGGAGACTACATCTCCCAGAACTCTCTACTCCAACTTCCTCAGACACCTCCCACTTCCTTTGTGGGAGGTGTCTGAGAAAGTATTAAAGAAGAGAGAAGCACGGGTTTGGGCATCTTTTCTAGAGAAGAGCCTTTTTCCCACCAGACCCTTTTACCCCTGGGCTGGGCTGGGCTGGAGATCTAATTTTCTCTACCCTTTCCAAACCTTTTTTCCTAGCCCAAATAAACCTATCTAACTATCCCTAGAGTCTGGTTTGATTTAATTTAATTCCCTAGAGAAATTATACTGGAAAAGAAAGCCTAGTCAATTTCCCTACCTGGGCTGGGGGAGACCGGGCTACCTTCCTTTCCCTACCTTTCCCTCCTTTTCCCCATCCACAGCACCACTGCCTAGCTCCTGACTCACATGAAGAATGTGCTTAATAAGTGTTCACTGCAGGGTGATAATGGTGAGGATCAATACTGACCCTCAGCTCATTGCGTGTCCTTAGTGTTTTGGTGCTCCCTAGGGATATGGTGGTCAGCAGAACTGAATGAAGTCCAGAATGTCTGCTCTCATTCAAACCAGCCAGACTCTGACTTTTGCTGCAAAACACACAACAATGATACACACAGCCTGAAACATTTCAAGCAATCTAAATGCATTGGCACAGTTGATACTCCTCTGCTGTGCCACCATCACCACCATAACACCAAAAACAGTGCAACCTAATTAACCAGAACTGGCTCTTCCTGCCCCTTCCTTCTTTGACATTTATAAGTTGCCTTCAATCCATTCTTTGTGTTCATCTATCACCTGAGGTATTGGCCAACCCCCATGAAGCTGTTTTTTTTTTTTAATTTGGTCAATTTCGAACATTATTCCCTGGTTACAAAAATCATTTTCTATTCCTCCCTTCTCCCCTCCCTCCCAATGAACATCCTAGTGCAAACAACAACAATATGGAAATGGATTCTGGTCAAGGACACAAGCTGTTTTCTTTTAGTAACTCTATTTCCTGTCAAATATCTCTATTGGTGCTATGGTGGTGCCCTATTTTTCTTTTATCAGATATGTTCCTTGTGGTTCTCTCATCTGGCATATGTTTGCCTCAGGCCATCATGGAGAGGGTGGAGGGTAGGGGCGTGGAAATCCTTTCTTAAGCATCATCTCATTCAATCCTGACTCATGCCTTCCCAGAAAGTAGCACCAATCAAAGGGATTTAACAGTTGCAATAAAGTGTACTGAACAGTATTTACTGCATCCAAGAGATCTGTAGGTGGTCACAAGGTCTACAAAATGGGGGAGGGTGATAAGACCTCCTCCCTGCTTACTTATAAGGATCAAGTATGTGATTACAATGTCTGGAAAGTGCTCTGAGCTCTCTGAAGAAAGTGACTATGTTAATGCAAACAATCATTATTCGGTCAGCTCCTATGGTGGAGTAAGGTAAGTAAAATAGATTCCCTGAGTGGAAGGAGTGTTCACCTTAATGGAGCCACATTTCCAAGGGCTTATCTAAGCTTTCCAAATCACAAAGTGCTGAGGATGTGTGCTAAAATGGTCCTTTTGAGGCCTCCAGTTTAATGTGCTATGTCAATCTCAAATTCAAATGACTAAATTAATACTAAGAGCATGAACTGATTATGTGGGACCACAAATGATAGGATCTCCTTCCACTAACTATAAACTTTTTTAAAAATGTTAAATAATTCACATTTAGGGCAAGTAGGGACATTGTTAGGTTGTCTGAGGCCCTGATGAAGGGGGAAAAGAAGTCAAAAAGAGAAGTCTAAGCTCCTGGGTTACAAACAAGCTGATCTGAGTGTATATACTGCATTACTGTAAACTTCTGAATAATAATAGTAAACATATAAGACTTAGGATTTGACTAAGTAAATAATATTTTGCCTTTTGGACTCAAAAAATGTGTTTCAAATTTATAAAATCTTGCAGCTATTCAGCAGGACCTCAAAGATGATCAAGTTCTACCCTCCAATTTTTTATCATTCCCTACCTGGAATGATCTTATATTTATTTTGTATATGTCATACATTCTCCTATATATGCATATTGTGTCTCCTCAAAAGAATGCTACAGATTATAATCTAGTCCTAACTTCTAATTTTTTTATCCTCTAACATTTCATCATTCACCTCCTGAAATCTTATATTTACTTTGCATATATTATACATTCTGTCATACATACACATTGTTTCCCCTCTATAGGATATGATAGGATAGGATAGGATAGGATAGGATAAATATAATAGAATGGAATGGGATGGAATAGAATAGAATAGAAATGTACATGACACCCAGTATGACACCTAAGAAATAGTAGGTGCTTAATAAATGATTGTTGAATGATTGAGGATAGTGAGGACCAGTAAAGATGGGCAATGGGCACTAGATTATATAGGTAGGCTTTTACCCACTGCAATGCTTGCCTTTGTAAAATTCAAATTCTTTATGCAAGCTTGTAATATTAATGCTACATTTAGAAAACTTCTTATATAGTTGATATTTATGTAGCTACTAAGGTAATGTAAGGAGAATAATCTCCATATTCAAGATGATGATAGTGATGGGAAAATACATATTAATGACACTTTCAATTTCACAAAAGCTTTCTTCCCAACATTGAAAGTTGGTGATATAAATATGATTAACCTCATTTAACAAATAAGAAAATGGAAGCTCAAAGAGGTTAATTGATGTGCTTTAGGGCAAATAAGTGGACCAGCCCCAACCCAGACTCAGGTTTTCTGTCCCAGATCTCATGATCTTTCCAATCTTTTACACTCTTATCTCTGACATATGTAAGAATTTTTTTAAAAAATTAAAAAAGAGGTGACAAATTTATTCTGATGATGCAAATAAATGCATATTCCCGATTTTAGTGAGCCAATGTATGAGATTCTGTGACACAGGCATTATCACCCATCAAATCTAACATCAGGGTTCAAAAGGGAAATAAAAACAGAAAATCCTTGCCTCATTTGGCATCATTTGGCACCATTTGGATTGGGAACCCCAGACAGGACAAATATATGGTACTTATATATAGGCCAAATAATAATAATTTTTCTTGGTTTGTTAAACAGTCTTGGTAGGAGATGAAAGCAACTGGAACATCACTTACTGTAAACTCTTTGTTAGTAAGTAGTCTTTTAACCACTGCTTCTCAGACTTGGCTAATAAAATGAATCTTTATCATTCTAATGATGACCCTCAGACACTGCAACATCCTAGGTTCCCTCTGACTCATCATGGAAAGATTAAATAATGTTCAGCAGCTTCTCTATTGAGGTTCTTCTATAGTATTCTTTTTTTACTGTGTTCCAATTTGTTGAGGACAATGATCCAGCATGGTACACATATGGAAAGAAAAAAATGGAGTATTTTATTAAACAAAACATTAAATTCCCTCAGCATAATGGAGAATAGAATTTTCTAGACAATGGAATTACCCTACTAGGACTACAGCTCAAGGGGGTAGCTGGGGGCTCAGTGGATTGAGAGCCAGGCCTAGAGAAGGGAGATCCTAGGTTCAAATCTGGCCTCAGACACCTCCTATCTGTGTGACCGTGGGCAAGTCACTTAACCCCCATTGCCTAGCCCCTACCATTCTTCTGCCTTGGGACCAATACACAGTATTGATTCTAAAATGGAAGGTATGGGTTAAAAAAAAAAAGACTACAGCTCCAACATGGTCATACAGAATCAATTGGCATGTTTATTAACAAAGTACTATCTTGGGGGTAGCTAGATGGATCAGTAGGCCTAGAGATGGGAGGTTCTGGGTTCAAATCTGCCCTTAGACAACTATATGACCCTGGGCAAGTTGGAACTGATGCTTGGTATCAATTCTAAGACAGAAGGTAAGAGTTAAAAAAAAATAAGTCAGTCACTAATAATAATCCAAAATTCACAACTACCTGTGAAATATAAGCACTTTAGTTTTTAGTGACAGGCACTAATAACTCTTATGCCCATGTTCTTATGCTGAAAATTATATGTGTGGACTTCTGGCTAAGATGGTGGCATGAGAGGTCTTAAAGAAGCCAAGCTCTCCCATATATATCTCAGCAGTGATCTAAAATGGCCATCTGATTGAATAATGATGGAGACATCAAAAGAAAAACATCAGTAAGTTCTTTTATCTAGACCAAAGCTGTATTAAATTTAGATATATGGCCTATGTTTCATCAACTAGCTTGACAAAGCTTCGATCAGAATCTATTCATCAAATCATTTAACAACAAGCAGTTAATTTATATAAATCATCAAGGCTATGCCTGGTAGAGAACAAAAACAATAAAAATGTGGCTGCCAAAATAATCTTCGTAAAGCACAGTCACTAACGGTGTCACCTCCCTGCTAGAAAATCTTCAGTGGTTTCCTTTTTCTCATTGATTAGGAAAAAATACAAACTCTCCACCTTGGTGGTGAAGGTAATCTACCATCTAGTTCCTCCTTACATTTCTAAGTTTTTTATTTCACTTCACATTCTCTACAGTGGAACCAAACTGTAATCCTTGTTCTTCATACCTGGCATTCCATTTTCTACATATTGGCACTAGCCATTCCCTCTGCCTAGAACATATTTCTTCCTTATCTTTGCTTCTCAGATTCCTTATCTTCTTTCGAAACTCAGTTCAGGCACCTTTGCTATGAAGCCTTTCCCCCCCCAGCTCCAAAGTATTCATGCTCTTTCTTTCCTCAAATTACTTTGTATTTAGTAATCTAAACACTATAATATACTTTCAAGTAGAATGAGATCTCCTTAAGGCCAGGGATTGATTTGTTTATTGTCTCTTTCTTTCTCTCCATAGCCTAGAAAAACGCCTTGATAATCGTTTATTGAATCTTTAAATAGTCCCTCTCCCAAGATTACAATCTAGTAGGGGGATTGTGACTACACAAATACGCCATGCCATACAATAATTATAGTGATGGTTTAGTTCTTACAGGTTTCAAACAAACATTGCTGATTTCTTTCAGATCGCATCAGGACTTAGTAGTACAAATTGAAGGATCATAAATCTCATATCCAGATTTCTTTCTCTGGTCAAGTGGGAGGGGAAGAGTAGAACATGCCACTCGGAAGTGAAACAAGTTCAAATTACCTCATCACATTCTTTGGATAACATCAAATTCCTTCCAACCTACTAAACCCCGCCAGTTATCAAAAGATATTTGTCATTAAAGAGAATCAGGAAAATCTACATCCTTGGCTTCCTAGACCAGATTTCATCTTCTCCTGGGTCTCCTGGCTCTTCCATATGGTCAATGAAATGATGGCACAGAATATTTAGGCCCAACATCAGTAGATACAGGAAGTCAAGTCTGTAGAACTATAAGTGATTTCCCCAGCGTTAATTTCAGGCTCAGTTGCACTGCCCCATGGCTTACAGAAGGGCATTAAGCAACGAAAAGGAAGAGGGAAAGGCAATTTGCTGAGTTTCACTCTCCAAATTATGTTGTGTGGCTCTGTGCACAAAAGTACATGTATACTCTCTTCCCAACAGGATAAATAAGTGCTAAAACAGCAGCATGCAGCTACTGAGGAAGGCTACAAATGCTCAGAAACCAAGGGCCATTGATTGTGCTTCAGCAGCCAGAGAGAGAGGGAGAGGGAGAGAGAGATTGAGAGAGGGACAGAGACAGAGACAAAGACCCAGAGACAGAGACACCCAGAGAAAGACAGGGACAGAGAGAGATAGAGACAGAGAGATGGAGGGAGGGAGGGAGGGAGGGAAGGAGGAAGGAAGGAAGGAAGGAAGGAAGGAAGGAAGGAAGGAAGGAAGGAAGGAAGGAAGGAAGGAAGGAAGGAAGGAAGGAAGGAAGGATGGAGGAAGGCAGGATATGTACTTTATTGGTAAAAATGCTAAGAATATATGAATTACCCAACCTACAGATAAGCAATAAGTCTGTTTCATCTGGGAGAGAAGAAACAGAAATTTCTATTTTAAAAAATCAAGTTCAACCACGTTAGACATTAGGAAACACTGCCTAACTATAGTGAATGACAAATATCTGAGTTAATATTCATAATATCAAATGCAGCTATGATCCGACCTTCTCCAGAGATCTCAAAAAAAAAAAAAAGTATAACTGGTCATCTGCCTGGACTGTTTTGAATGATCCTAGATGGAGGCAAAGCATTGGACTCAATTCTCAGAAGTCCCAATCTAGTAAAATGGCTCTTTGATTACTTATTAAATTGCAGTTGGCAAATAACGAATAAAGGGCACTTCACTCTATCATCTACCACAAACTTAAAACAACTAATGAATCATGCATTAAGAAAAAATAGGAGAGAAAATCTGTCTTTCTAAAGAAGTAGAATCTCAAATTCCTTCCTTCTGAAAGTATCTCATACTTTTGGCATAAGCCTTTATAAACAGTAGGTACTTAAACAATGTTTGAATTAAATTAAGATTATTTTTCAGATTGGTCTGGCAGGGTATTGTGAGCATCAGAATTGTGATGTCTGTGTATTAATAACAGTGTTCTCTGCTACTTTCTGTTAGGTAAACTAATGAAATGCAGAGATAACCAGTCCCAGATAGGTCAACTTATGAAAGATGGCTGTACCCAACCATTTCTCAATCATGGCTGGGTTAAGATCTTCATGTTCCTTCCTTCCCCTAGTTTCCTCTGAATTTGGCTGGTATGTAGATAGATTCAAGCCCTGGAAAGCTCTTTGGCTTTTCAGCTGACAGAGCAATCTCTGTGTTTTGGCAAAGCTGCATCTTTCCCAACTGCCAGGTAGAACATCTTGTTCCCTGCATCCCACAAAGAAAACAAATTAAGGTGCCTACAGCATGCCCTGAAATGACATACAACACCTTTTAATGTGTGAGTGACACTAGTAGCACCTACCAATTCAGAAGTGGACACACCACAAGTTCAGGCTTTGTCAGAAACCAAGGTTTCTACACCACTAAATATGAACATGTATGCCCACCTATGCACACAAGCTACCTTGCTGGATCCCTTCCAAAATACCAGTCATTCTACTATGCTCCTAGGAATGTATTCCTCCCTAGAAGATAAAAGGAAGAATATTCTCCTGGGAATCAGAAGAGATAACAGGAAAGAAGGGAATGTTTTTTTTTTTAAGTGAGCCATTATCCCCCAATTAATAAATGGACAAAATATATGAACAAACAGTAAAAATGCTAAGAACACATGAATTACCCAATCTACAGATGTTATAGGTCTGTTCCATATGGGAGAGAAGAAAGAAGAAAGGATAGAAGGATGGAAAGGTGGATGGAAGGGAGGATACTAGCCTAGGAATCAAGGGAGTGGTTGAATATGAACATTTTTGAAAAGTAAGCCTTTAAAATTATCTGCTTCATTAAGACTGGATCAGTGGCAAGTGCCCCCCCCCCCCCAAACAAATCTTCATGTGTCATGAACAAAAGATAAATAAGCAGATTTAACACAATGCAATAAAGAGCCATGGATTAGTATCTGGAGGGCATGGATTAAAATCCAGACTGTGCTACTTACTAACTTGTGTTAATTTGAACAAGTTACTTGGCCTCTAAGATCACAGAGAGAGAGTTATGTATAGTAGAAAAAATGAATGAAAAAAAATATGTTCAGTGCTTACAGATATAAAGGCAAATATAGTACCTGTACCAAGAAACTTATATTCTATTGAGGAACATAATGCATACACAGGACTGGTAACCAGAAAAGGGTATTTTGGTTTGGAAAGTTACAGGGATGGTTAGTGGAGTTTGGGGGAGTAGCTTGGAACAATCTTTCAAGGAACAACAAGAGTTGTTTCGATGATACTGCCAACCAACAAGCCTAGCTTTTCTTCCAACAGAAAGGGCTATTTTTTGGTGTCATTTCCATGTTAACTATTCAGGGAGCAAATAGGATTAAATGAATGTTTGCCATGGAGCTAACTATACAAACAAGTCATGAACAAAAAGTTGGGGGCATCATCAGATGATATTTTAACTTCCTATAATCCATGACATTTCTTTCAGTTTTTAGAGCAGCCTTGGATTGGAACAGGGCGAGGTGAGGACAGCTCAAAGACTTTATTTCATCGCTATGAGAGTTCAGTGTTATGATATATTAAAACATGGACACATAGTCATGCTTGCAGATTCCCCAAAAGTCAATCTGTAGGAAGAGGAAGAAATTTCTAGTAACAGTACTAAAGGTACTCTAATAGACTATATAACAGTGGCAAAGACCCCTTCCCCCCCACCATCATCTATTCCTTTCTACTGCTACCATTAGTCAATCCTATATGGAAAAATGGGTCTTGAGCCATGTATCATTACATTTTTATCCAGGAAATATCTTCAGACCAAAATCAGAGAGAGCAATGAGCCACATTCTCTGTTCCCATTCCATCCATACAACACATCAGCTTTCTATTTTAGGATTTTTAAATGTATTCAAAGCTAATGGAGAAAGGAAGATAATTAGCATTTGCTCAACTTTTCAGTCTTTTGGGGGAATTATATTTATTATTTGACACATGCATTTCCCAAAGCTTCTAAGCTTCTCATTAATGGACTAAAATGGTGTGTGTGCTTGGTGTAATTTATCACATTCCCATTGTATATAGCCTTATAAACTATTTTTTAATTTTATTGTTGGATCACGTCTGTTTCCTCTTTGTAGTTCTTCATAGTGTCTTGCACACATTAGGTGTTCAATAAATATTTGTTGAATGAACATTGAAAATGAAATATTGTGCTAATAGTGAAATTCCAACTGGAGATGTATATCTGCCTATCTCCCAATGATTTCTCCCAGGACTGTGTAAAACCAGCATACCTGATGGTAAGGGGGTTAGGGTTGGGGGAAGGAGAGAAGGAGATGGAGAAGAATAAACAGATGTCAATTGTCCTTAGTAAATCCCTCATCACAGAGTAAGAGACTGCACTCTGGACAGACCTAATACTCCAAATGCAGCCTGGGGAAAGCAACACACTGCATGCCAGCTGTAAGCCAATTTATGTAAGCATGAAAAGACTGTTTAGAACCAGCGAGACAAAACCATGTAGTGCACGTGAGCTGAGAGGGAGAAAGGCAGCCTGCCTTGGTGCCCTTGATGTGAACAGCTGTGCACATTAAGTCAGAGAGAACTACATACCCAAATGGCTGTAAACCTGGGCCCCAGGATTTCAAGAGAGATGCATCTTGGGTATAAACAAATCTCCCATATGGGCTCTACTGGGGGTTGGGGGGGCAGTTGCTGTGAGTCTCAGGCAAACACAGCCACGTGCATTGAGAAGGCTGCACGTGGCTTAGATATTTTTGCCCAGAATGCATTTTTTGTCTGATTCTTTTTCTTCCTCCTCTGATGTATTTATTCGTCTGTGGGGGAGTTTGAAGGAGGGAGATAGAAGAGAATGTTAGGCAAGGGTAATGGCATT
Source organism: Monodelphis domestica (assembly GCF_027887165.1). Taxonomy (NCBI): domain Eukaryota; kingdom Metazoa; phylum Chordata; class Mammalia; order Didelphimorphia; family Didelphidae; genus Monodelphis; species Monodelphis domestica. The sequence continues at coordinate 208,210,775 of NC_077229.1, forward strand.
TTTATCCAATCCATTCTTGATTATGCATGCTAATGGAAGGAATAAGAATTATAGGTAATAAAATACAACATATAATTTTTCTTAATTGGCTTTGGAATTGAGTTAAGAAGCATGCATTAAGTCAGACTCTCTTAGTATATTTGTGTACAATTCGGTACACACATATACTCCCTCACTCACCACTAATAGCAGCCACTAATCCCTAACACTAACCACCTAGAAAGTTTTACTCTAATGGGCTTCAGATCATCTAGAAAAATCTACTAAGTGGATCACAAGTAATCAAACATTGATTATACTTTGAGAGAAAATTATTATCACCTTCACTCACATGTGTATTCAGTATTTTAAAGTTTACAAAGAAGTTTTCTCATAATGGCCCAGCAAGGTAGACAACTCAAGAATTGTTATCTCCATTTTTTTAGCAGGTCTAAAGAGGCAGCTAATATTATAGTGGATATAGTATTGGACCTTGAGTCAGGAAGACCTGAGTTTAAATTTGACCTCAGACAATTATTAGCTAGGTGACCCTAGGTAAGTCACTTAATCTGGTTTGCTTGAGTTTCTTCATCTGTAAACTTAGCTGAAGGAAATGGCAAACCATTCCTGTATCTTTGCCAAGAAAATTCCAAATGGGGTGACTCAACAAGAAAATCCTACCCATTGTCACACAGCTAGTATTATAGGAATGACAGTCAGAGGATTAATTAAAAAAAAAAAAAAACCTTTCATTCCAGAGCATCTCTATTAACTGAAAATATGTTCTTTTTAGTCTTAATAAATGGTGTTGGGGAGAGAAGAGGAAAGAGGGAAAGAAGGGACAAAGGGGTAAAAGAACCAAAAAAAGGAACAGAAAGTATTGTGAGATGTAAAATTGATCATTTTGAATACCTTAAGTTGAAAAGGTTTTGTACAAATCAAATTAATTTAGCCAAGATTAGAAAGAAAGCAGCAAGTTGGGGGGGGGGACATTTATAGACAGTTTCTATAGAGAACTTTGTCAAATATATAAGAATATGAGCCATTCCCCAAGTGATAAATGGTTAAAAGATATGAACAGAGTTTTTAGATAAAGAAATCAAAGCTATTATATGACTCTATGAAAAATGTTCCAAGTCACTATTAATTTGAGAAATGTAAATTAAAAGAATTCTGAGATACCATCTCACACCTCTCAAATGGGCTAAAATGATAAAAGGGCAAAATAACAAATGTTGGAGGGAATGTAGGAAAATGAGGGCACTAATACAATAGTAGTGAAACTGCCAACTGATCCAACCATTTGGAGAGCAATCTGGAGTTATGCTCAGTTATAAAACTGTGCATACCTTTTAACTCAGCAATACCTCAATTGGTTTATTTCCTAAGGTGATTAAGGAAAATGAAAAAGAAACTATATGTTCTAAAATATTGATAGCAGTTCTCTTTGTGGTGCAAAAGAACTGGAAATTGAAAGGATACCCATCCTTTCAATGCCCATTGAGGAATGGCTAAATAAGGTATAGCAAAATAAAAATGTTTTAAATAACAAACAAGTTAATTTTGGGAAAACATGGAACAATCTACATGAAATTATGAAAAGTTAAATGAGCAGAACCAAGGGAACATTATATACAGAAGGGGACATTATATACAGAAACAGAAATATTGTTTGAAGAAGGACTTTTCACCTCCAGAGATAGAATTGATAAACAGAAATAAGTAAGGCATAGTTACATATATATATATATATATATATATATATATATATTTGTCAAATGATGCTTTCTCTAATAGGGAAGAGGGAGAGAGTTAAAGTGATATTTAAATGTAACAACTGATAAAAAATTTAAAAGCAAAAATAAAAAGGGGGGAAGAATACAATCTCCTTGAGAGGGGAATTGTTTCATTTATTGTATCTGTTACCTCTGTACTTATCAAAGTGCCTGGCACACAGTAGGTACTTGTTATTCATCCTTTGTTTTTTAAGAGGACTAATCATGTCACAGGGTGATGTCTTAACTTGAAGATGAATTGGATTTAAGAGCTGCCATGACCAGCAGCGAGACAAAAGTCAGGACAATAGGAAATAGCCCAGGATGCAGTGGATGATCCTTGAGGTTTTTTTTGTTTTGTTTTGTTTTGTTAAACCCTTACCTTCCATTTTAGAATCAATACTGTGTATTGGCTCCAAGGCAGAAAAGTGGTAAGGGCTAGGCAATGGGGGTCAAGTGACTTGCCCAGGGTCACACAGCTGGGAAGTGTCTGAGGCCAGATTTGAACCTAGGACTTCCCATCTCTACATCTAGCTCTCAATCCACTGAGCTACCCAGCTGCCCCCAATCCTTTTGTTTTTTATATCTGACCAAGCTCCAAGCACTCCACAGGGCCTATTTTAGCCACCTTCATGCCCCCTGGAACACAGTATTCCCATCCACCCATTCCACCCAGGGGTTAATTGATTGCTTGATTAACTAGTCAGTGATGGCTAACTAAGTTACCTGTTAATGTTATCAGTCTTCTCACACTGATTAGTCAAAGATAATACCTGAAGCAATCCTATGATGACCTAAAAATGGAATGTGTGCCCTTAATTTTTCTTAACTAAAAAGAAAAATGCTTCAGATCTACCACTTCCAAATAGTATGAAGGTCAATTAAACAGATTATTTCATATGCTGAACTAAGTTAGTGAAGACCATCCAGATTCAATTATTTTTTAATCGTATACAAGTCAAATCAATTCAAGTCAAGAAGCACTTATTAACTACTTTCAGTGTGCCAGGAACTGTACTAAACACCAAGAAAGGTGAAAAATAGTCCTAGATTTTAAGGTACTCACAGTCTAAAAACAAACTAGTAGAAAAATCAAGACTGATAAGTTGAAATGTGGGCGCCAGTGCTTCTTCCATCACTGAAAGTGACCATTTATTCTAGTTCAGAGACTTCTGATTTGTCCCTTTCCTAATATAAACTTTTTTCCACAATATTAAACTTCAAAGCTTTACATAAACTAAATAGTCAATGTGTTGCTTTTTTCAATCTCATCTGTTATACTAAATCCATTAACTGTCTGTCACCTCCTAATGATGAGGTTATTGAAAAGCATGTCAAAATTCTCCTTCACTAGACATCTCTACCCTGGTGGAGAACTCTATCTTCTTTTATCCAATTGGTTATAACTGCATTACAATAGTAGCTCTTGTACTATAAAAAGCCCCAGTACATAGCAAAATGACTAACTATCCAATCCAAATCCATCCAACATTAGCCACCATATATACAAAACCATTAACAGAGTAAGGTTTAGATTATCCTCTTCTTGGATTGCATAGGTTCCCATAATCCAATGATCTATTCTCTCCTTCAAAACTAGGTAACTGAATCCACCATCCCAAGAGCATTTGTCCTTTAACTTTCCTTGCATAATATAATTTTTGCAGCTATTTTCAGCTTTTCTCATTAAGATCCTTTCCAACCTTTTGCCAAGCTTTTTTCTTTCTCTCCTAAATAACTGTCTTTTGTTATTGTCTCCATTTGAGATATAATGGGAAGAAAGGATGGATGAGGAGGAGGTAATTGTGGTGAATGATGAGGATGAAACTTCTTAGCACCATTATGGTTTGCATCTTGAATACTAAAAAGTCTACAGAAAATCAGAAGTTCATTACTAAGTTCTTTATTTAGCCTTAAAATGTATGAATGCAGAGGAAGTATAATTGAACTCTGTCAAATACAGCACACCAGTGACAGGTAGGGTTTTCTAGCTTTCAATGTCATCTTCAAGAAACACTGACTGACCAGCACAGGACATCCCATTGTGCTAGACTCTCTGATACTGGGAGACAAAGAGCATCACTTCTCTTGAAGCACCTATGCGATGTAGAAAGTATGCTTTTTATCTATTTGTACTTATATATGTGGGGAAGGAGAGAGGTAAAAGTATTTATATAGTACCTAGTATATGCCAGGCACTGTGCTAAGCATTTTATAAGTGGCATATCATTTAATTCTTACAACAACTCTAGCAGTAAATGCTATTATTATCTCCATTTTATAGCTGAGGAAACTGGAACAAACAAAGGTTAAGTGGCTTGTCCAAGGTCACACAGCTAATAAGTGTCTGAGGCTGGAGTCTTTCTGACTCCAAACCCAGTGGTCCATCTATTGTACTACCCAGTGGCCAAGAAAATCCATGAAGTCATTTTTATAAAAATGGTTTGACCTCCTAGGGAAGAATAAAGAAGGAAGAAGGTTAAAGTACATTAAACCTAATCCATCTGTGGTTTTTTGCTCAGTTTCAATTCCCTGAATGCTGACATTTCTGATTGCATGAGGAAGAAAACTAGTAGTTAATGACCCACTGAAAAATTGCCAGGGTACCAACCCTTCCATCTGTACTTTATCCATGACTCTAGAAATGTAGTAATCAAAGAATGGTAAAGCTAAAAAAGACCTTAGTTAAAAAATACAGTGATCCAACCCCTTCATTCTAGAGATGATTAATTATTCCTCCTAGTTTGGAGTCAGCTGGAAATTTGATCAGCATGCCATCTACATCTATCCAAATCATTTATGAAAATGTTTGTAACCCCAGCACTTAGCATGGTGCTTGGCACCTGCATAGCAAGCATTTAATATATACTTATTTACTCAATAATTCATTCATTCTAACAAAAGAGTGAAATACAGGTCCCTAGGGCACTCCACAGGAAACCTACTTACAGGTTGACATGACTACTGATCCTTGAGTCCATTCATTCAGACATTTCTGAATCCATTCATTTGGAATATCATATAGTCCACATTTCTCCAGCATGTTCACAAAAGTACCCCTCAATTCTCATATGTAATCAGTTACCAAGCTCTGCTGGTTTTTTACCTCCTTATATCTGTTGCATTCATCCTCTACAAAATAACCCCCCAAAATCAGTATTTCAAAGCACTTTGTACTCCATAGAACACCATATATATGTACAATAGAACTATGAACTGTTTGGCTAAGAAAATGATCAAGTTTGAGAAGAAGATGAAGGAGATCATTACACTTACTTTTTAAAAGCTAAAAACCCATTCATTGAGAATTGAATCTATTGTTGGGGCCCAACAGTAGTTTTTCTACCAATATTTGCCTCTGATCACTTAATTATCTTGCCTCAATGTTGGTTCTACTGGTTAATAAGCTTCTCAAGCCTTCTTCTAAGAAGTAGAAGTGTGTGACTTCCTTATGAATTCTGAAAATTGGGTATGCTAAATCTCCCAAAGGAGAGAGAGAGAGAGAGAGAGAGAGAGAGAGAGAGAGAGAGAGAGAGAGAGAGAGAAAGATCTCTAAAGCACAGAAAAACTTCTTTCATGAGTGACAACTAACATAATACCAAACCAAACTGGAAAATGCAGGGGTGAAAGCTAACATTAATTATCTTGCAAATCAAAAGTCTAAGGTTCTAATGGGGTCTACAGAATCACCTCATAATAGCATATGGGAACTCGACTAATGGAAAGAACAGATATGAATATTGCCAAGGACTAACAGAACTGCAAGAAGAATGAATAGAGACAAATAAATATTTTGTTTAAAAAATAACTGATATTATTCTATTAAGAAGTTTTTGCTAAATATGTTTTTCTTTTACTTTTTTTTTTTGGATCAGCAGTCTGTTTTGATTTATACAATTACCTAGGAAAGCCCAAACCACCCACGATATCCCTGATTCATCCAAAGCCTACTGTTTCAGAGATGAGTAGCTAGACTAGATGGAATAATGTGTGCTACCCACAGGTGATCAATAATCTTCCTATACCTTGATTTAGGTCAGCACCAACATACCAGTATAATAGGGAAATAATTTCTCATATAAATGTATGCATATATATGCATAGATACACTCAAAGATATCCTTCTGCTGGAAGAAATGGTTTTTAGAATAGAGTTTAGAAGCCATATTTCCTGTGTGAACCACCTCTTGTCTTGAAGCTTACCAAGACAGTTTTCTATGAATAGCTGACTAAAGTAGCAATTCTCCTTTCCAGACTCACACCTGTCTTTCAGGTGTCTCACCACCCAATGTATATGTGTAATTAACACTCATCCAGACAAATTCTGATCCTGACTCCCTCTAGGATCAGCATACAGAACTATATACCATACCGCTCTATGGACCTACATCTAAAATCAGAGAAGAGCTGGGAAGGAAACCTTAGGGATTTCCTAGTCCTATGCCTTCATTTGACATATAAAAGTCAACATTTCTAAATGAATAATTCTATATCCAAATACATATAGTAACTTTTATAGTAACAAAGAACTATAAATAAAGTAGGTGCCCATCCATTTGTAAATGGCTAAACAAGTTGTAGATATTATTTGCTTTAAAAAATGATTAATATGATGATTACAGAGAAATATAACTAAACTTATATAAACTGATGCAAAGTGGAGTAAGCAGAAATAGTCAATGAACATTTACTGAGCATCTACTTTGTGCCAGGTACTGTGTTAGATGCTGGGAATAAAGCTAACAGGAAAATAATAGATGCAGTGATTATGACAATGGGAATGGAAAGAATAGGAACAAGAAATTTAAAAATAAAGCCAAATGCAGTATAATAATGATGAGTAAGCTTGATCTGGAAAAGGAGTAAAAAAATGCATCTACTTATTTGTAAAAATGGGACACTATGTATGGAACATTGTATAAACTATCAGTTAGTTACCATATTGATCAGTTTTGCAGAACTTTTTTCTTCTCCTCTTTAATTTCTTATTCTTTGTTGTATTCTGTGGAGGGGACAGGGGAAGAATCAAAATTCATAGTAGTTTTAAGCTTTTAAAAGTCATTAAGACATTTGTGATGTGCTACTTTGGGAAATAAAAGTGATTTTAAAACAAAAACTATCAATGACAGTTTCAAAAAACAAAACACAAAAAGAAATGAATACTTTCATTTAAAACTGTTGCAAATTTCCAGAATGTCTAATATCATTTTTAAAATATACACAAATAATAATTTGGTACTTGATGACCACAAGGATGGAAGTCATTATAAAAATAAAGAGTAGGTTCCAGAGTGAGACATAAGGAAATATAGAAAGATAAAAGATGATGATCAGATAAAGAACTCAGTCTGCTCTGGATCTGCTCTATCAAAGCTGTCAGTACCTTTGGCAAGCAGACATCTTCTTGTTCTATGCCTCACTTGATATTTATTATCAGAGGACCATTGAACAGATTTACTTCTGTTGTTTTGCTTCTAAAGATAGCAGTGTCAAATACAAATAGAAATGGATCCCAAACAGCTGCAAATTGACTCAGAAAACCACAAATGAACATTATCTATGCCATACTATATTTTTATTTTATTAACTATTTCCCAATTAGACCTTATTACAAATTTGACATTTCTGTTCTAAAGAATCCTTAATGATCTTCATATATAACCAGATGGAAGATATCAATGTAAAAAGAACACATTAGGCAAAGTTTTGTTCTAGTGAATGAAATCTTTCCACAATCCATGAACAAGACTGTAATGTGATCTCATGTTGATGAGATGGTGAAGATCTCAACTTGTATTTGGAGAAATCCTCTGGAATGGTTTTCTAATAGAGTGTGCATCTGGAACAGGCCACACACACAAGTTGGTTGAAAAGGAGAAGAGTGGGGACACAGAGTGCCTTCAGAAAATTGCAAGATACTTTTCTTAGACTCTAAGCACCTATGAAAACAAAGACCTACTTTTCAATATGAACATTATAGCAGTGTTGTACATGGCAGTGAGATATGAACATCATAACTTCAGAAGGAAAAATGAGTATCCCACAAGGGGCAAAGTAGAGGTGCACGGTGAGCACAAGTAGGCTGCCACATATAACCATAACACATAACCCAGTCTAGAGGGATTCTGAAGGGCAGGAATAAAAAATGTCATTAAGGAATTGTATGACAGGAAGAAATAATGGGCCAGTAGTCAGCTTATAAGAGCAACGTTGAAAGATGGATGGCCAGAGTGCTTCACTAGTGCCCTTAAGATGGTAGGAGAAAGTGAGAATGGCTACCAGCATATTAGGTAGCCCCATGTGGCAAACTTTTGTGAGAACATGGACAAGAGTTGCAGAGGAGGGGGTAGACATGGATGGGTTATTATCTGTACCAGTAGGCTGAACTCCCAAATCAATGAGATCACAGAGCTATTTGAACATTTCAGAATCCCACAAAGAGAACGTATATCTCAAAGAAAAATAGGGGAACACTAGAGAGAGCAGGATTCATAGATGGAGATAGGTCTCAACGCTTTAATTATTATGAGCATTTATACCTCAGAAATCAGCAATTTCCACAAATTAAAGTTCAATGTATTGTTTTGTTGATTTCTAGGTTTAAGAAAGTGGCAATAATGCAAATAAAATTTTTAAGCAGGTGCACATTTTTTTCGGAAGAGCCTAGTTGTTAAGTATTTAACAGCACACCCTTTTACTGCTCTATAAATGCTATTTAAACTGAGCTGGAGTAAAGTAGAAGCTTCAGAAAATTAGTCAACACCAGACTGGAGGCATGGTGACTATAAGCTAAAATACTATAGTAATAATAATAATGAATAATGACAATTGGCATATATATAGCATTTTAAGATTCGCAAAGTGCTCTGTATCCATTTTTTGAACCTCACAACACCCCAGGTCTAATCCAGTAATTTTTAGTCATTCTCCAAGATTGTATATCACCTAAGTGTGCCCTTTATTGTATAACTCTTCCATGGAACCCCATATGCATTCATATATCTCTCAAGAATTGTATGAAATCCATTCTTGCAATCAAATATACTTTCTCAAGTCAGGAGAATCTTCTGACTTTCCTGTAGTGTGCCATGATCCCCATGGCAAGAACTAATAATAACATTGTGTTGCTGTATATTAAAAAAAGTTTCAGAATCGCTGACCCCAACCCATGATGTACCTACCTGTTCTTATATCTTGGGGTAGGGGAAAATGGCTTTAGAAATCACCTAGTCTAACCTTTAACCCAATTCAGTAATTTCAGCTCCTCCAGAGAGGCATACAACTTCTCTCTGCTTGTACACTTTCAATGACAGAGAACTTATTGCCTCCTAAGTCAATTTTTTTCTGTTTGAACAGACTAAATTATGTAATAAATAATAATAAGAGGGTATATTTGATTGATGATTGGTAACTAAAGATCAGGCAATTATCTTATTTCTTCTGTCTGTCCCTCCTCCCTCTATACCTCCCTTCCTCCTGTTTCCTCCCTCTTCAGCCTCTTCAGCTTCCCTCCCCCTTTCTTCTTTCTAAATCACTCAGGGTGAGTTAATGATGTTTCAAATGAATCAGGATGCAATTCATTCTTATCCTGAACCAACTTCCTCCATGCATCTCCCAACCACTGGTCCTCATGGAACTCTAAGTCTACCTTCTCATTTAACAGATGAAGAAACTGAAGCCTGGGGAGATTAAATGAGCCACCATAGAAATCCTGGTGTCCTTATTCTTAGCTTGTTGCAACTCCCAATATACCTCTCCATACCATGTAAGACTTCTACTTTTTTAACTGGTACTAGAAAGCCTTCATCTTTCTTCAATGGTTTTAAGGATAGCTAATGAATAGATAAGGGCTGCTAGGTTTTAAGTATAGCTAATGAAATATGTAAGAGAATCAAGCTTAGAATCAGGAAGGCTCATCTTTATGAGTTCAAATCCAGACTTAGAAACTTGCTAATTGTTGATCCTGGGCAAGTCCCTTAACCCTGTTTGCCTCAGTTCCTCATCTATAAAATGACCCAGAGAAGGAAAGGCAAACCAGTCCAATATCTTTGTCATGAAAATCCCAAATGTGATCACAAAGTCAGACACAACAGCAATGAATAAATAAGCTAAAAGAAAAAGGCAGCAAATGCTAGCAATAAAGATTAGCAGTGTAACTGCTTTTTCTGCAATGAAATAATAAAGGTATTTTGTGGGCTTTTCAGGATTTTCCTTAAGTCCCATTTACTTCTACTGGGGCCAAATTCCTTTCTTGACTGCATCACCACTCTATGATTCATTCAAAACCTACAGTATAAAGAGACTCAGAGAGGCTAAAATCTTTAAAACAACCATTTCTATAAAAAAAAGGAAATATTTAACCATATTTCTGTAAATTTAGAGGAAAGAGTTTGACAGTTCAGAAAATATAAATGTCCTCATGAAAAAATTTTGAAATATTATTAATTTTGCTAGGTAGAATTATCTCATTTGAGGCTATCTAATAACATTTTCTTATTATAGAACATTATCTTATTATAATTAAGGGCAGAGACAGACAGCTAAGCTTTGTGTCGCCCTCTCACACAGGCTTAATACATGTTTATGTAATGGAGTAACTAGCCTTTGTCATCTATCGCCTTAGTTCAGTGGGACCCACCATCCAAAGGAAATTCTTCTGCTGTGACATCAAATCAATCTACGTCAAAATATCTATTTGACTGCCTGTTAATTCTTTCTCTGTGAAAGCCACAAAATATATCTGGATTCCACTCCCTCAGATTTGTTTTCTCCCCTTTAGTTTGAGGCATTCAAAGATATCTAACATTTCCATTTGACTTTAATTTCATGTTCTGTAGAATTGTTTTTTCAAAATTTTTTTCTGTTTTTTTTCTAAGTCCAGGAATCCTCAGTTTGGTGATGGCTCAAATAAACAAAATTTCAGTTCTATAAAATCAGTTCTAATTACTCTTAGGAGTAATTACAGTCATTTCTTTTGTTTAGCAATGCCCAGGGATTTTCCATACTCTCTACAAATTTCAAATCTGAACCATTTCACTCACTACCCTGGAGAAAGAGCTCATTTTGAATTGCAACAACCTTTTACTAATGCTTCCAAACACTTTATTTACAGAAGGTGGGAAGGAGATCACAAGGGACCATAAGGAACAGAGGCATGGAAATTGGCCTACCATGCCAGAAGGAAGTCCAGGTATACCACTTTCCTCTTCTGGGATATCGCTGCTGTTGTGACAGTGATGGCCCAGTGGGTTGAACCCAATCTACTTCCTTATCTCATCCCGGCTTCTGGGAGCACAAGACCCTCAAAACAGTAACCTACTAATATTGAGCAGTTATTGGCATTTGGGGAAAAGAAGAGGAAGGATATGGAACTTGAAATTCCCAGCTAAAAAAACTCAAACAAGTTAGGGCAAGCGCTGGCTCTACCTCAATATTCAATAAGATCAAAGCCTAAGTGAAGCCCTAAAATCTTAATTGGCATCCAAAGGAGCATTTTGGTCACCATAATCGGACAGATCTAAAAGAGACCTATGGACTAATTAAAAAAAAAAAGAAACTCATTAAAACAGAAACTGTCACTTTTTACCACAGGGCAATAACTATTTTGACATGGTTGTAATGACAGCTTACAACATAAAACAAAGGCAGAGAAATGGCATTGTAAGCTTCCCAAGAGCAATAGCTCAAAAACTTGGAGTAGGGGAGTCCCAAATTCTATTTTTGCTTCTGAGGGAAAAAAGAAATCTGCTTCTGACAAAGCAAGGAATGGCTTGGTTTCTTCAAGTGGTTAATTTATTCAGCAACCTTTTCTGAAGAGTTCACTACATGGGCTGTGCCATGTGAGAAATTCAGGAAGCCTACTGAGTGGCCTGAGAAAGAGCCCACTTCCTATACTCTAGATTCTGATAGTACTACAGTTAAGAGTGACTGTTCTCTGTTGATATGATGATAGCTAGCATCTTACTATGCTCCAGGCACTATGCTAAGCATTTTATAATCCTGGGAGGTAGGTAGTGATATTATCCCCATTTTACAGATGTAGAAACTGAGGCAAAGAGAGATTAAGTGACTTGTCCAGGACCATGAAGCTAGTGACATAATAGCATAGCTAACATTTACATACTGCTTATTTTGTGCTCAGTACCATACATAACTTTACAATTATTATATCATTTGATCATCACAATAACCCTGGAAAGTAGGTACTGTTATTATCCCCACTTTATAGAAGAGGAAACTGGGGCAGCCAGAGGCAGAATGAGTTATTCAGGGTCACACAGCTAGAAAATATGTGAGACTGGATTTGAACTCTAGCCTTCCTGACTCCAGATCTGGCTCTCTATCCATCGTACTACCTGGTTGCCTCGACTCTATTCCATTTTGCTCTTATGGAAGTCACAAAGGTTGCCTTTTGTGCAGAAAAATGTGGGCAGAGCTTAACATCTCAAGTGAGATTCTGAAGTGTGGGGGTGTGAATGGAAACAAAGAAGCAGGAGAAAGATGGGGGGAAAAGAAATAGCAAATTACACATAGAGAATCAGTGCTTTGAAACTAGTTTTATTTTGGTCTTTTCCCTCCCTGCAAACATTTGACAATGACCCTCCAAACCAGAAGCCACACACTTAAATTTCTCAACAACCCCACTAATTTTGAGTTTCTTTGATTCTCTCCATTAAGCCTTCCTTCCCCACGAAATCTCTCCACTGAGAAATCTCATTATCCTGTAATATGGAATCAGCCTGGTCCTCACAATCATGCTCCCTTTTCCTCTTTAATTGGATCTTTTAAATTAAGAGCAGAGCCATTGGCTCTAGGACTTCTAATCATTCTGAGGCTGGATTTAAATTCAGGTCTTCAAGCCTCCAAGACCAGTGCTCTAGCCAGTGAGGCATCTAACTGCCTTTAAGAACATAGCAATTAATAAATCTTTTTGGTTTTTTAAACCCTTGTCTTAGATTCAATAATGTGTATGGGTTCCAAGGCAGAAGAGTGGTAAGGGCTAGGCAATGGGGGTTAAGTGACTTGCTCAGGGTCACACAGCTAGGAAGTGTCTGAGGTCAAATTTGAACCCAGGACCTCCCATTCCAAGACATCCCTGACTCTCAGTCCACTGAGCCACCTAGTTGTCTCCAGTAAATACTTTTTCCTTAATTCATTCTAGTCCCATGGCTAGCTTCAGATGCTGGTATTTCTCCAGTCATGATAGTAGAGTGATCATTACCTTTGTATTTACAAAGCAAGATTTTCCTATGATGATAACAAAGTAAATTACAGACATTTTTAATAGTCATGGAGGAATGACTATCTTGGCTTTAAAGATAGAGAAAATAAAGTACAGTTTAGAATGACTTATCCCAGAGGACACAGTTTTACCAATAACAAAGAGTCCTCCTGCAGGCCAGAGAGATTCTAATGAAACTAATTCTCAAATATTCATGAAATAGGTTTACCCATGCAGCTCTGGGTAGAAATAACTTACAAAGTGAAACAAAGGCAGTCTACACATGAACACAAAATCTCAATTAGTCAGCCCTGGATTGTCCACTGAGCAGAAGTCAGAAAATATATACATTGATTTCTATATAACACACACATACATAATATATACATTGATTTCCACATTCTATCAATAACATGGTTCTATGAAAGATCCCAGCATTATAAATACCTAACTTAGGAAGACTGGAATTCTCTCCACAAAAACAAACAAACAAACAAAAAACAAACCACAAACCCCATCACCAACAAGTGGTAGGAGAGTTAAATACTAGTTATGGTGGCCAATTAACTCAATTACTCAATATACAATTATAATGAAACTGATCTAGGATCAAAATCTGAATCCTATATGATCAAATGAAATAACATGGATACAGGATTTTACATATCTAAGAGTGCTATATAAATGCTAGCTAGCTAGTGGTAGTGGTAATGGTGGTGATGGTCATGGTCATGGTCATGGTGGTGGTGATGGTGGTGGTGGTAAAAGACACCTCTGTAGCCAGACTATAATTCCACCCCAAAGGACCATTAAAAAAAACAAAACCTTACCTTCCATCTTAGAATCAATACTGTGTGTTGGTTCTAAAGCAGAAGATTGATAAGGGCTAGGCAATGAGGGTTAAGTGACTTGCCCAGGGTCACATAGCTAGGAAGATGTCTGAGGCCAGATTTGAACCAAGGACCTCCCATCTCTGGGCCTAGCTCTCAATCCACTGAGCCACCCAGATGCCCCCAAAAAAGGACCATTCTTCTTATGATACTTTAAAAAAAGTATGAGCCAATCAGCCCTGTTAGATAAATAACTAAAAAGCCCCTTCCCTGTTGAAGGTGGATAGGCCCTAGCATCTTCCTATCAAAGAGAAGAACCCACATTACTAATAAAAAATCCACATTTAGTTGACTTTCAACAACAAATACAAACAAATTGAGTCCAATTCAACCCAGTTCAGCTCTTGTAATATAATCTCTTATTTGCTTCATTCATTTACTACATTGTGCTTATTGGAGGTCCAACTGTGACTCCAGAGTCAACCAAAGAAGAAAGAATCATTGTGCATCTGCAGGTGCTCCTGGAAAAAATGGCTTTTGTTCCCTGGATTGCCAATGATGAAGTACAAAGCAAAATGACTGCCTCCTGAGGCTCTACAAGGCTTAATCTCAGCAAAATCTCATTCTAATACAGTTGCACTGGTAAATTTATCCCACATCCCCAAATCTGTAGCACCAAAGTAAAGAGGCAGCTAGGTGGTACAGTGGACAGAGCACTGGGCTTGGAGTCAAGAAGATCTGAGTTTAAGAATCTGATCTCAGACTCTTACTAGCTATGTGACCCTGGGCAAGTCACTTAACCCTTAGTCTCAATTTCCTTCATCTATAAAATGAAGGCACATTAGAGGAGGAAATTGTAAAACACTCCTGTATCTTCACCTAGAAAACCTCGAGGGACAAAGGTGGGGTTTAATCAGGTTTAAAGTGTTTTAGGTGGGCTGCATGTTTGACACCCATCGTTAGTCCACTCCCCTAATGTTTATAAGATTATACCTCTACTTCCTAGCTGTGTGACTCTGGGTAAGTATTGGTTCTAAGGCAGAAGGTTTAATTCTAGTCTAATTGGAAGATGGAGCAAGGCTTAAGGAAAGGCCCAATATAACAGAAAAAATAAATAAATAAATAAATAAATAAAAAACCCTCTCTTTCAATCAGGCGATGGATAGACCTCTATTCTACATGCTACAGTACACCCAGCTGCTAAATCTTGGGTTTGAAGAGGCTCTTTAAGAAGACAAATACCATATTTGTTTAGATTTTTTTTTTTTTTACAAAAGAAGTGCTATTGATGCACAACAGAGCTTGTTTTATTTGTCATGAGGCAACATAACCCTACCCATCCCCACCCCAATGCAGACATACCATGATACACTGAAGTGAGATCATGCCAGATAACTGGATAGCTCTGGCCCCCCCAATTGTCACTATAATCATAGGCGCTTATCCCAGGGGTCCATGGCATCAGATAGACCTATGTCATAAATACAGGTAACAGAAATAGAGTCCTAGACTTAAGAATCAGGTAAACCTGGGTTCAAACACTATAGGTAGAACTTCCTAACTTTGTAACATCCCTGGAACTCAATGTAAAATGAACTAGATAGCCTCCTTTCTCATTCTAGTGGTTTGATCTTTTTCTTTTTTTTAACCCTTACCTTCTACCTTAGAATCAATGTTGTATATTGGTTCCAAGGCAGAAGAATAGTAAGGGGTAGGCAATGAGGGTTAAGTAACTTGTCTAGGGTCACACAGCTATGAAATAGAAGTATTATCTTATCAACATTAGGGGAGTGGATTAATAAGGAGGGTCAAGCATGCCTACCTATAATAATTTGAGCCTGATTAAAATATATTTGGAAATATTTAACAAAAGAAATAAAAATTCAATAAAACATAGATAATGTTACATTTTAAACTCTTTCAAAAGATCCTAATGTAGGGACTACTGGGCCCCCATTTCTATTACAGTTTGACAGTACTGAACTAAATGACCCCTAAAGTCCCTCCAGCTCTTAAACCTATGACCTTATGACAAGCCTTTCATTCTATAAAACTGGGAGCACACCTGTGAGGTTGTGGGGGGGAAGATTGCCAGGCTAAATGGAGGTATGTAAAGCATTTTGCAAACTGCTTGAGCCTGTGTGAAATACTAGATAGGACTTGGCTCTGAGTCAATAAGACCTGAATTCAAGATCTACTTCTTAAGAATATAAGGTTAAGTCACCCTGGGCAAATTACTTAACCCCTAACTGTTTTCAGGAAACTCTATTGGCTCTAAGATGGAAAGAAAGTACCAATCAGCATTGAAAGAGGAAATTTCTAGGGGCAACTGGGTGGAGCAGTAGATAGAGCACTAAGCCTGTGGACTCAGACACTTCCTAGCTGTGTGACCTTGAATAAGTCACTTAACTCTGTTGGACTGGCCCTTGACCTTTGGAACTGATTTGAAGGAAGGAAGGAAGGAAGGAAGGAAGGAAGGAAGGAAGGAAGGAAGGAAGGAAGGAAGGAAAGTGAGAAAGAAAGAAAGTGAGAAAGAGAGGAAGAAAGAAAGTGAGAAAGAAAGAAAGAAAGAAAGAAAGAAAGAAAGAAAGAAAGAAAGAAAGAAAGAAAGAAAGAAAGAAAGAAAGAAAGAAAGAAAGAAAGAAAGAAAGAAAGAAAGAAAGAAAGAAAGAAAGAAAGAAAGAAAGAAAGAAAGAAAGAAAGAAAGAAAGAAAGAAAGAAAGAAAGAAAGAAAGAAGAAAGAAAGGAAGGAAGAAAGGAAGAAAGGAAGAAAGAAAGAAAGAAAGAAAGGAAGAAAGAAAGGAAGGAAGGAAGGAAGGAAGGAAGGAAGGAAGGAAGGAAGGAAGGAAGGAAGGAAGGAAGGAAGGAAGGAAGGAAGGAAGGAAGGAAGGAAGGAAGGAAGGAAAGTTACTCCCATACTGAGAGTTCCCTAAACCACTAAAATCACAAGTTCAATTTTTAAAAAAAATCTCTTATACTTGTGGCAAAATTTACATCAATATTTCAAGGACTTATAATTTTATGGGTATGGGTATCTACTTTGTCCACTGATAAAGATCACAACCCCTCTATTCCTCTTCTAGTGGTCTCCATCACTTGGGGGCCAGGATCCTAGTGAGGAGCTATTCAGAACTTAATTCATCTGGTCCTAAAACAAAAGACAGAATAGGTCTGTAGCTGGACCAGTGAACTTCAAATTTAAAGTCTCTCCTGCTTGATAAGACATGTCAGTACTTCAGTCCCATCTTTTAGATTTCAGTCTCCTCCAGAACGGAGTTTGGTCCTCACCAACTGCCCAGAGATGGGGTTCCTTGGTAGAAGAGTATACTCTATCATCCTCTTTCCCATCCTAAACCCATGAATGTTATGTTATGATCCATGTGTATTCATATGACTATGTTGTCTCCCCGACTAAAATGAAAGCTCCCTGAAGGCAGGAATACTCATTTTTGTCTCTATCTCCAGTGCCCAGTCCAGTGCCTGGCACATAGTAGCTACTTAACAAATGCTTTTTTTTTTTTCCACTAAATATCAAAAGTTGCATTGTGCTGGTATGGCTTTAATTCCCCCTAGAGTAGTTTTGTTGACCCAAAATAAGCCAAAATTCCTATCTCAATAAATTATGTTATAGAACAGTTATCATATTGATATGCAAGGAACCAAAGTAGCAATTTAATTGTCTCCCCAATATGACAACTCTCAAATGCTTTCTAACTGCAAAACTAGGTCATGAGTGGTACCAGTATCATCCTTTTTTTTTTAAATAGATTAGGAAACTAAAGCTCAGAGGCAATCAGTGACTTGCCTAGGGTCACACAGCTAGTAAGTGTTAGAATGTATCTGGGTCAATATTTGAGCTCAGATCTAGAAGCAAGTAGGTGGTTCCGTGGATACAGTGAAAGGGCCTGGAGTCAGGAAGACTCATCTTCTTGAGTTCAAATCTGGCCTCCGACACTTATTAGCTATGGGACCTTGGGCAAGTCACTTGACCCTGTTTGCCTCAGTTTCCTCTAATATCTTTGTCAAGAAAACCCCAAATGGGATGGGGATCAGGAAGAGTCAGAATCTGCTGAAAAAATGACTCAAAAATAACTCCTAAATCTATGTCAAACATTCATTCCCCCATAACATACGTTTGTTTTTCTTAAACTCTTACCTTCCATCTTAGAATCAATGCTGTGTATTGGTTCCAAAGCAGAAGAGTGGTAAGGGCTAGACAATGGGGGTTAAGTGACTTGCCCAGGATCACATAGCTAGGAAGTATCTGAGGCCAGACTTAAACTAGGACCTCCTGTCTTTAGGCCTGGCTCTCTAGCCACAGAGCTATCTAGCTGCCCCCATATAACATATATCCAAAAACCAAGAGGAAAAATTCAAGCCTTTGTTTAGACTCCTTAAAACTGTGTAAATGCAAACTGTTATAAACTCTAGGATTGATCCTAGAGATAAAAAATAAGATTTGTTATATATATAGTACTTTAAAGTTTGCAAAGTGCTTGACCTATTATCTCATATGAGTCTCACAGTAATTCTGATAGATAGGTACTCTTATTAAATACATTTCATACATGAAGAAATGAGGCTAAGAGGTTAAGTGACTTATCCAGGGTCACTCAAACATTAAGTATCTGAGATAGGATATAAATTCAAATCTTTCTAATTAGAAGACCTCTGCTATATCTACTGGTAGTATGTGTTAGTAAAAATGATTTCTTTCCTGGAGAAAACTTTTTACAACCTGTTTGTAAATCTATGAATTAGTCAGTTTATACAACTTTCACCTGTCATAAATCCAGGATTATTTCAAAAATATTTTCCCTGGGGATCTTCCTTGAAAGTGATATTGCTTAATCTTTATAGGTAGAGTAATTCTTATATGGTTCCTAGTTTCTTTTTCTTTTCTTCTTTCCTTCCTTCCTTTCTTTCTTTCTCTTTCTTTCATTTCTCCCACCAACTTTTTGGCAGTAAGATCATTTTGCCATGCTCTATCCCTTCTCATTAACAGCCTCATTATTCAAGAAGAATATATCATCCATTTGATAGTACTTCAGACAAGGTTTGTTTTCTAGGACCAGTAAACAGTGTGCAGTGTCCCTGGGAAAACTCCAGATTGACAATACAGTATACTGTGAGGTGTTGGGTTTTTTTTTTCCTTCGGAGTATGAAGATGATAATCTAGGAGACTAGAAAGATAAGGTATAATGAGATCACCATCATGCCTTTCAACACTAAGGCTTTAGAAATGCTTTTGAAAGACATTAGGGAAGGAAACACCATTACTTACAAAAGGAACCTAGAAAACTTTAGCCTTCCTGGGCACAAAGGAATTATGCTTAGGACACCACCACTTACATTGGCATAGAATTTTAGCAAAGGTATCTAATGTATCTCAAATTCCAAACCTGAAGCTTAACTTTGACCCAAAAGAATAAAAGAAAGCTCCAAAGTGGTAGTTTTATCATCACCCAAATAAATACATAGTTAGACCAAAGCCTTTCTTGATGGACCAAACTGGGTTTGAATAACCTCAAAAATACTCCAGGGAATATATCTTTCCACCTCCTGCTTAAGGGCTTAGACTGGAATAATTCCAGACCCTTGCTATCCCAGAACCCTCTCCTCTAAAACCCTCTGTGCACAAACGAACCCAGGAAATAAAACAAACTACCCAGGCAAAGTACTGATAGGGGTTAAATAGCAAAACTCTCAGCCCCCCCCCCCCCAGGAGAAGTTAAGACACGTGGGGTGTCATTTACTCAGTCTTCTCTGAAGCTGCACACGCCAGCACACGCCTGCACACGCACGCGCGCGCGCACACACACACACACATACACACACACACACAGAGCTCAGCATTTGGTTTCTTCTTACTGCTGGTTTGCCTAAGCTAGGCGATCAGTATCTGACCTGTCTCAATACCATCCCCTTCCCCCCCAATCCCCCCCCCAAAAAACACACACACTCCTCCAACACCTTCTCAATACACGTGTAGGAGGAAGCGCGTGTCCTTAGTGCCAGAGAAGGGAAAGATCCCGGTGTGGAGAAGGTGCACAGGGGAGTATCTAATCAGGGTGTACAGGTTCTCCCTAGGGTTGTGGGAGGGGAAAAGGTCAGAGGAGTGGGAAAAGGAGCATAGGCTCGATAGTGAGGAGTCACTGCAAGGTGCAGAGGCAGAGGGCTCACTTACCCAGGGTCTTGACTGCTATTTGCCGGGTGAGAGGGGGAGGCAGGTTGATGCAGACCAAGTCCACATCTTGGTGCAGCAGTACCTCGTCGATGCGGCTGGTGTAGAAAGGAACACTCATCTCCTTGGCCAGCTCCTCGGCTTCTTCCTGCGTCCGGCCCCATAGTGCCTTCACCGCAAAGCCCTCGTCCTTCAGAAGTGGGATGATGACCCGGGCCGTGAGGCTGGTGCCGAACACGCCCACTCCGGGCAGCATGGCTGCTAAGCAGTGCAGCTACCGGGATCTCCGGTCGAACACACATATACCCCCCTACCCCGGTCCTCACAGCCCTAGCCAGCTCCTTCGGGTGCCGCGCGCCACGCAGGGGACCTGGAGCGCCAAGCCCAGTTCAGGGATGCAGTTCGAGGCTCACTGTCCCTGCTGCTGCTGCTGCTGCTGCTGCCACCGTCGTCGCCCCCGCCACCGCTGCTGGGGCTGCTGCACTGGACTCCGGAGACTCCCGCCCTTGCCGCTGGTGGTTGCAGAGACGCAGATGCCCCACTGCCCAGCGGAGCACCAGCTCAGGCTGAACACCGGCCACAACTGCAGCCTGCTCCGCACGCACGGTCCGGGCCGCTCCATAGCCGGCTCATCCCCTCTCCACCTCTCGCACCGCTTTGGCCGCTGCCAAGCTTCCCCACCTTTGCGGCCCGGAGGGGTCTGTAGGTTCACCCCTCCCACACACGCGCCCCACTGTCTTCGCTTCTGGGAGTCCCACCCACCCTTACTCCCTACAAACGCCCCCCAAAAGCAAAAAGCTTGCAACCTTCCCAGGCGAGGAGTGAATCTGCCTCTGTCTTCTCGTTCGTTATCCTCGTCGCCCTGTAACAAAACCAACCAAAACGAAGCAGCCACCAGGAGGCCAGCTAAGAAGGATGCCGAGCTCCCCTGACAGGGTGGGGGTCCCAAGTTGCTGAGCGGCGTAGTCACAACGGATAGGCATCCCCCTCATTCTTCTGCCATCTTCGCTCTCAGCAGCAGCAGCAGCCCTCTCCCGAATCGCTAGCTTCAGGAGGAAGGCGGAGTTGGCGAGTTTGGCTGTCAGCTCCCTGGGTTTTCCTGCAACGCCCTCTCCGGAGCTCCCCACGCCATTGGCCTCCGGGCTGAGCAGTTCCCCCCACCCCCACCCCGCCTCGCCCCACCCGCCCTCCCGACTTGTCGCTTGTTTCTCTTTCTGCCGGCTATCTCCTCCCTTCTACTGCCCCAACTCCACCTCCTTCTCCTTCGGTCTTCTCCTTCTCTATTTCTTTTTCCTTCTCAACCTTCTTTTCTCCTTTCTTCCCTCCTAACCCCGCCCCAATTAAATGTAGAGAGGGTCGCGATGGCGTGCTTGTGAACATAGCTGGACTAGCAGCACCAGGAGGAGTTCCGCGCCACTGATGGTAACCTCTCCGCCAGGCACCTACAGCTGCTGTCCTGTCCCATATACCCCAAGCTAGTCAAGCAGGGTTCCTCCCCGAAGCTGCGAGGCAGAGCAAACCTGTCTGGATTGGGTTACATACAGCAGCCCACAGGCCACTCCGACGCAGTTAAAAGATATTTGCACAACGCATCCACTGTCCGCTTGCAGTTCCACTTGCCTTTCTTCATATCCTACTTTCTACATCACAAGCCTGGCCTCCTTTCTCTTTTCTCTCCCCCCTTCCCCCCCACCAGCAAGTAAGCGTAATGGGGGAGGGGGGGGACAAACAAACAAAATTCCTTTCAAGAGCTTCATTCATTTACGGCGCCCCTCCCGCCACCCTCCACACACATACACACGTCTCCTTTCCCCCATTCATTTGTGTGTGCAGTCCTAGGCAATGCATTTAAAGCTCTAAGGAGATTTGAGGTGAATGGAAATATGAGCCTGCATGGCTAACGCTGTATGTGGCAGGAGGCAGGGAAGGGTCTATCTTGGAGTCTGCAAAGGAGTGCTAGCTTCCCCGCTGTCATCTCTGAGGCAGAAGCTACTCCGCAAGAAAATTATCAGCTTTTTAAGGATCAACAGTAAAGTTAAACAAGGCTTGTCCTCCTGCAGTAGATCTCCCATTGAATTTCATTCATTCTGTCTGCAAATAGACCTTTTTGCCAAGTTCATAACCTCTGCAATCTATGGATCACCCGGCCTTGGGCTGTTTTTGCCCCAGTGACCCTAGCCCCGCCTCTTACTTCTTACTATCAACAGTCACTGTAAGCTAGTTTTTTCTTTTCATTTTTTAGTTCCTTTTTCAGGTTTTTTGATCATTTCAATGGCAGTTGGGACAACTACAATCTTTAAAAAAAACAATGAAAACATTTAAGAGCACTTGGTGTGTATTCACTTGTTGTCTTTAATTGATTAACATCCATTTAAGCAAACTTTTTTGAAGTTCATGTGTATAATATGTGCCTGGCATCTGGGGGATGCAAAGAGAAGAAAACAAAAAACCTTCAGTTCTTATCTTATAAAGGAGTTTATATTCTTGGAGTATGGGGGATGGGAGCCTGGGAAACAATAGATACATAGAAAATTGAACACCAAAATACAAAATGTGTATATTTTGTTTGTCTTCCTATCTGTTTGACCATTCTTCAGTATTATCCATGTCATGCCCACTAAGTATAGGTATACCCCAAAGCTCTATCCTGAGCCTCTTCTTTTTTCTCTTTCTACACTCTCTCACTTGGTGACCTCATCAACTCTCAGGGTTTTAATTATCTCCCACATCTCCATATGCAAGTCTAAATCCTAATCTCTCTTCCCAAATGTCTACTGGATATTTCAAATTGTATGACCTGTAGGCATCTCTATATAAACACATCCTAAGTAAAATACATATTCCCCACCTGCCCCCCCCAAAAAAAACCCACCTCCAGCTTCTGAATTTCACTTTTTTTCTGTTGAGATCACCACCATCCTTATAGTTACCCAGGTTTGCAACTTCTCTGTCATCTTCACCAACTCTCTCACACTTCTCACATTCAATTAGCAAATCTTGTCATTTCTACCACCACAAAATCTTATGCATCCCAATTCTTCCATAGCAGCTATGTGGCAGTGTATATGGCTTTGGACTGGGAGTCAAAAAGACCTGATTTTGAATCTTGAATAAGACAGCTGTGTATCCCAAGTCACCTAACCATTCTGAGCTTCAGCTTTCTCATCTGTAAATGTATAATCTGTAAAATGAGTATAATAATAGTACCTACTTCCTAGGATTGTTGTGAGAATAAAAAGATAATATTTATAAAGCACTTTGCAAACCTTAAAATGCTATATAAATGCTAAGTATTATCATCACTCATATAGTCACTGCCCTAGTCCAGGCCTTCATTACTTTTCACTTGTGCTATTGAAATCATGTCTTAACTGGTCTTGTTGCATCAGGTATCTCCTTATTCCAACATATCCACAACACAGTTATCAAAATAATTTTCCTAAAGTTTGTGATTGACCATATCATTTCCTCATTCAGTAAATTCCATTAACTCCCTTTTTATTCTAGGAACAAATAAAAATTCCTCTGTTTGGCATTTATCCTCTCAGATTTATCCTCTCAACTGCCAAAATCTTCCCCCACCAAAAATATCTTGTATCTCTTTTGCCTGTCTTATTAAAATTTCAGCAGCTGCTCCAGGAAAAGGACTCTAACTTTTGACTCTGTAGGACCTTTTCTGGAATGCCTCTCAACCCATACTCCTGGAGAGAGGTCTCAGTTGAGTGAAGAGACTGGAAGACAGAATACAAAGGACTGAGAAATGAGTGGCAGGCAAAGAAGTAGAGGCAATGAAGTTTGGTTACTAAAGTGAGGAAAGAGATAGAATGATAGAGTTAAGGGATGCCAGGATCGAGTGAGGGTTTTTTAAATGATGGCGATATATTTGGGAATGTTTTTAGTCAGAAAAAAAATTCCAATTGGGGAAGAAAAATAGAAAAACATTAGGGAGAAAGGTCAAAAGGGACCATTACCAGAAGAAACAAAAGCTTTTATAGGATCAAAGGTACAACAGAGGAGATGATATTAGCAAGGAGAAGGCTCACCAACTTTATCAGAGAACAGAGAAAAGTGAGAGATAATATTCAGATGCTCTAAATCAAAGATTTAAGAAGAGAGCTTATAACAAATCACTTCAATATTTTAGTAAATTATTTAGCTAGGTTTTCTACTAAAGGAATGGTAAAAGGAGAGAAAGTTTGGAACAGTGAGAAGAGTAGGATAGAGATTCAGTCAAAATTAACAGGGGAGCATGGTTGAGATTACATAACATAAATTTGTCCTGGCCCTAATTAGCAAAGCTGTATGACCTCCTCAATCAGCATTCAAGACCATACAAGTAGTGTAAAAGCAAAGAAGGCAGGTGAGGAGAATATTCAAAGATGACATTTTGGGGATAAGGGAATAAGAGAATCAAGAGTAGGAGACAATGTAAAGTTGAACTGGCTTAATATGGAATCAAATTGTGTCCATTTTTCCCTAATAAGATTATACTCAATTTTGCTGGGTAGATTATTCTTGATTTTTGTTCTAGCTCTTTTGCTTGCCAGAATATCATACTCCAAGTCTTCTACCCCCTTGTAATGGTAGCTGCTAGATGTTATGTGATACTGACCATAGTTTCCCAGTTTTTGCCATGTTTCCTACAGGTTACTTTCAGTATTTTCTCCTTAAATGGGGGCTCTGGAATTTGACTATATTATTCCTGGACATTTTCATTTTGTGATTTTTTGGGGGGGAGATGACTATTATATTCTTTCCATTCCCATTTTGCCTGTGGTCCTAAGATATCTGGGCAGTTTTCCTTTATAATTTCTTAAAATATGATGTCTAGGCTTTCTTTCTTTCTTTCTTTCTTTTTTGATCATGGCTTTTAAGTAGTCTAGTAATTCTTAAATTGTCTCTCCTTAGTCTATTTTTCCAAGAGAGTATTTTTTCCTATGGGACACTTCAAATTTTCTATTTCTTTCTTTCTTTGTTTCATTGTTTTCTGATGTCTTGTGGAATTATTAACTTCCACTTAATCAATTCTAATTTTGAGGAGTTATTTTCTTTAGTAAAGTTGTATTCTTTTTAAATGTGTCCAGTTGATTTTTTTTAAACCCTTACCTTCCATCATGGAATCAATACTGTGTATTGGTTCCAAGGCAGAAGAGTGCTAAGAGCTAGGCAATGGGGGTCAAGTGATTTATCCAGGGTCACACAACTAAGAAGTGTCTGCGGCCAGATTTGAGCCAGGACCTCTCATCTCTGGGCCTGGGCCACCTAGATGCCTCCTCCAGTTGGTTTTTAAGAAGTTATTTTCTTCAGTATTTATGAATCCCTTTTAGTCATTTAAGTGATTCTAATTTTTAAAAAATTATTTTTTTCAGTATTATTTGTGCCTCTTCTACCAAGCTATTAATTCTCTTTTCAAAATTTTCTGGAATTATTCTTGTTTCTTTTCTTATTTTGTTTGTTTAATTAAAAATTTTTTTTTTTATTTAGAGCATTTTGTGGAGCTTTGTCCATAGATGTTTTCAAATGACTATCTTCTTCTGTGTTTGTCTTTTTTAAACCCTTACAACAACAGAAATATTGTTTGAAGAATGTGTATATCTACTTCCAGAGAAAGAACTGATAAATAGAAATACACAAGACATAGTTTTATATATTCTTATATCCTTTTGTCAAATGATGCCTTCTCTAATGGGGGGGAAGAAGCAAAGAAGTCACCTGAATACTTTAATGTATCAAAGAAATAAATTTACATTAAATTTTTTTTAAAAGAAAGATATGCTTGAGGCTAGACTGAGAAGAACTTTAAATGATTAGCAGAGAAGTTTTTATTTCAGTCTAAAAATAATAGACCACTAGGGAATACTATGGTCTGACCTGTGCTTCAGACATATTATTTTGACAGATATGTGGAGGGTAGATTAGAGAAGGGAGAGCCTGACAACAAGAGACCAACTAAGAGACTATTAGACAGACAGCTAAGTGGCACAGTGGATAGAGTGTCAGGCCTGGAATCAGGAGGACATAGATTCAAATTTGGCCTTAGATACTTCCTATTTATGTGACCCTGGGCAGGTCACTTAATCCTTTCTTGCCTATCACTTGTCCTTCAGTCATTAGAGTTGTTACTAAGAAGGGTTTTAAAGCTAAAGGTCTTTTAAAAAGAGGCTATTGGAGAGTTCAGCTGAGAGCTGATTATGGTCTAAACTACTAAGATGGTGACTGTAAGAGTAAAGAAAGAGATACATAGGAGAGATGTGTCAGAAGGCTCAACAAGATCTGGCTACTGCATATGGGAGGTAAGGGAACATAAAAAGTTGAGGGTGAAGCTATATTAAAGCAATTGAAAGTGAAAGCACATATACTGAGGAAAGGGATACTTTTTAGTCATTTCTATCTATTCATTACTTAATTCAGCAAATATTTATTAAAAGGCCTGCTATTTCCATTGACATTATCCTATACAATGGAAGAGGAGTCATTAAAAATAGAGTATGTCCCTGACCTCATAAAAAAAGAAAAAACAACTTACTTTCTGCCTTATAAACAATCTAATATAGAAAGGCAAGGGCTAGGCAATGAGGGTTAAGTGACTTGCCCAGGGCCACATAGCTAGGAAGTGTCTGAGGTCAGATTTGAATCCAGGTCCTCCCAATTCTATACCTAGTAAGCTATCCACTGTGCCACCTTGCTACTCCTGAGTTTGTGGCTTAGGTTTCTTTGTCACAACAATAGTTATTTATGGTCAGGTTCCTTTTTTGTTGTTTGCTCATTTTTTCTACTCTATTTATTGGCTTTAGAATTTGTTAGAATTGGTCTTTGCTCACCTCTGGGAATATTGAAGATGTCTGGCCTGAGCTTATGTCCTTTTGTTGCTTTCCCAGTTCAATGGATGCCTATAAGTTTACAGTGTTTCCAACACTGTATGATCCAAGGAGAGGTCTGATCACTGCTCTCCAAGCCTGTGCTCTGATCCTTACACAGGTAGGATCCCTGCTCACTCACAATTGTGACTGCTCCTTCTCATCCAAGAATTGCAACCTACAACTGGGTAATGGGCTAAAGAGCTGCCAAATGGCACCCACCCTATGCTGTGCTAGTACAGGAGGCCCCAGCATTATGGTAAGGACATAGAGGTTTAGAGGGGTGAGGCACATGGGGATATGGAAGGATGTGGTCCAATATAGGAATATTAGTTATGGCTAGAAGTGGAACACTTATGGATAATAGATGAAAGACTCAATTCCCATGTGTGACTACTGAAGTAAAGGTGCAGATCCTGAGAATGAAGGAAGCTGATGAACTTTTAAGGATGAGTATTTCATCAACATGTAAATTTAAGACCTCAAGTAGTTACAGAATAGAGGAAGATGTGAGCCAGATACTGAACTCCTTAAAAAAAAGCAAAGAAAATTTCCTGGAAGTCATTATAGAAAACAGACACCAGGCTGTGACTAGTGTGATATCTCATAATGGAGTGAACCTCAGTAGAGAAAAGTAGTGATAAATATATCCTATGTCAAAGCATTTCCTTACCCATCAGATTTAAGGCAAATTGATGGGAAGGATCAGTGTGTGTAGAATAGAAAGAACATGGAATAACGTGTCAGAAGACTTAAGTTCAAATCTCTGCTCCATTATTAGGTAGTTGTGTGTGGTTATCTTGGATGAGTCATTTTACTCTCTGAGTTTGGGTTCTACATTTGTAAAATGATGAGTTTAAACTATAAGATCTAAGCTCATTTTCTTCAATCTTATGAAATTAGGCCCCTCCAAAAGAAAATGTATTCCACCCTACTTATAATGTCTCAAAGGACAATCAACTCTGGTAAACAAGATATACTTAACCTGAGTTTGGATCTTGTGTAAAATAACGACTCGCAGGATTCCCAGAAGTTCTATATAGCAGATTACTATACAGAAGTGCACACAATGACAAGGCAACTACCAAAAAAAAAATTCAGTGGGGATTCATATCACAGGAACCTAAGTTAAAGCTGGAAGTCATGCTATGAAACATAAACTTGGGAAATAGCAGCCCACTGACAAAGATGGCATGTTGTGACCAGAAATAGGGCAGAGGGATGCAAGCAGAGACAGGTTCTATAGAGTAATTACAGAAAAGGATACTACATCAATTAGTTAGTCAGTGAACAAGCAACAAGCATTTATTAAACATTTCCTATGTCAGTCAGGGACTGTGTTAAGCTGCATGCTCTACACAAAAATTTTGCACTGTGAAAATGATTACTGGAAATGATCTCTAGTGGAAATAATCATTGGTTATGAAACAATTTTGGTCATGCTCAGTGACAGCAATATAATTTTTTTCAAACAAAACATTTTAGAGCATAGTGATGTCAATATACATATAGATGGTGGCATATGCCTAGACATAGACTGCTGCAGTCTGAAAAATTAAAATTGGTTATCGGGAAAGCAATAGAGAAGCTCATGGCAGACATGACTACATAACCAAAATGGAATTAAGAGCAACCAGAGTAAAAAATAAGAGGCATCTCAATGACTCAGTGGATAGAGTGCTAGACCTAGAGTCAAGAAGATGTGAATTCAGAGCAACCCTCCAGGTTGCTCCACTCATGCTGTCTTGCTGTCCTCCCAAGGAGCAGCTTTTCCACCCATGCTGTTCCAAATGGGAGGCAGGCTTCCACCTATGGTGCCTCCTGGTCAGATACAACATTACTTTTCCAAATTAATAAATTTCTCTTTATTTTTAAGCCAAGTTTCAGAGTCTTTCATTCTTGCAAAAGTTATCCTTCCTGAATCCCAGAGGTTCCCACAACATTTTGGCACCCAACATGATTGGCTCCCCTGAATGCTACTCCTGTTCCCCAGATCATCCACGAAGACACAGCTTCTCAGGTAGGAAGGAGCCTTTCTTGGACTCCTGAAACCCCCATTTTTGGGGTGGCATCTTTGTGGGAACTCTTTTGTACTCTCTCTCTCCCATCAGCCCCAGAAGTCAGTCTAGTCTGGCCACTGGATCTGGGGTTTATCGGCTCCCCTTTTTCATACTAGAAGATGTTCTGGTGAAGGGGAGACTCTCACCTCACTAACATGAGTGCTATAGGTCAGACAACCTCTGTGGACGAACAGTTGTTGTGGACCCTTGGTGTGGAATTGGCCATTCCACATCAAAATGGGACAGAGACAGAATGTACCCTGAGATTCCCCTTTGGGGTATATACTTAAAAATTGGAAAAAAATTGGATCTCTACAACTTGAAAAAAAAAGAGTAACTAATTTCTTTTTGTAATGTTAAATGGCCACATTACACCCTTGATAAGCAAGAGGCATGGTCTATCGATGGCACCCTAAATTATAATACCACCCAACAACTGGACTTGCTTTGCAGGAGGAAAAGGAAAAGGACAGCATGACCCTCTATTTCAGCATTTATTAAACTCAGTCTGAATCCTGAGCTTACCTTACTGCACCCTTGCTAACCCCTACTGGGAAAAGCTCACAGAAGGACATTTTGGATGATTCAGCACTCAATGACAATTTTGCCTCCCAGAGTGGAGGGAAACAGCTCCCCCACGGGCTGAGGTTAGACCACAGCCTTCTTCTCCCCCAATCTCCTCAGAACTAACAAGTGCTCCAGGATCCCCTCCTCTAGGTTCAACTGTTTCCGGAACAGATTTGGTATACCTGAAAACATGGACTGGATCAAACCAGCTAACACCTCAATGGGAGGGGCCCCCATTGAGTCATTCTATCCACTGCCCCACAACTGTAAAATTAGAGGGGCAGAATACATGGACTGATGTCTCTCATATTAAACCCT
This sequence comes from Monodelphis domestica, assembly GCF_027887165.1. Lineage (NCBI taxonomy): Eukaryota > Metazoa > Chordata > Mammalia > Didelphimorphia > Didelphidae > Monodelphis > Monodelphis domestica. The sequence goes on from NC_077229.1 coordinate 208,240,566, forward strand.
TTATCCCTCCAGAAACAGGTGGTGAAGGTAGGAACAGAAGCCACTTATTCCTGTGAGCCAGTAGAAGATCTCAAATTCCTTTTTCCAAAAAACCAACCTAAGGACACTTGCAATAAGTAGTCCCCTTCCCCCCCCTTCCTCCTTGTTATCTTAAATCTCTCTTGCTTTAGCCATGACTATCCTTTTTCTTACACTTTCTGTCTTTTCCTGTTTTTTTAATCATGCATGTCCAGCCAGTTGGACAAATAATTCTCTGATTCAACTTGGGGAAACAGTAGCAAAAGCAAGTTCCTATGACTCCTGGGTATGTATAAAGCGCCCCAAGCTAACCCGTGGTCTCAGTGCCTTGGAGGCTTACCCAAAACCTAAGGCTTCAAGGAGATTTGCACCTATCCATCCCAGTTTTGGTTAGTTCCCTATGGGATATGTGGACCTTCCTTTTGTAAACTTGTCACTTCTCTAATGGCTTCTAGAGTGAAAGCTTTCATTGGAGTCCATGAAATGCAATTGCAACCCTGCAGCCATCCCAGCCTGAACTCCTGGACATTGCCCCCAGGTTTTGATCTTGTCACTGGAGAACTTCCCACTTCCCCAGACAATGGACATCCTGGTAGTTTGGGTGGGAACAGCTAATCCCATCCAATATTAAGTATCTCTTTTGTCCCAATGGTTTCTACCCCTAGGCTAAGGTCCATTACCAAGGTGGCCCAGCCCTGGGCTGAGTCTTTCCCTTTTGTGTCCATTGTGGGGCATCAGCCCCTCACTGTCATTCCTGTCTGGAACTCCTCATTTTCCTTTCTTACCATTGTAAAGTCAATCAACTGTCCCTCTCACCCTAAGCCATCTAGAGTGGTATATAGGTTCCCCAAATTCTTGTGTTCCTCCGGAGCCCATCCTGAATCGGTGGCACTCCCAGGGGGTCAGAGACTAGGACGTCCAGACTCTGTGCAGTCTCGGGGAGCAGCTCTGTTGTCGGAACCTAGTAGCACTGAATCCCTTTCCCCCTTGATTAAAGAGTGATTGTGACTATTTAATAGTTGTGTTTTTTTTTTCTAGTTGACAAGCTCTACAACCATTCTCAGCTCTGAAGAAGCTACAGAAGACTAAGACCATCACCCCTTTTTCCCTTAGATGTTTGGAGAGGGGAGAGATGACATGGACATTGTACCCCTGGAAACTCAGGCAAACTCCTCTGCTCCCTTAGGCCCTCATGACTCCCAACCCAAAACACCTGACCTTGAAGATTACCCTCTTTTGATTGTCCCATTGAGATGGACAAAGAGAACATCCCATTCATTTATCCTCCAAATCAGGAAAACCACCCCCATGCCCTGGGGCAAACCTCCTCCCTAACCCCTTGCTCCAGAGTCATGTCCTCACTGCTGTAAAAAGAATATAAAAACCCCATAATTGAGGCATTCTGGGACCAACCCTCCAGGTTGCTCCACTCATGCTGTCTTGCTGTCTTCCCAAGGAGTGGCTTTCCACCCATGGTGTTCCACCTAGGAGGCAGGCTTCTACCTATGCTGCCTATTGGCCAGATTAATTCCAAATTAATTAATTTCTCTTTTTATTAAAAAAAAAAGACCTTAGTTCAAATTTGACTTCACTTACTAGCTGTGTGACCTTGGACAGACCACTTGATTGTTGTTTTCCCAATCCACTGGAGAAGGAAATGGCAAGCCACTCCAGTATCTTGGTCAAGAAAATTCCATATAGAATCTTGAATTGTTTGATTCACTTCATTTCATCATACTGAAACGACTGAATACCAACAGTGCCTGGCACACAGTAGGCACTAATAAATGTTTGTTCCCTTTCTTCCCTCTTCCCATCAGGCCAGCTGACAAACTATGGGGCCAAATCATGCCTATTGTTTGCTTTGGTACTATTGAACTAAAAATGCTTTTAAAAATAAACTTTTATTATATTTTAAAATGTAAAAGCCATTCTTAGCTGGGTGGCTATACAAAAAAACAGACAGCAGCCAGATTTAGCCCTCGGGCCATAGTATGCCATTCTCTGAGCAACATAATGGGAAGATGGCTATTAAGAACCCAAGCCTTAAGAGCATGTTCAGCTTTTCCCTGCTGATGGCACTTCCTGTGTGAACCTTGGAGCAAATAGAGACTATTTTCCATCTGTTTACTACTGTGTGGTTAAGAGTGGCTGCTGAGCCCAAACTGTGTGCTTACAAAAGTCACTCACCAGCCAAATTAATCTCTCTCTTTCCTAGTGGTGATCAAAGGAAGACATGCAGGAAGGGGCTCAGGACCTCCCAAACAGACCAACATATGGCCCGTGAGACTAGCTGTTTTTCTGCCTTGTGCTCTTTTATGCTCTTAGGTATAATACTGAAGACCGTTGTGACTTTGGGGGCTTTGAAGAGTCCAAAGAGAGAATTTGCTGGCAATTGAGTCTGGAACAACAGTAGTTTAGCTCCCAAGAATAAACAACTTTCAAGATGCAGCCCAGACATGAATCAAGCAGGTCAAATGCCATGTCCTATAGCAAGTGAGTGATTTGACCAGCAACTAAGCCACATTCAGAAGTGAAACTTGACTAAGCAAATGTTTTCTAGGGATCACTTTAAGTTTGAACCTACTGTCTCTAGGATCAAATTAGTATGGGAAGTGGGAGGGTGCCCCTGATATTGGTAGAAATGCTCGGTAACTTCTATTTTTAATATAGCTTCTCAGTATATATTAGGTGTCAATTGATTAAATGATACTGGGGTCATTAAAATCATTGGGTCAGTTAATGAACAGGGAAGATACTAACTATAATGGGTAACTGATACTATGGAGAACACACTAGAATGAGAGACTTGAGTTAGTAACACTAGAAAGATACCCTCTAGACCCTCAGGGATACCTCTAGAATTCTCAGGGAGAGATCCAACTAGCATTATTCTTGGGGACTCTTCTTGTTCATCAGTGTAAGAGAGAGAGAGAGAGAGAGAGAGAGAGAGAGAGAGAGAGAGAGAGAGAGAGAGAGAGAGAGAAGGGCCCTCCATATTTATACAAACAATAATGTTTTACATTTAAACTTTTTCATAAAATATCTTGTTTGACTTTCACAATGATCTTAAATCTTCATTGTTAGAGATTTTTCACCAGAGGAATCTCTATACTGATAAAATCAAAAGACTCCTACAAAAAAACAAAACAAAACCCAAGCTTGTTAAATAAATGTCATGTCTAATTGGCAGGCAAAGAAATTGAAAAACTAGAAGTTAAGTGACTTTACTAAGGTCACATAGAAAATCAGTGGTATAGACAAGAACCTGGGGCTCAGCTCCTAACCCAGTACTCTTTCCCCTAATTCATGTTGTTTCAAGTACATTGTAAAGTAAACTTAAGTATAAACATGCCAGAATGAAAAACGTTTCCTGGTATTTTCATCACAATGAAGTTTTGAGAAGAGCAGTTCCCATGTGCTTTTCCAAGGAATTTTATTCCCATAAGGTAGTGCTTCCAAGGTTCTGCTGAACATGCTAAAGAAATTTAGACAGTCATTTATTACATCTATTCCAGCCCAGCATATACTGATAGGCATGCTTATTTATACATAACTCAGGCCTTTATGTACAAAGATGGCATATTAATATCAAACTTTTTAACAAGACTTTTTAAAAATCCAGAATCCTAATCTACTTAATATTTGTCATTTTAAAAATAATGAAAACAAGGTTGAAAGATGGTTTCCTCCAATCTACAAATTTTTTTTAGCAAGCTGGTCCCTACAATTTTCAGATAAAGTTGGTGATTTGGTTATGAGCTCCCAGATGGCTAAATTACCTAAGCTTTTGGAAAGGGGACAGCTACAAAGTGTAATAGATAGAGTGCCTGGCCTGGAATTAGGAAGAATCATTCTCCTGATTTCAGATTTGACCTCACACTTACTAGCTGTGTGGTCCTGGGCAAGTCACTTAACCCTTCTTGCCTCAGTTTCCTCATCTATAATATGAGCCAGAGAAAAAAATATCATCATCAATAAGATCCCAAATATGGTCATAAAGAGTTAGGCACAACTTAAAAACAACTGAACAATATTTGGAAAGAAAATTGAAGCACCAGAAGCTTTGCTTTAATGTAGTATTAGGAATTTGATTAATGCTTGTTGCTTGACCGACTTGACCAATGCAGAGGGAATAAGAATTGCTGGACTGCTCTTGACCACAGTCCAGGCTGCTGACACTGAAACCAACTGAGTCAGGATGGAGAGTGTTTTTCTTTTTTTTAAACCCTTACCTTCCATCTTAGAATGGATAATTAGTATGAATTCTGAGTCAGAAGAGTGATGAGGGCTAGGCAATGGGGATTAAAGTGACTTGCCCAGGGTCATACAGCTAGAAAGTATCTGAGGCCAGATTTGAAGCCAGGTCCTCTCAACTCTAAGCCTGTCACTCTCTATGGATGGCAGCCAGTTTCAAACAACCTTCCAAAGAATGGGCAGAATCTAAATGACAAAATAGTCAATTAACTCATGAAAGTTAGCACTCAGCACAGTGTCTGGCACCTAGTAGGTGATTAATAAATGAGTGAACCCACCACTGGATACACCTTCTTCTGGAAAGGCAGAGCCTCAAATGACGACAGAATCTACGGTGTTGGCCTGGCCATCAAGACCAGTTTGCTCAAACAGCTGCCAGACTTGCCTGTAGGCATCAGCGAGAGGCTCATGAAGATCCTTTTGCCTCTCAGCAAAGACCGGTATGCCACAATCATCAGCGCATATACCCCAACACTGACCAGCACAGAGGAGACCATCGAGCAGTTCTACTCTGACCTGAGTGCCGTCCTGCTCTCAGTGCCCACCAATGACAAGCTGATACTACTGGGAGACTTCAATGCCCGCGTTGGCCAGGACCATGAAAGATGGAAAGGAGTGCTCGGCAAACACGGTGTGGGCAAAATGAACAACAACGGCCTACTGCTACTCAGCAAATGCTCAGAGTTCGAACTCACCATCACGAACACTGTGTTCAGAATGGCGAACACATATAAAACAACGTGGATGCACCCAAGATCAAAACAGTGGCATCTCATTGACTACATCATTGTATGCCGGTGAGACATCCAGGATGTAAAGATCACCAGAGCCATGAGAGGAGCTGAATGCTGGACAGACCACCAATTGGTTAGAGTGACTCTTCAAATGCGCATTGCGCCTCGCCATCCAAAACATGCCCAGACAGTTCGCGCATTTTACAATGTGAGTCGTCTTAGAGATCCATCTTATTTGCAAACATTCCAGCACTGCCTGGACAACAAGCTGTCTGCCAAGGTACCACTCACTGGAAGCTCAACCGAGAAATGGAACCAGTTCAGAGATGCAGTGAAGGAAACATCAAAGGCAGTCCTAGGCCCCAAACAACACAACCACCTGTTCTGGTTCAAGGAGAACAACACTGCTATTGAAGACCTATTGAGCAAGAAGAACAAACCCTTTATGGAGTGGCAAAATAACCCAAACTCTGCTCCTAAAAAGGACAGATTCAAGTCTCTCCAAGCCATGGCTCAGCGTGAGATCAGGAAGATGCAAGACCGATGGTGGGAAAAAAAGACAGAAGAAATCCAGCAGTTTGCTGATATGAAAAACTACAAACAATTTTTCAGTGCCCTCAAGACTGTCTATGGGCCATCAAAACCCACCACCACTCCCTTGCTATCCTCTGACGGTGACACTCTCATAAAAGATAAAAAAGGCATTAGCAACAGGTGGAAAGAACACTTCAGTCAGCTTCTCAACCGATCCTCTTCAGTCGACCAAAGTGCCCTTGACCAGATCCCCCAAAACTGCTCTATTGAACAACTTGATGTCCCTCCTTCAATAGAGGAAGTCCAAAAAGCCATTAAACAAATAAGTGCAGGCAAGGCACCCGGTAAAGACGGGATCCCAACCAAGGTGTACAAGGCCTTAAATGGAAAGGTGCTCCAGGCATTCCACATAGTACCGACCAGCATATGGGAAGAGGAAGACATGCCCCCAGAACTCAGAGATGTCTCCATCGTAGCCCTATACAAGAACAAAGGTTCATGAGCAGCCTGTGACAACTACAGAGGCATCTTACTACTCTCCACTGCCAGAAAGATCCTCGCCTATGTTATACTCAACAGACTCCTGTCATCTGTTTCAGAGCTGAACCTGTCTGAATCACAATGTGGCTTCCGACCAGATCGCAGCACCATCAACATGGTCTTCACGGTGAGGCAAATGCAGGAAAAATGCCTTGAGCAGAACCTGAGTCTCTACATTGTCTTCATAGACCTGACAAAGGCGTTCGACACAGTGAACAGGGACGCATTGTGGGTGATCTTCAGCAAGCTCAGTTGCCCAGCAAAATTCGTCAAACTGATCCAGCTCTTTCATGTCGACATGACAGGGGAAGTCCTATCTGGTGGAGAGACTTTCAGATCACATCAACATCTCCAATGGCATGAAACAAGGCTGTGTCCTCACTCCGGTACTATTCAACCTATTTTTCACCCAAGTATTACGACATGCTGTGATGGATCTAGACCTGGGCGTCTACATCAAATACCGACTGGATGGCTCACTATTTGACCTTTGCCGCCTGACTGCAAAAACAAAGACAACAGAGAGACTCATCCTGGAAGCTCTCTTCACAGATGACTGTGCTCTCATGGCCCACCAAGAAAATCATCTCCAAACCATTGTGGACAGGTTCTCTACCGCAACAAAACTGTTTGGCCTGACTATCAGCCTCAGCAAAACAGAGGTGCTGTTCCAACCTGCACCAGGGAGGCCAAGGAACCAGCCGTGCATTACAATCGATGGCACGCAGCTTTCTAACGTCAACACTTTCAAGTACCTGGGCAGCACCATCGCCAACGACAGGTCCCTAGACCACGAGATCAATGCCGGGATCCAAAAGGCCAGCCAGGCACTCGGGCGGCTGCGCTGCAAAGTCCTCCAACACAGAGGTGTGAGCACTGCGACGAAGCTCAAAGTGTACAACGCAGTGGTCCTCAGCTCGCTCCTGTATAGTTGTGAAACATGGACACTGTACCGGAAGCACATGAAGCAGTTGGAGCAATTCCACCAATGCTCCCTCCGGTCAATCATGAGGATCCGATGGCAGGACCGAATCACCAACCAGGAAGTCCTTGACAGAGCCAACTCCACCAGCATCGAAGGTCCTCCAAACCCAGCTACGATGGTCTGGACACGTCATCCGCATGGACCCACAGCGAATACCAAGACAGGTATTCTATGGCGAACTGTCAGCTGGACTCAGGAAACAAGGCCGACCAAAGAAAAGATTCAAGGATCAGCTAAAGTCCAACTTGAAGTGGGCTGGCATTACACCAAAGCAACTAGAACTCGCTGCCTCTGACAGAAGCAGCTGGCGAACCCCCATTAACCATGCCACCACCACCTTTGAAGATGAGCGACTTCGACGTCTTGCCGCTGCGCGTGAACGCCAACACCAGGCCACAGCCGCACCTCCCGTAACAACTGGCGTCCCAGGCCCCGTGTGCCACAAACTGTGCGCCTCAGCCTTTGGACTCCAAAGCCACATGAGGGTACACCGTAGATGATAATGCACAAAGACAATAGTCATTCTCGATCACCGAGAGACGACCACTATTGAATGATGAAAGTATACATGATAAAAAAAAACTAAGTGTTGGCAGTGCCAGCCTTCAAACATAGAAGCAGGACATGATAGCAGGTTAAGAACCATTTTTCAAAACACGCTCTCCTTGACCAGGATGTAAGAAATATACCTACTAGCTGATTTTGAAAAGGTAATACATGAGTATGAATAAAAATAGGACATCTCTTAAAAGCCGGTTTTTAGCAAGCAGGAAGCTTCATAGAAGGTTGTCAGGTGCTTGTCTAAAGGAGACTTTAATCATGGTCATTTCTTCTAATAAGGATTAGATTGCTAATGTTGTCTCATGATTTAAATAGTTGTTGTTCAGTCTTTTTCAGTCATGTCCAACTTTGTGACCCATTTGGAGTTTTCTTGGCAAGGATACTGGGTTGGTTTCCCATTTCCTTTTCCAACTCATTTTACAGATGAGGAGCTTGAGTCAAACAAGATTAAATGACTTGCTCAGGGTCACCCAGATAGCAAGTGTCTGAGGCTAGATCTGAACTCAGGAAGATGAGCCTGATTTGAGGCCTGATGCTCTATCCACTGCCCCACATAGCTACCCAATAGAAATAGCAATAGTCCTTAAACCAATGGCCATCAGGATCAGTTTATCTGTAAAAGATGTTTAATTTTTTGTCATTGTTGTTTTAGCTGTGATAGTGTGGGGTGTAGGTGGAGAAGGTGGAGGGAATAAAAGATAAGTTAAAAAAATAAAGTCATTAGTGGCACAGGATACTTGTGAGGGATCTTCAAGGGCAAAAGAAACTAATTTATTCCTATCTATGGGACATTTGCTCTCTACAAAGTAGCCAGCTGCTTCGAAGCTAAGGAATATTGAAGATGTTTACATATATTCAATAGATGAATGAATGAAAAGCATTTTTTAAGCAACTACTAGGTGCAAAGCACTCTGCTAGGCCCTGGGAATACACATCTAAAACTCGATCTCTACCAAAAGCATGCTGGAGCCAGCTCTAAAAGGCTGACAGAACTGACTGTTCATTTTCAGTGTGAACATTCACCCTTCAGAAATCAGAAAACACTACAGATCAGACCTTGACTCATCTTTTTGTTGAATGTCTCTATTTAATAAAGTGATGCAAAAAATGTTAGTAAGGTAGTTTAAACTTAAAAGGCTATCTTGCACACTTTTCCCCTCATCTAAATATGCTGGTTGCGGTTGCTCAGTGATGTTTGACTCTTCATGACCCCATTTGGATTTGTTTGGGTTTGGGGGGGGCAGGGAATGGGGAAGATACTGGAACGGTTTACCCTTTCCTTTTCTAGGTCATTTTTACAGATGAGGAAAACCGAATCAAACAGGGTTAAGAGATATTCCCAGAGAGGACAGGTAAGTGGCTCAATGATTTGAGAGCCAGGCCTGGATACAGGAGATCCTGGGTTCAAATTTGACCTCAGATACTTCCTTGCTGTGTAACCCCAGGCAAGTCACTAAACCTCCATTGCCTAATCCTTACCACTCTTATGGATTAGAACCAATACATAATACTGATTTGAAGATGGAAGGTAAGAGGTTTTTTGTTTATTTGTTTGCTTTTAAGGGAAAGGGAAAGATTTGCCCAGGGTCATAGAGCTAGTGTCTGAGGTTAGCTTTAAACTCAGGAAGATGAGTCTTCCCGATTCCAAGCTCTGTGCTCTATCCACTCTGCTACCCAATTGTCCCTTTTTCCAGAGAGCCAACTGTGAATTATTTACCAGCATATTCCTGGTCTCTACCCTCAAGCTGCTTAATCAAAAGAACAAGATAGATAAAGGGAGGTGGTGGCCAGAGAAGGGAATCTTGTTCTGTGGAGGTCTGTGAGTGGAGTAAGAAGTCTCAGCTGGCATTCCCTCTCCAGAAGCAATGGTAGAATTGATTTGATTAACAAATAAAGCAATGTTCTGGCCAACAATGACACCTGCCCCATGGAAACTTAAACTAAAAAAGCAACATAATTCATATCATTCAATACCATGGATGTAGGGACAGCTGAGTGGCTCAGTGGACTGAGAACCAGGAATGTCTTGGGATGGGAATGTCTGGGTTCAAATTTGGCCTCAGACATGTCCTAGCTGGATGTTGCTGGACAAGTCACTTAACCCCCATTGCCTAGCCCTTTCCGCTCTTCTGCCTTGGAACCAATACACAGTATTAATTCTAAGATGGAAGTTAAAGTTAAAAAAAATACCATGGATGCACAAATATTAAAATAATATACAAACACATGCCTACATACTAATTGGCACATGTGCATATATAGGTAAACATTTCATCAATAATCAGTATTGTTGTACTAACTATTCCTTCTTACAAATAAATACAGTAATAAGCCACATATCTAAGAATCAGAAATTTGATCTTGTCCTCTGCTTCAGAAGTTCACTATTGCCATTAAAATACAAACTTCTCTTTGGGGCGTTAAAAATCCTTCATAATCTCACTTCAGTTTTTCTTTGCTAGATGGTTACATATTACTTTCCCTCATGCTTTTTCCTTGACAGTCACACTGGCCAGCTTGTGTTTTTTCCTGCATAAGAATCTTTTCTCTGTGTGTCTTAGATCAGGCTTTCTCTTCGATGAGAAAATATAGCCCTCTCCCTTCTTTGTAGATATTAGGAATTATTAGAGAGGAGAATTTCATGTATTATAATAGTTGGTGAACTGGATGGCTTTGCTGAGCTTTTCTCTCTCTCTCTCTCTCTTTTTCATTCTTTGTTGTCAGGGATGGCTCCTTGTAAGGGGAGAGATGCATTTGGAAATTACAGTAATGGGGCAGCTAGGTGACACTGTGGATAGAGCACTGGACTTGGAATCAGGATGATTGGGGTTCAAATCTGGCCTCAGACACTTCCTAGCTATGTGACCGTGGGCAAGTCATTTAACCCCATTTCCCTTGCTGTTGGCCTTCTCTTTTAGAATTATTGAGATAGAAGGTAAAGGTTATAGAAAGAAAGAAGGAAGGAATGAAGGCTAGAGATACAGAAACAAAAGATACCAATAATTTTCTTTTTAAGATTTTAAATTCACTTCCATGTCACAGTAATAGAATAATCAGATTTTAATAGGGAAACTATGTAAATAAATATTTTGAAATACATATATTTATGCACTCTATATGTATATTTTAATTAAATTATGGGTTTAAATATATGCATGTGTGACTATATAGCTTTAGGTAGCTATAAATATGAGTATAAGTTTAGATATTCTGTAAAATGAAATTTAATTTTTATAAAATATTCACAAAAAATAGTTTAACAATTTTGCCAGCTACATCTATTGGCCAAAATGTCATTTTATAATTGTTAGAAAAGTGCCAGAAACCATCAAGCCCATGCTGTATGACATGGTAACATGTGAATACCAGAGTTGCAAGGCAACCTTCTGGAAAGATGAGGCATCTATTGAACCCCCGCTGTGTAACTTCTCCCACTAACTTCCCTTACTACTGACTAGGATTGTTGTTCTCTCCCCAGTTACAGAAGTAATATGAGAGCAAACATTCACAGGATTTATACATATACCCACTTTTATTCCCCCTAGAATAAAACCCCAAAGATACTATTCACAGAATTAAAACCTAAAGATCATTACCCACTACCCCCTCCTTTCTCTCTCTCAGCAACTAAGTACACTTAGTTGTCCCACACCCATTGTTAGCCAAATACCTATGCACCACATCAATCACTACTCTAAAGTACAAGCTACTGACACACTCCATTGAATCCATTTGTGGACAATAACCAGGCAACATCATTAAGGTGTTTTGACGTAACACAAGAAAAATGTAACTTGGAAATTGGGGAAAATTCCTGATTCTGGTCTGCCTTAAGTTATCCTTTAACCCTATACCTAGCTGTGAAATGTTTTGTTACCCATCTCCTAAGAAATTGTGATTGATTGTGAAAGCTAATCAAAGACAACAATGATTCCTCTTAGCTGGTCATCCCACAGGTCAGGGGGAACTGACCCCCTGGCTACCCTGCCTATATCATTTATCTCTATTATGTAATTTTTCTGTTGTAGCAATATGGTATATGACCATAGAATGTTAATTAATCAATTTGTTAATGTGTGACCTATCCAATTATCTGTAGAAGATCATGTATGTTGAAAAATGACTGAGTGCCAGAAAAGCATGTACTCACTAAACTATATAATAAGCACAAACCCTGAGCCAGACAGAATAGCTTGGTGAAGCCTAAGCACAAGGGTCTGAGCACTTAGCTGTCTCCCACTCATTATTCATCTAAGCCATCACACCTAGAAAGAAAAGGACCCTTGGCTTTGATAGACTACTGGACAGGCTTTCAATAGAAAAAAGTATGAGGAAAATGGCAAAGAATTGGAAATTGAGGGAATCTCCATCAATTAGGGAATGACTGAACAAGTTGTGGTATGTGATTGTAATGGAATACTATTGTGCTGTAAGGAATGACAAGCAGGATGAATTCAGAAAAATCTGGAAATACTTACATGAACTAATACAAAGTGAAGTGAGCAGAACCAGGAGAACATTGTACATAGTAACCACAATATTGTATGTTGACCAACTATGAATGGCTTAGCTGTTTTCAGCAATATAATGATCCACAACAATGTTCCAAAGGATTTGTGATGAAAAATGCTATCCGCCTCCAAAGAAAGAGCTAATATAGTCTGAATGCCAACAGAAGCATATTATTTTTCACTGCATTTTTTCTCTCTTTTATAAACTCTTTACCTTCTGTCTTAGAATCAAAACAAGGCAGAAGAGTGGTAAGGGCTAGGCAAGGGGGGTTAAGTGACTTGCCCAGGGTCACACAGCTAGGAAGTATCTGTGGTCAGATTTGAACCCAGGACCTCTTATCTCTAGGCCTGGTTCTTTATCCACTGAGTCACCTAGTTGCCCCTTAGTTTCTCTTGAACATCAAAACTCCCTTTCCTTCACAAAGTAAGTTGTGATAGGTGGAGGTTGTAGGAGTGGGCCTGTGGAAGGGCCATTCAGGTGAGAAAATATAAGATCTCTAGGTTGTTGTGGTTCAGTCATTTTTCAGACTTGTCTGGTTCTTCATAACCTCATTTTGGCAAAGATATTGGAGTGGTTTGTCTTTTCATTCTCCAGTTCATTTTAGATGAGGAACAGGGTTAAGTGGCTTGCTCAGGGTCACATAACGTAAGTGTCTGAGATCAGATTTAAACTCATGAAGATGAGATGATTCCAAGTCTAGTGCTCTATCCACAGCACCCCCTAAATGCCCATGATCTCTAGGTAGCCTTATGTTTTTGTAGTTGATTGAAATAAATAGCTGCGATAATGTGGAGAGAGGGTAGAGAAGATAGATGAAATAAGAGGTGAGATAAAGATAAAAAATAAGGTTTGTCACTAGCATTTAATTGGCAATGGATACTTGTCATTTAATCTTCTAGGGCAAGATGCTAGAAGATATAAATTTATTCCTTTCATCTGGATGTTTGCTCTATACAAAATATCCAGATGTTTCTAAACTGAGGAATATTGAAAATGTTTACAAATATTCAGATGTCTAACATCATGTAGAACAAACATATCCATATGATTATTTTTTTTTCTTTTACTTTTTAGCAAAATGCTTTGTCACAGAAGCAGTTAAGTGGCTCAGTGGATTAAGAGCCAAGCCTAGAGATGGGAGATTCTAGGTTCAAATCTGGTCTCAGACACTTCCTAGCTGTGTGACCCTGGGCAAGTTACTTAATGTCCTTCTACCTTGGGACCAATACATAGTATTGATTCTAAGACAGGCAGACTGGGAAGATTTATCTCATGGAGACTAATGTAGTTCCTGTCCAGGTCCTCTTCCTCTTTTCATTCATTCTCTTCATTCCTAACCCATTTCTTTTTTTTTTTATTAAAAAAATTTTTTTACATGCTGATATAATTCCTAATAATCATTCTCTGACATTTTGCAGCCCATGTTCTCTCCTTTTCTTTCTCTCATCTCCCCTCCCCAGATGGCAGGTAATATAATGCTGGTTTTAAATATAATATCATGGCATGCATATTTCCACATTGGTCATATCATAAAAGAAGACATACGTGATCTATACTAGAAAAAACTCATGAAAGAGATAAAGTGACAAATGGTATGCTTCAGTCTGCATTCAGACTCCATCAGTTCCTTCTCTGCAGGTGGAGAGTCTTTTTTGTCATAAGTCTCTTGGAATTGTCTTGGATCCTTGCACTGCTGGTAAAAGTTAATTCATTCAGAGTTGATGATCATACATTATTGCTGTTACTGTGTAACAGTAACTCATTTCACTTTGCATCACTTTATGTATGTCTTTCCATATTTTTTTATGTTCATCTTGTTCATCATGGTCCACTTCTTTAATACCAACATACCTCTCCATAATGATACCTTTGGTTATTTTTATTTATCTCTCATGCTACTGTTGCCAATACACCACAACCCATTCACATCTACTTCCCTTTCAGTCATTTGCAATTTTGCTTCTTCTGAGATCTTTAATTCCAGGAAAGCACCTCCAGGAGACTTTCAGAGTTAAAAAAAAAAAGAGGTGCTTTTGTAGGACTGGGGCAATCTGAGATGAGTGTCTCCAGGGAGGTGGCATGGCAATCATAATAGTTAATATTTATATAGCTCTTTAAGGTTTGCAAAGCACTATAATAGTAATAATGGACATTTAAATTACATTTTAACATTTGCAAAGGATTTAATACATACTGTCTCATTTGACTGTCAAAACAACTTTATGAAGTAGGTGGAAGAGATATATCACTTATTCTATGATTAGCTATTATTCTCATTTTGTAAATGAGAAAGATGAAATCGAGAGTAGTTAAGTGACTCCCCAAGGGTCATACACCTAATTAGTGTCCAAGTCATGATTGGACATTTTCTTCTTTACTCTCCTTCCTCACTCTAAGTGCAGTGCTCTATTCATTGTGCCAAACTGCTTTTCCTTTAACCCTTCCTTTGATAGTGGTTGGAGCATTAGATCTGGTGTCAGAGTACCTCGGTTCAAATCTTGACTCTGCTCCTTACTACTTGTGTGACCCTCATTTAATCTCATATTTTCTCATCTGTGAAATTAAAGTTTTTAACACAACAACCTATGATGCCCCTTCCAGCTCTATAGTTGCAACCCTATGATCCCATGAATTACTGATAGTGATCTGCTATTTCCCAAATGCAATCTTGCCCCATTTGTTTCTCCTCTTCTATTCTTGGTCCAGTTCTAAAGACCTTTCCAACCCTAAATCTATGACCCATCTATGGCGCCTGGCTATTTGTTAATCTAATAGACTGCCCACATGACCAAAAACATAATTGTTAAAAAGTACTTGTAGTGGAGCAGCTAGAGGATGCAGTAGATAGACCACTGACCCTGGAGTCAGGAAGATCTGAATTCAAATCTTACTTCAGACACTTAATAGTTGTATGACCCTCAGGAAGTTACCTGACCCTGTTTACCTCAGTTTCTTCATCTGTCAAAGGAGCAGGAGAAAGAAATGGCAAATCATTCCAGTATCTTTGCCAAGAAAACCCCAAATAAGATCACAAAGGATCAGAGAAAACTAAAAAGACTGAACAACAATAATATAAGTGAACATATTATAAGCTAAATAAATGCTTATTCGTCTATCTAATCCATCTATCTACCTCTCTAAATATCCAGCCCCCTAAAAAATAAAGTATTTCTGATATATTTAACTGTCTTCATAATAAGCTTAAGTATCACCTGATGATCAACAGTTTAAGACCCAATAAAATAATTAGAACCAAAACAGTTGATCTAGATGGCTACCTAGAAACATGACCTGTCTTTTCTCTCTGTTCTTCAAGTGCTGCCCCAGGTTGTCTAAATACTCTAATTCATGCATGCAACAAATATTTATTAAGTAATTACTATGGGCAAAGCACAAGGTAGTAATGAAAATTAAGTCAGTGCCACTTAGAACTGATCAAACAGAAAGATTTTGCAACTAAGTATATTTTTCAACAAAATATTTCAAAATTAGTTCCTCCTTCATTTTTCTTACTTTGCTCTCCTTAATTTAGGATTTGTTACAGCTCTGTCATGGATCATGAAAGCTTCAAACCATGTGAACTAAAGCTCCTCCTTTATCTTAATCATTAGAGTTCCAGAAGTTGGGACCAACAGACCAGCACATTCAATCTAGAAAATATCTGATGGGCTGGTATGTTGAAGCCTTCCCCCACCACTTCTCTTTATTAATTGGACACAAGGAGAAAATTTCTCTCCCTTCATGTTGTCCTTCCCTGTCTCTACTTCCCCTCCCACATATACACATGCGCATGCTCGCGCGCGCACACACACACACACACACACACACACACACACACACACACACACTGGGAAACATACTTAGAAAGAACCAGGATATAGAAATATTAAATAAATGGGCTAAATCTTGGAGCTGACTTGATAGTTAAGGATTCCCTTGAGTTTTAATGCAATATGGTGGTAAGGTGTCCAATTTTTCATCCCATTCTATCCCCAAGGCAAATAATAGATGTTCTTGCTTCTGAGAGAAGCCAAAAATTCTCAGTTTCCTGCCATGGTGCCTTGGAAAGTAGTTTCCTCATTACAGAATCAGAGGACCCAAGACCACCAAGGAACACAAGAAGCCTAGAACTAGTCCAACCTTTACCCTAGTCAATCAAATTCTAACCTCTAGAGGAAGGATTGAAAAATCTACATTACTCCAACAGTTCCAGAGTAGTCTTCTTTCCTTTCTCTTCTGCAACACACTCTTCTATTACTTTGTAGAATGACTCTTTTCTGAAAGGTATGAAAGATTGTGGGCCTTCAGCTTCAGGCAATTGACTTAATCATTGGTTCTCCTCTTGGAACCTGTCCAGAAAGTCTTTGTGTTTGGTCTCAGGACTTCAATCTTTCACACACTATTTTGAACAGAGCATTGGATTTCAATCCCAGCTCTGCTCTTTATTAGAAATTATTTTTCACCTCTCCTTCCTTGGCTGTCAACAGTATCTTTTGGTATTAAATTCCAGAATTTACTCCTCTTTCTTTTCTTAACCCAGGTGTACATTTCAGACCACAGAAGTGGTCTGATTGTTTGATGGAATTTATTTACAAATGAACAAAAGAACCTACACTTTCAATAGTAATATAACAGGGTAAGGTTATTAGACAAGCATATAAAATTCCTTAATCCCAGACTAAAAAATACAATTCTTAAAATATTCTTTCCTGCTATACTTCCACATGCCTATCATCATTCAATTGTTCTCAGTCATTTTCAGTCATGTTTGAGTATTCAAGATCCCATTTGAGATTTTCTTAGCAAAGGTACTAGAATGGTTTGCCATTCCTTCTCCAGCTCATTTTAGAAATGAGGAAACTAAGGCAAACAAAGTTAAGTGATTTCTCCGGAGTCACATAGCTAGTAGATGTCTGAGGTCAGATTTGAACTCAGAAAGATGAGTCTTCTTGACTCCAGGCCCAGCACTTTCTCTCCACTGTACCACCTAGCTACCCATTGACATGTATCATCCCAATTCCCTTTAGCTCAGAATGGCTGTGTTTCATGGGTTCCGAATAAGGATAACATTTTCTGTTTTACATGACTGCACATGTAAAATCTATATCAGATAACTTACCAGTCTCAGTAAGGGGGGAAGGGAGGGAGAGAGAGAGAGAGAATTTGGGGTTCAACATTTAATTTTAAATGACTGCTAAAAAAAGAGTGACATTTTCCATTTGAAAACATCCCCCAAGCCAGTTTTAGTATTCACCTACCTGGGTACACAGGATCATGGTCAATTATGCAATCAATCATTTATTAAATACCAGGGATTGTGCTAGGCTCTAGAAACACAAAGGCAAAAATTAAACAGTCCTAGCCTCCAAAAATCTTATATTGTAACAGAGGAGACAATAAACATCAATTAGGTGCATGATCCTAAACAGATCACTTAACCTCTTTGAGTCTCAATTTCTTTAACTGCAAAATAAGGGAATTGGGCTCAGTGTTCTCTAAGGTCACTTCCAATTCTAAATCTATGCTATTATCATTTCTAGTCTTACCCACATATGTTGGTTTAATGAAATGAAGACATTCTTTACTCCAAATATACACTTATTTTTTTCCTGTGTAATAAATTGCTTAACTTCCTAAAATTAAATATTAAAATTACTGAATATATAATTTATAAATACATGAAATAAATAATAAATATAAAAGCATAATTATTTATATTTTGACCAAGTGAAGGATTACAGTCAGTCACCACAAATTTTCAATTTTATGTCAATTGATTTCTCTTCACTTCTGAAAAGCAGTCCTATACCATTCAATTTCTCTCAAGATATTAAGCAAAGTATCTCCTTAAAAATCATAAAATCATATTCCTTTCTTTCTATCTTCTCCAGCTTCTTCCCAATCCTGACAATCTTGTTTCCATCAAGTTATTCTCAATGGTACACATTTTACTTCATAGATCAAATATGATTCTCTCCTCTCTCTCTCCCTCCTTCCCTCCATCTCTTTCTCTGTCTCTTTCTCTCTGTCTCTCTTCCTGCTCCTCTCAATTTTATGGAGAGAAATACCTTATAGAAAGATGTTTTTCAACTTTCACATTAACATTGACTTGTTTTGCAATATTCCATTTGACTTGAACTATATAACAATATGCGTAGTCTCTGTAGTAGAGGTATTTGAACCAGATTACAAAGGTATATACAAAACATATAAAAAGTAATTACTACACAATCTAGTAGAGAATGACACTGGAAATTGGATGTTGGTGACACCAAAAAGACATCATACTGACGGTGGCAGTTAAGCCAAGGAAGCCAAGGATTTTAGAAGACAGAGTTAAAGGAGAGTATTCTAGGTATAAGAGACAGCCAACAAAATGGCACAAAAGCAGGAGATGGAGAGTTCTGTGTGAGAAACAGTAAATGGATCAATATATCTGCAGTGTAAATGTGGGGAGGGGAGTGACACATAAGAAGCATTCAGGGAGGCTAGGCTTGAATTAGGACTAATAATGAATCCCATAAAGTGGTTGTATGCATTTCAATTCACACTATTTGAAGCTATAATTATGTGAAATGTGGTCATTGGTTCCAGCCCAGTGGAAATTTTCAGTGTAAATAAGAATAAAGCAATCTTTTCATGGAATTCAGGGAAACCAACCTGTACCCTCTATAGATCTCTCAGCAACCTGAAAACCTCCTTAATAAATGTTGGAGTTTGGGTTATCACTTCATGTCACTTTAAATAATTTGTGCTCCTTGTCCTCCCAATCAAGAGAAAACAAGGAAACTCAATACAATAAATTCAACAATATTGCCATTATTCTGAAAAATGAGAATATTTCAACCTGATCCATAGATCCCATCAAGGGTCCTTTCCAGCTCTAAATCCATAATCCTATTAGCTTATTACTATGTTATAATTAGGAATACTCACCCAGTATCTCATCTTTCACCAAACACAATAAACATTGTGATGGTCTTTTACTAAAGAAATACCAAAAATAAAAACCTTTATTTTAATGTTGCCATAAGTTCCCTTGATTTTCTTTCCTAAAATATTACCTTCAATTCTCTGTGCCTTAGTTGTTCAGTCAAGTCCAACTCTACATGATTCCATAGATTTTTGTCCATGAGGTTTTCCTGGCAAAGATACTAGAGTGGTTTGCCGTTTCCTTCTCCATTGTGTCCCCATTTTATAGATGAGGAACTAAGGCAAATAGGGGTTAAATGATTTGCCCATGATCATACAGCTAGTAAGAGTCAGAGACCAGGTTTGAACTCATGGCTTCCTGATTCCAGGCCCAATGTTCTATCCACTGCAGCACTTAACTATCCCCTTATATCTTTGAATTAACTTCAATCAAAGCTGCCAAGAGGTTTTGCCTAAAGGAGATGTATTTTAGTTCCTTAAAATCTATCACTTGGCTTCTGCCAACATATTTTTTCCAGATATATAATACAAAATGGGGGGACTTTTAAAGGAATTGAGTTCATGTAACTATCCCTATGACATATCCAGCTAATATACATGATTCAACAGGCCTTAAAAACCAAGAAAATATGAGGCCACCAGTTTCTCATCAATGTGAAGTATGGTGTTATAAGAAACATTCAAGACTTCATGAGCAAATTCAGCCAATCATGGTGTTAGTGAGGGGAGAAAGCAAATAGAATAAACCAATTTTAAGGAAATGCACACACATTTGGTAGTAACAGGTATGGATTCATTAGCAAGATTTAAAATACAGTTTAATCTTGGCCTCTGAGAATTCCTCTTTAGGTCCATGATTTCTAAAAAAGTGATGGAATACTGTTTTACTTTTGTCGCTTTGGTCAGCCCATTAAGGATGTGGAGCATAGGATGTAATGACAAGGTATAATAGCTCTATAAATAAACAGAAAGCAAATATGGTACTTTTTCAAGACAGATCAATAGGTACATGGTGGGGGTGGACGGGACTGTTTAGCAACCTGAATCATTAACAAGCTACTCAGACACATATTTATTAGCAAACCAGAAAAACATCAATTTAAAAGTCTAGCTTATAATAACAGCTGTTCAAAATTGATCTGTAATTTCTAGGGCAATTTGTAGCAGAGAGATGGGGATCAGGACCTGGGCTTTTCAACCTAAATGTCTCTTCCCTTTCCCTTCAAATATGCCCAATTAAATAAAGAACACAATGACCTCACTACACTCTGAATTTCTCACAAAATGAAACATGTCTCATTGTTGATCAACCATATTAATTCACTAATTGATGAAAAGAAGAGAAGGCAAGTGGTCCACTACTAGAATTTAAGATGGAGATGAATAGAGCTAAGAGCCCAAAGTCAGTCATTCAAAATATCAGTAGACATGCAGAGAAAATGTCTTAGTACAAGTGGCTTTCTTAAATACAGAAAACTTTTGTTGTTGTTGTTCCTTAGTTTTCTTTATCTTTTTAAAATCCTTACCTCTCATCCTTGAATCAATACTGAAGTGTTCATTCCAAGGCAGAAGAGCAGTAATAATTAGGCAATTGGAGTTAAGTGACTTGCCCAGATTCACACAGCAAGGAACTGTCTGAGGTCAAATTTGGACTCAGCACCTCCTCTCTCCACACCTGCCTCTCTCTCTCCTCTGAGCCATATACCTGCCCCAAAATGAATTTTTTAACTTTTTTTTAACAGTACCTGGCACATAGTAGGTCTTAATAAATGCTTGTTTACTTCCTTACCCCTATCTTATGCCTGTGAAGTTGATTTATTGTTCCCGGGTGTAACATTTTGCATTTATCCCTATTGAATTTCATAGTTAAATTAATTAAATAAATGATTTAATGAAATTAATTATAAATTATAATTTTATAAATAATTCAATTAATTGATTCCTAGTTCCATCATCCCAATGCCTGTCAAGATCTTTCTGGAGAGCTCTGTATTGACAAATGGAATTTCCTCATCAGAATTTCCCTGAACCAATGAAATCACAAGCCTAATCTCATCCAAGATCAAGAAGTGATAACTTAGCACCCACAGAAGAAAGGCAGTGGAAAGGACACTGTCTTGAGGTCAGATGAAGTACCTAACTGACAGGGTTGGGGACAGGACCTTGATTAGAATAAAAACTACTGGGTGGAGAGAACTTCCTGGATCAGAGCAGAATGGCAACTTCTCTACAACTTGCAGCTATAAAGACTTGCCTAGAGGGTTGGATGTAAAGTGGACACCAAAGGGGGGTGGACAGCCTCAAAAAGGCTTCAGCAAGCCCTCATACTAGAAATGCCAGTCTCTCTGAATTCCTCATTCCTATTCCATATAAGTATATGAGTAATTATGTTAATAGAATATGATATAAATTGCATTTTCCTCAAAGCCCATTCCAAACACTTCTATTTCTGTTAAGGGCTACCAGTCATCCAGGTTTGCAACCATGGAGTCACCTGTGAGTCTTCCCTTTTACTCATGTTCTCTATTTAATCTATCACCAATTCTTGTGTTGGTACAAAGGATAGAGCACTGGGAGTGGAGTCAGGACAGACCTGAATTCAGATATAGCCTCAGATACTTGCTAGCTATGTGACCCTGGGCAAGTCACTTAACCTCTGTTTGCCTCAGTTTCCTCATCTGTTCAATGGGGATTATAATAGCACCTATCTACTAAGGTTGTTGCGAGGATTAAATGAGTTAATAATTGTATGGTACACTACATATGAGGCACTATATATAAATGTTAGCTGCTATTATTATCCATCTTCTCTCCACACACAAATCCTCTGATTAGGCCTTCACTACCTCTTACCTAGACTATTGCAATAGCCTCCTACTTGTTCTCCCTTCTTTTAGCTTCTGCCCTTTATAAGCCATCCTTCAAAAAGGCCAAATCAGGATTCTTTGCAACTCAGACCATGTTACTTCCTCTATTCAAAAACTTCTAGTGGCTCCCTATTGCCTTTAGAATAAAACATAATGTTTTCAATCAGACATTCAAAGCCTTCACCAACTAGACATCTACCTACCTCTTCAGACTTGTTTTCTATTGTTCCAATCAAATTGACCTACTTGCTATTTCTCACACAGAGAAAGAGAATGAAGAAAGTGTTGGTTCAAGAGCAGTGGGTTCAAATCCTGCCTCTGAGTTTTACTTCCTCTGTGACATAAGGCAAGGATTTAACCCCTTTGACCTCAGGTTACTCATCTGTAAAATGAGAGGAATGACCTCTAAAGTCCCTTCCAGTTGTAGCTTTCTTGCTTCTTTGCCTTGTTTTTGGAATGGATTCCCTTGTAGAATCCCTCATTTCCTCCAAATGCAGCTCAGATGCTACATCCTACAAGAAGCCTTTCTAGATTTTACCTGTTTGTTAGTACTCTCTCTCGAAATTATTTTTACATCTTTTGTATTTATTTAACTGAATACATTTTATATCCCCTCTCCATTTTTTTTAATCTTTGTGTCCCTTCACCAAATAAAATGTCTTACAAATAGTAAGACCACAATAAATTTGTTGAATTGAGCTGTTTTCAAATATCTGTCAAATGACTGTCATGTAGAAGAAGGATTAGTCTTGTTCTCCTTGGCCTCAAGGAACAGAATGAGAAACAACTAGCCAAAGCTACAAAGAGACTGATTTAGACGCAAAGGGAAGGAAAGCTTCCCAACAATTATTATTGTCATGCTCAGCTCTTTGTAACCCAGTAGACCATAGCATGCCAAAAGAGTCTGTAGGGTTTTTCTTGGCAAAGAAAGTAGAGTTGTGTTTCTTTAGCGATGGATTAAGGCAAAGAGAAGTCAAGTGACTTGACTAGGGTCACACAGCTAGTAAGTATGTGAGTCTAGATATTATAAGACTCCAGGTCCAGCACTTATCCACTGAGCAACCTAAGTTTCTAAGTCTCTAAATTTCTATGTTGTTGTGACAAGTAATCCCCCAATACACTATGTTTAGTAAACTTAGGGTATGACCATATGAGCCTCTATCCTTAAATCACCAGATTACATATTAGGAAAAATCAAGGCATACAATGATTTCATAGAAAAGGCAAGAAGACTATCAGGAAAGCAAATTCTCAAGATATCTCCAAAGGACTCAAGACAAAAAATATTATCCACAGTCAGAGAAGGAAGATTTGGAGTCTATTTGTAGACTAAAGCATAACATCTTCTTATTTATTTCTTTAATGAGTTTTTTTTAATTGTATGTGTGATATGTATCTTCTGTGAGGCCATGAGCTATATGGAAATATGCATTTCATGAAGGCACCAGTATAACTTATACCAGACTATTTACTGCCTTGGGGAGAGGAGGGAGGAAGAGAGAGAGAAAATCTGAATCCTAAAATGCCAGAAAGCAATTATCAAAAATTGTTTCTACATGTAACTGAAAAAAATAAATAACATTTTAAAACAAAAAGGCAAGAAGAGGAGAAAGTTATAGGTCAAGTGACTTGCCCAGGGTCACTTAACTAGTGTCTAAAGCCCAATTTGAACTCATTCAGGTCCAATTTTCTATCCATTGAGCTATCTAGCTGCCCAATTAGAATATTCAAATAATAAAAATAGCTAAAATAATGGCTAATACTCAATATCTGCTAGGCACTGTGCTAAGCATTTAACAACTATTATCTCTTTTGATCCCCACAACAGCCCATTTAATAGTTGAGGAAATTGAAGGAAATGTCGAGTGATTTGCCCACAGTCGCACAGCTAAGAAGTTTCAGAGGCCAGATTAGGCTTAAGAAATATTCGATTCCTCGTCATTGGAAGCAGATGGGATTCTTAGTCACTCACAGGGTTAGACTAGATGTTATCTGAGATCCCATCCAATTCGGAAAGTCTATGCTCCCAGCTCTAATCCTAACAGCAAGGTATTTTTCATGACCTCAAGTTTCCCTTAAACTAATGTGATTCTGTCTTTTTGCAGAATTCTCAATGCACTGCTACTGAGTCAGCAGCACACACATAGTTCATGTTCTTTCTAAGCGAGAGCACTGTTCACATAGGAGGTCCTACTTGAAAACAGAAGTTTCTCAATGATATTATCTGTCTCAATTACCAGTGCATGCCTCAGCAAGCCCATCTCTGACAGAGAACAGAGTGCAGTACAGTCTAGGAATTCGGATCAGGACTTGGAAGCCACCCTCAAGAGTCATGGATAAGTGACACAGTTAACACCATGTTGCTTGCCACCTTGTGGATATCTTTCTCTTACTCAGAGGACTCAAGGAGCAAAAGAGCCAGGTCCAGTTTGATTTGGGTGGCCTAACTTGTCCAATGAGCCCTTTAGATTTTCTTCTCTTTGTGTTCAGCTTCAGACATTTTTTGATCTTAGCAAAGGATCATATCTCAGCTAAGTGCAGTCATGTGTCCCATTCCTTCCAAACTATAGTATGTAATTATGAGGAACCACCAGAGGAAAGGAGAATAAACATTTATAGAACCCCTACTATGTGCCAGGTCCTATGCTGAGCACTTTACAAATATTATCTTATTTGATCCTCAGAACAACCCTATAAGGTAGGCTTATTACTATTATTACCTCCATTTTCTAGTTGAGGAAACAGAAGCAGACAAAGATGATGTGACTTGCCCAATTTGGACCCTATAACTTCAGAAAATGTATGTGAGAAATTGTTATTACACATAATTAGAAAAAAAATATCTTTAAAAAAAAAAGAATGAATGCCATGATTCAGGATAACACTGAAGGACTTATGAGAAAGAATGCTATCCACATCTAGAGAAAGAACTGTGGGAGTAGAAATCCAGAAGAAACCACATGATTTATCACTTATTTATATGGGCATATGATTTGGGGTCTTGATTTTAAAAGATTATTACAAAAATGAATAATATGGAAATGGAATTTGAGTGATAATATATGTATAACCCAGTGGAATTGCTTGTCAGCTTTGGGAGGGAGACAACAAGAATCATGTAACCATTGTAAAAATTTTTTAAATTAAATTTTATTTATTTATTTATTTATATAAATTAATATTTTAAAAAATTTTAATAAAAAAGGAATGAATATCCAACTCCCCAATTTATATTGTGTCGAATGATCTACTTCTATGAAGAGGAAGAACTCAGGTCTTCCTGAGCTATTCGCTATACCACCTAGCTGCCTCACTGCCAGCATAACAAAAAGAATGCTGAACTCTTATTCATAAGAGACTGGGGTTCAAATCTTATCTCTGAGACATGCTAACTATATAACACTGGGTAAGTACTGACCTCTCTGAATCTCAGTTTTCTCAGTTGTAAAATAGGGATAGTAATAACTATGTTGTCTACCTCAATGGTGTTATAAGGATCAAAGGAGATGGTGTTTATAAAATATTTTGTAAACCTTAACATGTATGAACAGTTAATATTATTATATTATTTTCCTTCTTAACTCACCATGAAAATGAAAAATAGCAACCAAGATCTTTATAAAGACTTTTAAAAGTCTTTTTTATTAAAAAAAAATGTCTTTATAAGCCAAAAACAATCAGCCACTTTGAACAAAGGAGAAAAAAGTTAAACCAGTAATTTGGCATCAAGAAAATTAAATAGCCAATTGATTGCATGTTTGACCTTTCAACTTGTTCTTTTGTCATGATCTAAACAAAGGCTATGTCATTTCTAGTCTATGACACCTCTAAAAGCATCATGGTATTGTGAGGGTGGTTATGGTGTTTCAGTGACAAGGATTTTATTTAGTGAGATGCCCGGATCCTGGACAGAAAGGCTACATGAGAAGGGAGGACAACAAAAGCCAGATTTCCAGCCAACAGGACTGTGAGATGGATACAACACAGAATGTCAATAAATGGGAAAATCAAGAGTGAAATATCACAACAAATGGCATGAAGGGAAAAATATCTAGATTATTAGTCAGTCCACCCTCGTAAAAATCAATATTTACCACTAGAAAGGAACTTCAAGGTCATCTGGCCCAACCTCTCATTTTACAAATGAGGAATAGAGACACAGAGGTGGTAGGATTCAGGATTTGAACCTGAGTCCTCCAATTTCAAAGCCAGCACTCTTTCTACCTCTTGTTGTTCATTAAGTTTTTCATTGTTGTTTGACTCATGACCCCATTTGGTGTTTTCTTGGCAAAAGATAATGGAGTAGTTTGCCATTTCCTTCTCTAGTTCACTGGTGAGGAGACTGAGCCAAACAGAATTAAGTGACTTGCCCAGGGTTACACAGTGACTGAACCATGGATTTGAACTCAGAAAGATGACTTGTTATGACTTCAGATCCAGCACTCTATCCACTGTGCCACCTTGCCACACTGCTATTAAAGAGACCTCCAATCCAGAGCCAAAATGGAGACTCATCAGGACAAATCAAGGAGTCACAAGAGCCAAAGAAAAACAAACCAAGTGAAGGAAAAACTGACAGTGGATGAACTGGTTTTCTGTATTCCTTCAACACTCTTTTCAGTGGATCTGAGCTTCCAAATGCCAGCCATCCAAAAAGGGTAAACAGAGTAGACGCAGGTGCCATGAGTAAGTACAACAGGGGGTGGTGGAGAGATGACAATAAGGGACATATTTCTATTTTGTCTTTTACGAATGTACATAGTTTTTAAAGCCAGAAAACCCTTCTCTCCATGGCTCATTAGTATGTATTTTGTGAAAAGCCACATCTTATGTGCTATGGCAAATGCTCAACGTCTCTGATTGATGGGTGCACACAAGGAGTGCAATTTTCAAATCTTGCCTGGAGTGCTTCTTGCCAGCTCCTTAAAGGAAAAATTATGCCAAATGCTGGGACTTGTACAAACGTTCTCTCTTCTGTTTGCAGCTGGCTGGCACGATGGCATAGAAACATGAAGTCATTCAGCAGCACATACATTGTAGGAGTAAAGCATCAAAATGTGGGTTGATTGAATGCAGTTATTTATGTAGTGACCCACAAGCTCATCTCTGAATTCAGCATAACCAGTGAATGAATTACTACAACTCTCAACAGGTTCTGATTTTATTTATCTTAGTTTTTAAAAACCTTTACCTTCTGTCGTAGATCTATACTGTGTATTGGTTCCAAGGCAGAAGAGCAGTAAAGGCTAGGCAATTGGGGGTTAAGTGACTTGCCCAGGGTCATGCAGCTAGAATGTGTCTGAGACCAGATTTAAACCCAGGACCTCCCATTTCCAGGCCTGGCTCTCTATCCACTGAGCAACCCAGCTGCCCCTCACTCTCTGATTTCTACAAATCCAAGCATGAACTGGATGTCAGAAGCCAACAAGTTCCTGGTCTTCTCCATTACTCTTTCTCCTAAAGCAGAAATGAATAAACACAAAGAGGGGAAATATAGAAGCCAGAAGGAGACCCTGAGGCTCTGACCAATCCAGGGACTTGGAGCATGTCTCTCTTAAATGCAGCCAGACAGGAAAAGACTCCCTCTTGCCAGTATTTTTTTTAATTCACCACATTTCCTTCTCACTAGTCAAATCTTCACCTTCTTGGTTAGATGACTGGATGTAGCTACAGAATGTCTGCAGATGCTCCAATTCAGTCAATCAATAAACCTTTATTAGGCATGGTGCTAAGTACTGGAGATACAGAAAGAGGTAAAAGATGGTCCTTGCCCTCAAGGAGCTTACAATCGAATGGAGGAGATAACCAGCAAACAAATGTATATGGAGCTAGCCATATACAGGATAGATGGGACATAATTGAGAGGAAAGGAGGGGTGGGGGAAAGCTTCTAGTAAAAGTTGGGGTTTTAGCTGGGACCTAAAGTCAGGAAAATCAGTAGGAAGAGTTAAGGAAGGAAAGTATTCCAGGAAGGGGGGTGGACAAAGAAAGTTTCCAGAACCAAGATGGAGTGTCTTAGTCATGGAACTGCCAAGAGGTCAGTGTCCCTTGTCTCAAGAGTATGTGGGAAGGAGTAAATAAGAGGTCTGGAAATAGTAGGAAAGAGAGTTCCTGGGTTCAAATCTGGCCTCAGATACTTCCTAGCTGTTTAACCCTGAGCAAGGCACTTTACTCTAAGTTAATTTTATAACACAGTATCTTTAGTCTTTGATGAGTTGTTTGTTGGTCAGGGCCAGCCAGCTGTCACTTGAAGCTGAGTTGGTTTGAGCTTATGCTCAATGTAACTGCCATTTGGCCTACACAGAGTGAACTGACTTGGAGACAGATTTAGAAAGAAAATCTTCTTTTTAATAGGGTTGAAAAAGTTTGAAGGAAAGGTATTCTTCCTCAAGCGCTTCCCAAACCTCCAACTTTCTCTCCTCTCCAAACTGTCACACCAGGTTCAAGGAATTCCCAAGAGCTCAGCTTTCCAACCTCCTCTCTGAGCAGGAAAACACCCAGTAGTGAGTCAAAAGGCAGTTAGGCTCAACAGAACTCCCAAATCCTCGGGTCTCTGAATTCCTACCAAGAACTTGCTCAAGATTTTGCCTAGGCCTCCAAGTCAGGCAGGCAGGATTTTCCTCTTGTCACTAACTTACCAAACCCCCAAAACTAAATCTCAAATCAAAACTCCTAATACTTCCCTCTTGTGATCCTATTGGGAGATGAAATCTTCCCAATTGGATCGTAGTAAACAATGCAACTTCTACTCATTCCTAAATGTATTATACTATTTCCCAAATACCGTGCTTAGCTTAACCTTATCTTATTCTATCACTATGCTAAACCTATTCTAAGCTAAACTATGCTAAAGATAGAAAGAGAATTTCAAGAAACAGAAAAAAGAAATCAAGGAAAATACTTGAAAACTTGAAAATCCAGATGTTACAATTACAGAAATACAAAAATGCAAACTAATAACCCTCATTGCATAGCTCTTACCACTCTTTTGCCTTGGAACCAATACACAGCATTGATTCTAAGATGGAAGGGTTTTGTTTTTAAAAAATGGAAATGTAGGAAGAGTATAGGTTATGAATCTGAATGCCAGAGCATTTTGTATTTGATCCTGAAGA
Organism: Monodelphis domestica; assembly: GCF_027887165.1. Classification (NCBI taxonomy): domain Eukaryota; kingdom Metazoa; phylum Chordata; class Mammalia; order Didelphimorphia; family Didelphidae; genus Monodelphis; species Monodelphis domestica. Next base: position 208,269,621 of record NC_077229.1, read on the forward strand.
CAATAAGGGAACCACTGGAGTTTATTAGGGGGAAAGATGGAGGGGCAACAAGGTGGGGTTTTTGCTTCAGGAAAATTGCTTTGTGGCTGAATAGAGGATAGAAAGGAGTGGGAAGAGACTAGATTCACCATGATTCACCAGTAGTCCAGACTTGAGATGACCCTTGTTACAAGGTTGTCATTTTTTCTCCCCAAGGAGAGAAGGAAGGAAAAAGGAACACTTATTAATTAAAAGAAAAAATTTAAATAATTTTAAATTTAGAATCTGATTTCTTTTGGATCAGGAATTAGCAAAGTATGGCACACAGGCCAGATCTAAACCATCATCTTAGATTTTTGTACAGGTCACAAGCTAAAAATGGTCTTTACATTTTTGACCATTCTTATTTCATGGGTTGTACAAAAATACATTTGGTGAGCTGTAGTGTACTGACCCCTCTGTTAGATATTTGTTGTATATGTGTCCCTGGAGGGAATAAATAAGGATAGGAAGAAAATCATAGTCAGAGAAAAAGAAGACTTTCTATCTAATTACTGGGAATACCACCTGGGACCTCAAAACAAAGGAGATTTTATTGGTACATTTTATTACAGCTCCCTAAAAGCCAAGGAGAATAAATAAATTTTGAGTGTCTTGGATAAAGAATGAGCCAAGCAGTTTCCAGGAGGAAGAAGGATTGGTACATAGGCTGGGCTAGGGCTGTCTGAGGCAATGATTTCAGACAATTTTCCTTCTCATTGTCTTTTTCATAAAAAGAATTTCATTCCCTCTCCCCAGGAGGGAAGCCCAAGGCAAAGCCTATAGAAAAAGTCAAGTGTATAAGCTGGGAAGTTGGAAACACAGTGGTACCTCCTACAGGAAGTTGGGTACCAGAGAGAAAGAATGCCTATTTCTTTTATTCCTCAGCCAAACACTGCTAGTCTGGGTCTTAGCCTTCATGGCTCTGTTCTTATAGGATTATACTGTTCTATCATTTTGTCCTTAGTTAGCTATCCTTGTTTCCATTTCTTGCAAAGATCCTTTCAAATTGGGATTGAGTAAATGACCTACCTAAAAAGTCAAATCAATATCTTGAGACATTCCCCTCCCTTTTGGCATCTTTAGAACCATTTGCAGTTAAGTTTTCAGAAGTTCGCTCTTGACAATTGCCCATTCCTCATGAGTCAACTTCATTTGTAAAATCTGAGGCCATGGGATGCTTTTCTTTGCCTTTGAACTATTCAAAAACTACCCTCCTAGGGTTGGATGTACATGTTAGGCAGTGCCTAACATTACATCCTGTTATTGTTCACAAACTTTAATACAACATGTTGGGTTTTTTTCCCTTCCAAGGTTCTCATTACTTAGGGAACTATTTCCTCTTAATTGGTCAGAATCAGGTCTAGAATACCTTCTAGCAGATAAATTATCAATAAGAAAAGTCAGAAACGTATTATTGGCTGTTTTTAACAAGGGAACCTTTAGAAATTAGACATACTGCTAAAGTCCCCATGACTTTTGTTGTTTTTTTTTTTAAATCTGGACTAGTTTTGTGACCTAACTTATCAGCCATTTCCTCTGTCTGACCAGTCCTGTAATATGCTCCCATCACCAAATTGCCTCTGTTTCTCCTCCTTTTTATCTTTAATAAAATATTTTTATGTTTCCCTTTTGTATGTCCCTTTTCTGACACAGGTAAGCCCAATCAGTTCCTTACTACTACTGCCCCTATTATCCTATATCAGTGTCAGGTATATAGAGTTGGCAGCTCTTCCCCCAACAGAGATTGCTGTTAGAAAGTAGAATTCTGCCTATCTTCTATATTCCTTACAAGTACTTTGGAAGGAGCAGCTAGGTGGCTTAGTGGATTGAGAGTTAGGTCTAGAGATGGGAGGGTGTGGGTTCAAGTCTGACCTTAGGCACCTCCTAGCTGGGTGACCCTAGACAAATCATCTAACACCCACTGCCTAGTCCTTACCTATCTTCTGCCTTGGAATCAATACTGAAATAATTCCAATACTTAGAATCAAAACAATATGCAGTATTGATTCTAAGAAGGAAGGTAAGGATTTTTTCAAAGAGCATTTTGTGGTGGCAAAGAACTGGAAATTGAAGAGATGCTTATCAGTTGCGGAATAGCTAAAGAAGTTGTGGCATGTGATTATAGTAGAATACTCCTGGACCATAAGAAATGACAAGCAGGTTAATTTTGGAAAAATATGGAAAGGCCTACATGAAAGTATGAAGAGTGCTATGAGTGAAAACATTATATATATCAATAGAAATATTGTTTGAAGAATGACTTATGTATGTCCACCTCCTGAGAAGGAACTGGTAAATAGAAATAAGACACAGTTTTTTACACATACATATATATTTTTGTCAAATGGGGGAGGTGAGAGAGGGAGGGAGTTAACTTGATATTTTAATGTAACAAATTATTTAACTTATTAATCTAAATTAAAAAAAAATATGAAACTGATGGTTGAGGTGGGGGGAGGAATACATCTCCTTCCAAAGATAGCAAAGATAGGGGGAAAGGACTTAACTTGTACAAAAATATTTGTAACAGCTTTTTTTGTGGTGGCAAAGAACTAGAATCTGAGGGGGTTGTCTATTAATTGAGGAATAGCTAACAAGTTATGGTATATGATTGCAACAGAACACCTTTGTTCCACTAGATGTGACAAATAAAATAATCACAAACAGAAAACCTGGAAAGATGCAAAGCAAAATGAACAGAACCAGATGAATTTTGTATACAGTAACAGCAATAATGTACGATGATCAACTCTGAATGGAAGGAACTGATGGAGTCTGAATGCAAATTGAAGCACACTTTTCTTCACTTTATTTCTTTCATGAAGTTTTCTCTCGTATAAATGATATGTGTCTTCTTTTTTCAATATGATGAACAAAGAAATATGTATTATATGATAATACATGTTCTACCTATACTATATTACCTGCTTTCTTGGGGAGGAAGGGAGAAAACATGAATCATAAAATGTCTGAAAACAATTATTAAAATTATATCAACATGGAAAAAATTACAGATTAAAATTTTTTTAAATGTTAGGAGTACATCTCCTTAATATGTAGTATTTAGGGATATTGCAAAAAAAAAAAAGTCACATGATAAATTTATAAATCAGGCTCTTGCATCTACTCCACAAAGGATGGTTCCTTCCCTTGCCCCTTGGATACATATTTCTCTTGCAAAATGCACATTGCTTATTTATTTAACCTTAGAATGTATGCTATTTCAGTCACTTCCTTATCCCTTCAAGGCTACTCTTGATGTTTGTTCAAGCCTAATTTCCCTTTGTAAAAATGTTATGGACTCACAACCATACAAGATGATTTGATCCAGCCACATACATTTCCCCTTTTATCTTCTGTTCAGTCAAGTTCCTTGCCCTGCTAAGTGGACTCATATTCAGAGGTCCACATGGGCATTTCAGAACCTTCTTAATGGTCAGGCTCAATTTAGCAGTTGCTATGAGAGAAGTAAGAAGGAAAAATGAAAATAAGTCTTTCATCCTCAGCCTCAGATATACTCAGTATGATATGATTGCCATTTTTTTCTGCGGGGGGGGTGGTCACTCTGACTTCTCTAAGGCAGGAAAAAATAAGAGGAATTCACTCACCCAAATTCAGCAAGTACTAAAAGCTAGAAACATTATAAATGGAGGGATAAGCCAAAGAAGCTCTATATCTGCCTGAGTAGCAAAGGAAAAAGCAAAAGAATAGAGAGGAGCTTGAGTGGAAAGCAGCTCAGCAACCAAAGGGCAGCAGGTAAAACAGAAATGTGGTAAAGTGTAGCTACAGAAGCCAGAGCTTTGGCAGTTCTCTCCTCTCTCCTCTATTCCCCTCTCTTCTCCTTTTCCCCACTTCTTTCTCCTCCCATCCCCTTCCTTCCCCTTCATGTCCCTTTCCTTCATCTTTCATTCCTTTCTTTCCCTTCTTTCCACTTTCCTTATTTCTTTCCTTTTCTGTCATTCTTCAGACTAGCTCTTTCTATTTCATTCAGACTGGAAGTAAAGCAGCCATTTGGAGTCCCAATCCCACTACACATCATAACAGGAGCTTTCCATTTCCAACCTGAGTCAATCCTCCCCTTCTTAGACATCCTTCTCCTAAGCACTCATCAATATTGATGCCAGACTCAGTTACTACAACCAACTGACATAGCCCACTGCAGCTCAGAATTCTAGAACTCAAGCAATTCACCATTTTCAGCTTCCCTGGAAACAGAGATCACAGGCATGTGCCACCACACCCAGCCGACCATGATTTTTTCCTAGGAGGTATTTGTTCTCTTTCTCATTGTCTTGTGAGTCTGTGGGAGATTGTCTCTAATAGTAAGAGTCCATACACATGTTAGACAACCTAAACTTGGAATGTGCCCATCAGCAGAGTTTGGGTATTAGGGATAGACTGGCAGTGGTAGAATTGAGAATGTTTAGTATTTCAATTTTTAAAATTTTGTTATATTGGGGTTTTAAAATTTTTATTTTGTTTGATATTTATTTTGTTATTCTATCTGAATGAAATCCTTGGTCATTTGATTTATGTTTTCTTCCTGGTATGTTCATAGAAAATTCCATATCTGGCTATGATCATGAACCAAATATTACCCTCATACTGAGCTCCAGTAGCAGTGTGATTGCAGAATTGAATGAGATACCTGTTACAAGTTGGGTGAGGCTAATAATTTTCATACTATCATCCTTACAGTGATGTGAACAAAGCATTTTGTAAACCATAAGACTATGTAAATGTTCATTATTATTATTTGTAATAGTGGTAGTAAAGCTTTTTAACCCTAGCTATTTTTTCCCAATGAATTAAAAGGAAGAAAGGTATCTATCATGCCTCTGTCAGGAGTTTCTATGGGGATCTCAAATGTTCCAGACTACAGGTTAGGACTAGTAGGAGTCAGAGACTAAGAAATAAATAACTGCTGAGACATGGACATTCATTTCCACTCCTACCCCAGTTTCTGGATAAGGTGTGGTGTCTAAAATTTGTATTAGTTAACGCTTTACCAGGAATTAGAACAGCAGGCTGAGAGCCAAGCCCTGGGGGAATGCAATAAAAGATAGGAACCTAGGATATGAAGGTGCAGTTGAAAGGGGGATAGAAAGTTCCCAAATATAGCAGTTGTGCTAAAAATCAGGCCTGTCTTAATGCCTTCTGTGGCTGAGATTTAAGGTCTCCAAATACTTGAGAAAAAAAACAAAACAATAAACCGAGAAAGGACCTTATTGGTCATCTAGTCCAATCTCTTATTCTTACAAATGAGAAGACTGAAACCTCAGAGTTATTTATTACTGCTATAACTCCAGCCATATCAGCAAAGTGTACTTGGGTGGCATATACCCAAAGAATTCTTCAGATGTACCATTGCTGAGTTAGAAATTTACAAATATGATCTGGAATAAAAAATGTGAAGTCTGAGAAAATAGAGCTTCATTTCATCAACAAACCAAATCCACTTTTCCCTGTGTCAAGTAGTACAAAGAATATGGTTTGGAGTTAGAGGAATTGAGTTTTCGAATCTTGATTCTGCTACTTATGTGTCCATAAACATCACCTTTTCCACACTGGATCTCAAATTCCTCATCTGTACATTAAAGGATTTAGACAAGAAAGCCACTTCTTCCTCTAAAGTTATGATCCTATGAGCCTTTTCAGCATCTCAAGCTCCCTAACGGAGATGGACTCAGTTGCTAATGGCCCAACCTTGGAGTATGTCTATATGTAAACCATAAGGTTTTGTAAAGGCTATATAAACCCTGGAATATTTTACTTTGTTGTCTTTAATCAGTGACTCAGGTGAAGGTATTTGGAAGACAAAAAGCTGTCTGAGACAGCTAACAAGTTGGATGCCAGAGTCAGAATACACATACACACATACACACACAAAGATTTTGACAAGCTAGAAAGATTGGCTGAATCTTGGTTGATACACTCACTCGCTTACAGAGTCACTACCAGGATAATCACATAAGAAATTGACAAGATCATCTCTTGTTGAGAAGAAAATTCTGCTCAGATCTCTAGCTGTTGTCAAGTGTATGAGGGACTGACATGAGGAAAGGAATTAGATAAGGAAGCTGGAGGACAGAACAGCTATGGTTGTATCTACATGATTCCACAGAGAGAAGACAATTTAAAACATTTGATCAAACAGATGTATTTGTTTTTGTTTACATTTGATTTTTTTCTCTCCTACTGAAGTAAAAACTGACAAATTATTTAAGGTCCCAAAAACACTTCCTTGGCTTATGGTTAAGCCAGGAGAGAGAGGTGACAGACAGATAGACAGACAGACAGACAGACAGACAGACACAGAGGTACAGAGACACAGACAGAGAGACAGATAGAGACAGAGAAAGACAGACAGAGAGAATGAGAAAGACAGAAAGACAGAGACAGAGGTAGAGACAGACAGAGATGGACAGAAAGAGAAACACATGACTGCCCTTTGAATATTGATAAGCTATTGTGGACCAAAGAGGGAGAACACAGTGGTGAAGAGCTTTGAAAGCATATATTATTATAACTTTGAAGGAACTGGGGCTGTTTAGCCTGGAGAAAAAAAAGGTCGAGAGGCAATATAATAGCTATTTTATATTTAAAGGGTTGTCATAAGGAAGAGATCCAATTTGTTTTGCTTGGTCACACAGCAGAATTAGGAACAATGGATGGTAGTTATAAAAAAGACAAATGTGGACTTGAAAAGAAAAACTTTCTGACAATTAGTGCTATGCCAAAATGGAATAGAATACTTTGGAAGGTAGTGGATTTCCTCTTAGTGGGGAGGTTTTTAAAGAAAAGCTGGATAACCATTTGTTGAGTATGATACAGAAGGGTTAATAATGGGTTGCACTAGTTCATCTCTGAGTTTCTTTCCAATTATGTGATTTTGTGATAAGAACTGGCACTAAGATAATTTATTCCATATTATGATGTTATCCCTACCTTGCCTCCCTAGAACTTGCTTTGGTAGTAACAGATTCTTTGAGATGATCAACTTCAGTGTTGGGGGTTGAATGGATATAAGGAGTATTAGATATTTTGTTTTTCTTCTCCTCAGGAGTGAAATTAATTAAAATGCACTACCCTGCTACCTACTGGTTTATGTTTTCCAAACACACCCAAGCCTGATATTATTCTATTAGCTCCTATGTCTTGCAGATAACCAAAGACATCTAGCCTTCAAAAGGAAAACTGATGGTTAGTTATAATCCTTCATGGGTTCTGTCAAGGAAAAATCTTCATATAAGCAAACAAACTGAGGTACACTGAATGTTTCTTATTGTTAGAAGCTTTAAGGAATCATAAATTTCCTATAAACCTATGCAAACTCTAAATTCAAGGTATCAAGATGTAGAGAATAAGACTAAAATAGAAAATGGGTAAGATGTCACAAGGTGACTTCTTTCTTTTCCTTTTTAATTTTCAAGACATGATATTTTTCAGTTCACTAAGGTTTTCTTTAAATTACTATCTTAAAATTATAACACTAATAATAACTAGCATTTATACAATGTTTTAAGGTTGGAAAAGAACTTCACAAATATCTCATTTTATCTTGACAACAAGCCTGACAGGTAGGTGCTATTATTATCTACATTTTACAGAATAGAAAACTGAGGCAGATGTTAAGTGACTCAATCAAACGTCACATAGCTAGGCAGTGTCTGTGGCCAGAGTTCTTCCTGAGTTCTGGCAGAGTACTATATAATGCAACATGTAGCTATGTATCTGTTTTGTATGTGTGTACACATGTACATACATAATTATATGTGTACATAATATACACATATATATTGAATGGGGAATATCTCCCTCCCACCTCTACCCAGATCAAATTCAAGTATATTCTGCTACATAGTGAGCATCTCTTTAAATTTTCTTCTTTAAAATATTTAGGATTGTGGTATTTAGAGTTAGACATTTTTGGTTACGTAATTCAACCCCCTCAGTTTTTACAGGTGAGGAAACTGAGGTACAGAGACATTAAACAGCTTGCTCCAGGTCATGAAACTAGAAAGTATTTCAAGTGGGCTTATTCCCACTGAAACTTGTGGGAATAATCTAGGTCTAAAGTATAGTCTTGGAAGATTATGCCTTATCCAAAAGGAAGGTAATAGATAAAAGGAAAGGAAAGGAAAGGAGTATCCATGTATATAGAAACATATATTCACATGAGGACCTCTAGGGACTAGGTGAAGAAAGCATGAGGGAGAGAGAGCATTTTAGGTGAAGATAATGGAGGAAGAGAAACAGATAAGATGTATTATTGTAGTGGGGGTATATTACAGGCCACATGGATAGAAGGAAGAATTATAAATATCTCAGGATACCAATCACAAGCCTATCATGGGAACATTCTACACAATAATGTTCAATTATCTAGATACTTTGGAATTGAAGATAGACATTCGGATAGACAGATGGACAGACAGAAAGATACATATATATAAATAGAGGAAGGAAGGAAGGAAGGAAGGAAGGAAGGAAGGAAGGAAGGAAGGAAGGAAGGAAGGAAGGAAGGAAGGAAGGAAGGAAGGAAGGAAGGAAGGAAGGAAGGAAGGAAGGAAGGAAGGAAGGAAGGAAGGAAGGAAGGAAGGAAGGAAGGAAGGAAGGAAGGAAGGAAGGAAGGAAGGAAGGAAGGAAGGAAGGAAGGAAGGAAGGAAGGAAGGAAGGATGACATGATCAGACTTACCCTTTAGGAAAATCATTTTAGTGGCTCAATGCAGGATGGTTTGGAGGGAGGAGAAACTTGAGCCTGGCAGGCCCACCAACAGGCTAATACAAAAGACTGAGGTGATGAGGAGCTGTTCCAGGGTTGGGGGGCACTGTCAGAGGAGAGAAGGGAGTGTATTCGAAGAGGTATTGAACAGATGAAATTGGTGGCATTGGCCACAGATTGGATATGGGGCATGAGAGATAGTGAGGAGGAGGACAGCTAGGTTGAGAGCCTAGAAGACTGAGAAGACAGTGTTGCTCTCCATAACAGAAAAGATAGAAGATGGAGAGTGTTTGGGGGAAAGATGATGAGCCTTGATCAGACTATATCTGAAATATAATTTTTGTGTTCAGTCATTTCAGTCAAAATGATCCTAGTTTTCAGACTGAAGTCATGCCCTACTAGAGTATATTTCTCCTCAAGACAGATCATGTTGGGTCTATACGTAAATTAGGTGCTTGTCCTCTCAGCCACCTGGAACTGCATGCAGTCTTCAGTTCCTTTGGTACCAACTGAGCCTGCATTGAAAGGTGATTTTTGAGGCCAATATGTCCCGATTTTCAAAGGTACAGAGACGATTAGAACAGTTTTGGAAATAGCTTCGAAAACAACAGATGGCTCTGTGACATGACACACCACAAATCAGAAGGCTCCAAGGGAGCCTCAAGTTCCCTTCCTCCCTGTAATAGGGCCTTTCTTAAACCATTTCAATCAGAAGTGAGCTCTGTTTCTCCGTCTTTGTCTCTCTCTGTGTTTTTCTTTTTGTCTGTGTCTCTATATATATCGGTCTCTGTCTCCATGTCTCTCTGTGTGTATCTATGTCTTAGTGTCTCCATATATCTGCTGCTGTTCCTTTCTTACTCCATCTCTATCTCTCTCTGCCTCTGCTTCTATCTCTATCTCTGTATCTGTATCTCTCTATGTCTCTTTCTCTTTTCTCTTTTTCTTTTCTCTCAACATTTATAGCACTATAGATCATAAGAACTCTTGGACACCTTCATTCTAATTTCCACTCCCCCTTGATGGATTAGGTCCCCAGAGAATTTAGCAAGATCTCTCCCCCAGGGTTCTAAGTTTACCCTGAAGGGTCAGGGGTGATTCTATAATGTTATTGGCTTGAACCTCTATCAATATGCCTCCTTCCATAATTATTCATTGAGAACTATTTTCCTAGCCAAGCTTAACTAGATTTTAGAAAGAGGTATTTACTAAGATGGTACAAAAAGAAGAGTGGGTGCAAAACATCCTACTTAAAAGTCTCTAAAAAACTCTCCAATGGACAATCCTGAAAGACTCACGACAGGGAATGTTATGCACCTCCAGAGAAAAATCTGTTGGAGTCATCTTTCACATCAGCATATTTTTGGTTTTATTTTGGGATTTTGGTTATGGATGTTTGCTCTTACAACAATGACCAATATGGAAGCATGTTTTGTATGACAATAAAAATAAATTTTTTTAAAAATCAAGAATAAATTTTTAAAAACTCTCCCATGAATTAATGTGAGCCAACCAGGTAGCACAATGGATAGAGTGCCAGGTTTGATAGAGTCAGGAAGACTTGAGTTCAAATCCAACCCCAGACACTTACTAGCCAAGTGACTCTGAGTAAGTCATTTAATTTCTGTTTGCTTCAGTTTCCTCATCTATAAAATGAATATAATAGCATCTTCCTTGCAATGTTGTTATAAGGATCAAATGAGATAAATTATAAAGTGATTAGCATATAGTAAGCCCTATATAAATACTAGCTTTTATTATTATTATACAGATTTCAAGGGAAAAATAAGCTCAAGTTTAAAGAGCTCATATGGCAAAGAAGTAAATAGAAGTTGTTGGCTATTAGAAGTCCTTCTCTCCCAATTGTGAGATGCTTAAGAAGTTCCCTGTAAAGGTGGTTGGTAAATCGTTGTCCCTTTTTGTCCTTGTCTCTCAGTGGAGATCCTGCTACTAACTGATCTAGAAATGTCATTGAGGATACTGGTGGGTAGATAGAAATATGGGAAACTTGACATTCTCTGGACTCTTCAAAGATGAAAGAGTCCTTATTCTATCAAAAGTGGTGGGAGGACACTTGGCCAAACTAGAACCCCACCACCCACTCCTTGCTCATCCTCACACCTCCACTCCCAGGCAGCTCCTTCACAGAAGTTTCAGTTAGAGCTCCATTCTGGCTCCTTTCTGGAATTCTTTTTTTCATCTAATTCAATTCTTTTATCTGAGAGCCAGGAGGCCACTTTTTGTCCAGTATCATTTTACTTTAGCCAGTGGTTTTGAAAGACTTTCCCCACTTTTCCTACAGGCTTTTTTTTCAAATCCTTACTTCTGAATTAGTATCAATTTGAAGTCTGAAAAGTGGCAAGGGGTAGACAACCTAATGACTTGCCCAGAGTCACACAGCCAAGAAGTGTCTGAGGTCAAATTTGAATCCAGGTCCTCCCAACTCCAGGCCTGGCTCTGTATCCACTGTGCTAACTAGCTGCCTCTTTTCTCATAGATGTGTTGCCATGGGTGATTAATTGAGAGTATTCTCACCAGTTAAGGTATCAAACCTAAAATTGGGTAGTAGGATGATTTTGGTCTTCCTCTGGAATTATACCCAATGAAATATAAAATTGAATATAAATTTTGACCCAGCAATACCAATTAAGTTTATTTCCTAAGGTGTTCAAGGAAAAATTATAGCAGCTCTCTTTGTGGTGGCAAAGAACTGAAAATAGAAGAGATGACCATCATTTGGGGAATGGCTAAGCAAATAATAGCTTATGAAATTGATGGAATAATACTATGCTGTAAGAAATGGCTAGCAGGTTAAAAATAAATTATGGGGGGCAGCTGGGTGGCTCAGTGGATTGAGAGCCAGGCCCAGAGATGGGAGGTCCTGGGTTCAAATTTGGTCTTCCTAGCTGTGTGACCCTGGGCAAGTCACTTGAGCCCCATTACCTAGCCCTTACCACTCTTCTGGAAGGTAAGTGTTTTTAAAAATAATAATAAAAAGTTATGAAAAGAACATATATGAAATTATGAGGAGTAAAATTAGCAGAACCAAGAGAACATTATATATAGCAACAGAAATATTGTTTAAAGAATGTGTTTTGTATGTCCACCTCCAGGGAAAGAACTGATAAATAGAAATAAATAAATTTTAAAAATAAATTAAAAAAATAAATCAATAGTTTTATATATACATGTATCTTTTTAGCAAATGATGCCTTCTTTAATAGGGCAAGGGATGGGAGAATGTTACTTGGGAATTTTAATGTAGCAAACAAATAAATTTAAAATTTAAAAAAAGGAAATAGTATTTTTAGAGGAAAAAATGACTACAACTGATCAATATATGTGAACCTTAAAAATTCCCAGACCCTACTTCATAAGATTGGATTAAGGCCATTCCCCATTTGGGCAGTGAACTCTACTTAGCTCAGGAATGTGAGAACTCTACTTCACCTACTTAAGTCTGCCCTAGGAGAAGATAAAGTTGTAAACTCTTTTCTGAACAATGAAAAGTACTTAAACCCATACTTATAATAAGGCAAAAAGTTCTTAAGATAAGTACCTATAAAGGTCAAGCAACTTGTGAATTTACAAGGAATAAAGAGCTGAGAAACTTACTTAGAGCTTTCCTGGTGTGAATTACTCAAAAATTTACACCTTCTTAGGTGTGGACTAAGAATGGTCTGTCCTTTGAAAAACGTCTACTGTGATTGGTAGATGGAAGAACTTAGGGGAGGTGACATAGGAGAAAGTTCCCTATATAAGGAGATGAGAAATCTGAGAAAAGAGGAAATAGTCTCAAAGGAGGTTGTTGGGAGAGAGCTCTGGAAACAGGCTCTTGGAAGAGTCTCTGGCTGGAACTCCCTTTGAGGAGGACTCTGGCTGGAACTCCCTCTGAGGAGATTTTGTCTCTCTCGGGGCTCTCTCGGGACAGTCAGCTGGGAAGTCTGAATTGCAGCTGGTGCCTCTCTGGTCACTAGAATCCTTGCTTGGACAGATCTTGTGGTGAGTGATTAAGGACTGACTGATCTCTCAAGACTCAGGTCTAGGCCATGTTGGCTTAAGGCCCTTCATACTTATTCCTTTCTTACTCTTTCTCTCTTTCTTTAATTCCTCATTGTATTAATTAATTAAAATCTCTATAAAACACAGTTGACTTGGGTATATTTCATAATTGGGAATATTTCCCTGGCGACCACTTTATTTTTAATGTAAAAAACATTTCTGCGGTCACAATTTAATCATCCACTCTTTTATCTACTACAATTTAAGTCTTCCACTATTTTAATCACTACAGTTTATGGCCTCAACTATTTTAACTATTACATATATTGAAAATGTCAGAAAACAAGTGCAATGTGTAACAACTATTGACCTCAAACCTCCACAAAGGAATAGGTGTTTTCTCATATCTCTTCATTCAAGTTCTGCTTGGTTTTTATAATTTTGTTACATTTATTTTAATTTTCTTGGTGGAGGTTATTTTTTGTTTTCATTGTTATAGTTATTGTGTATCATTTTCTTGATTCTTACTTCATCCTGTAGCAGTTTATATAAATCATTTCATACTTCTTTGTATGTATCTTTCATACTTCATCACACACATCATTTCTTACAGCACCTAGTATTCCATTACATTCATGCACCATGATTCTGTTTGGTCATTCTCCAATTAATTGGTCTCTGCTTTTCTTTCTAGTTCTTCTCTATCACAAAAAGTGCTGCTACAAATAAATAAACTTCTTCATCCTATAAGATCTCATCAGGGATGGGACTTTACCTTATCACCACTCTCTGTCTGTCTGAATAGAGGGTAGAGTCATGAACTCCAAGCACATAGTAGGTGCTCAGTAAATGTTGATTGATTGGAACTTACAGAGACTTTTTTCTTTACTGTCTTGGTTTCTTGGTTACTAAGCTCAGTAATGGAGTTCAAAGGTTCAAAGGATATGGAAGTCTTAGTTACTTTATTTGTATAATTCCAAATTGCTTTCCAAAATGGTTGCACCATTTCATAGCTCTACCAACAATGTGTTAGTTTCTCCCAGCTCTGAATATCTCATTTTTCACCTGCTTTGTATTGCTTTGGGATTTCTGACTTTTCCACCATGCCCATTGGTATTGTTCCTGTGCTCCCAATCTCTACTCCCATTTTCTCTTCCTTTTGTGTATTTTCAATCCCCCCATTAGATTGTAATCTCCTTGAAGGCAGGGACTTGGGGGGGGGTTGATGTTCGTATTTGTGTCCCATCACTTAATACAGTGCCTATTTACATGGTAAGTAATTAGTAAACGTTGGTTGATTGATTGAAGCATAGAAGGAAGTTCTTTTACATAGCTTCCTTGGGGGCCAAGTCTTGGGTCAAGGATATGGAAATCTTAGTCACTTTATTTGAATAATTCTAAATTGCTTTCCAAAATGATTGTATCATTTCACAGCTCCATCAACAACATATTAGTGTGCCTATCCTTTCATAACACCCCAGCATCAAGTTTTTAATTTGTTTTTAATCTTCCCATTTGAAGAATTTGCAGTGAGACCTTAAGGTTGCTTTGGTTTTCATTTCTCTTAATATTAGTGATTTGGAGCATTGTTTTATGCACTTTGCAATTCTTCTTTTGAGAACTATTCATTTATATCCTTTGACCATTTGTCTACTGTGTAGTAGCCTTAGTGTGAATTTAAGGGTTTTTTTTTTTAAAGTTACTTCTCTTGGAGGCATTTTCATTCTAAACCATAAGTTACTTAGGCTAGTCAAGGTAATTATACAACTGGATGGCAGAGTGGAAAAAATTCTGGACCTGGAGTCAGGAACATCTGGGTTCAAATCCAGCCTCAGATACTTACTAGCTGTGTGACCCTGGGCAAGTCATCATCCCTCTGGTTGCCTCATTTTTTTCTCAGTTGTAAAATGGGGGTAATAATACTACCTACTTCCCTTATTTTAAGGATCAAATGAGATAATACTTATAAAGTACTTTAGTACAGTCACTGGCACAAAGTTGGTGCTTGATAAATGCTTGTTTCATCCTCCTATTCCCCTCATTAAGCATTTAATAAGAACTTGCCATGATCAGGCATTGCAATAAGTGCTGAAAAGACAAAGAAAGGCAAAAAATAGTCCCTGTCCTTAAGGAGCACACATTCTAATGGGAAAAAAAAACAAACACATTTGAACAACTATATCTATCCTCGATATGTACAGTGTAAATGAAAAATAATCTCAGAAGAATTAAAGGAATTGTGGGATTAAACCCAGATAAAGAAACTTCAGATAGACGGTAAAGATATTGGAGGAGGGGCAGCTAGTGTCTTTTATTCATTTATTTGTTTGTTTGTTTTTGTTTGTTTTATTTATTATTCTTCAAATTTTTCCCATGGTTAGATTCTCTCTTCCCTCCCTGCTCCTGGAGTTGACCAGCAATTCCACTGGGTTGTACAGATATTATCACTCAAAACCTAATAGAGCTTTTAGATCACCCCATTGTAAGCAGCAGGTTGTTCAGCATTCACACACGCTACCCCTACCTACAGCATCGCTGGTGTGAGCTACCTAGTTCCACTCAACTATATGAGACATCCTTCTGTCTTTGTTGGCAAACTACACATCCAGGCATGCTATGATCACATCTGAGTGGATCAGAGATTATGGAGCCTGTGAGACAGAAGGCTCTTCTCTACCTGACACCCTAAAGAGCTTGTCTCTAGCTCCCACCCAGGCTTGATGAGAACAATTCAACACAATAATTTCAAAACAAGGGAGCAGCTGGTAGCTCAGTGGATTGAGAGCCAGGCCTAGAGATGGGAGGTCCTAGGTTCAAATCTGCCCTCAGAGACTTCCTTGCTGTGTGACCCTGGGCAAGTCACTTAACCCCCATTGCCTAGACCTTACCTCTCTTATGCCTTGGAACCAATACACAGTAATGATTCCAAGATGGAAGGTGACGGTTTTTATTTAATAAATAATAATAATTTCAAAACAAGATGAAAAACTAGAGTCCGGATAAACTCATTTTGGACAAAAATAATAAAAACTGGATTCCATAGGATTTTCTTCAGATGACCACAAAGCTTGTTTCAATATTTGTACTTTGAACCCCATGCCATTGACTGATCCTTTCCAAATTGGACAGATTAAACTTCACTGGAGATTTCTGCACGTCAGCTTGTTCACAGGACTAAGAGTGACTGCAATGTGCCTAGATGTTCCAACCTTGACTGCAGGGATTCTGAAATAGTACTTTACGGATCCTGAGGCTACAGGAAAAGGAAGGCAGATGCTTCATTCAGTTCCCTGATGGTGATTTAAAAAAAAAATCTGGGAAGGGGAAATAGGTCAGTCACCTGCTAAAAATAAACCTCAGAGGTGTTTGGGAAAAGAGCCCATCTCCCACACTGTGACAAGAAAACAGCTAAAGAGTCATGTAGAGAAAGAGCCAGGGTTTGCAGGAAAGGGCAAAGAGGGCAAAATTTATATCTGGGGCATTCAAATCTTTGGCATAGTAGTGTCACAGGCACACAGAGCATGGGGGATATGGGCCATGTCTGCTGAGGTCAGATCCTAGGAGGCAAGAGGTCTAGAGGCCAGAGGGGTCAGCAGGAGCAGACAGAGGCCATAAATCTAGGCAGGCAGAGGCCAGAGAAGTAAGCCAAAGCAGGAAATAAGAAACCCTGGCTAAAAGTCTGGAGAAGAAAAGGCCAGGGCCCACATAGTGTCAAAACAATTGGCTTTTTTTTTTTAATCAAGTTGTTTTTTTTTTCTTTATCTTTAGTTTTTCCCGTAGCACCTTCAATTCCAAATATGTCCCTTCTCTTCTACTAATGCACCTTCTACATGAAATAGTTGGCTCCTTTCCCCAACTACCTTGTATAAATTATATATGTACTCACATATTACAGGTTATCTCCTCTATTCGAATATAGCCTCCTTGAAGGCAGGGATGGGTTTTCTTTTGTCTTTGTATGCCTAGGACTTAGTTTAGTGTCTGGGACAAGTTAAGTGCCTAATAAACTTTTGTTGAATGAGATGGGGTAAAAGCCAAGATGGTGAAATGATAGGAAAACAGTGTGATAAGCTCCTATCCACCCTGAATGCAATGAGAGCATGTTCAAATTAAGAAAAAGTCTCAATATCACAAATAACTCTAAATGGCTCTAGAAAATGCACCAGACTGGATTCTGATGGGGAAATCCAGGAAGGTCACAGTGAATTCCTTATTCAACCTAGCTCAGCATAAGGAAGCAACCAGGATAGGTCTGTAGACTGGCCTCTATCCCAGTGTAGTTCCCTAGTTATTGGCTTGAGGATGGCCCATTGTAGCCTGGGAACTTTTTTCTTTAATTTAAATTTATTTGCTTATTTGTTTGTTTGTTACATTAAAATTTCCAGGTAACTCCCTCCCATTAAAGAAGGCAAAATTTGACAAAAAAGATACTTGTATATATAAAATGATGTCTTTTTATTTCTATTTATCAGCTCCTTCTCTGGAGATGGACATATAAAAATCATTCTTCAAATAATATTTCTGTTATATATAATGTTCTCTTGATTCTGCTCATTTCAGTCTTCATAATTTCATGTAGGTCTTTCCAAATTTAACCTGTTTATCACTAGTGCATAGTAGTATTCCATCACTATCATATCCACAACTTGTTCAACCATTCCCCAGCTTCCACTTCTTTGCCAACCCAAAGAGAGTTGCTATAAATATTTTAGAATATAGAGGTTCTTTTCCTTTTTCCATGATCACCTTAGGAAACAGACCCAATTGTAGTATTGCTGAGTCAAAAGATATACACAGAGTTATAACTCTTTGAGCATAATTCCTCTCCAGTAGATTGAGAGTTGGACCTAGAGAAGGGAGGTCCTGGGTTCACATCTGACCTCAGATACTTCCTGCTTATGTGACTTTTAGCAAGTTGCTTAACTCTCATTGCCTAACTCTTACCACTCTTCTGCCTTGGAACCAATTCACAGTATTGATTCTAAGCTGGAAGGTATTTTTTTTAAAATAAAATAATGATTTAGAGCATTTTTTCATTATATATACCTTTGATTTCTTCATCTAAAAACTGTTCACATCTCTTGGCCATCTTTGACCATTTATGAATTGGGGAATGGCTCATATTCTTATATATTTGGCAAAGTTCTCCATATATTTTAGATGAGGTCTCTATCCAAGAAACTATAAAATTCCCCCCAAAACTTAGTACTTTCCTTCTAATTTTGGCTATATTTGTTTTATTTAAACAAAAAAATTTAAGCTTACTGTATTCAAGATTATCCAGTTATCCAATGGGAACTTTTTTTGGCTGTGATAATACAGCTGCTCTTTGGATACTGGAATAATCTAAGAAGAGCAGTTTGAGTTCCTGCTAAGGTATGAAGCAAGCCAGCATCTAGTCCAGAGGAATAATTGGTGCAGGAATTCCAGACCAAAGGAGAGCCTACGATTTTGCTCTGAGCCAAGAGCTTTCTAGTTGCCTGATGAGGCAGAGTCCAGCAGCAGTCTACTCTTAACACATACCCAGGTCAGGAATTTGAAGACCACGGGGCCAGAAATTAGACTTTGCTCTAGATCAGACCACATGCCCTGAAAGCTTCTAGGTCCCCAATCTGTCCCTGAGATCATGGAATAATATAACACTCAATACCCCATGGCTCGAGTTTAGACCACACAAGACATCCAAATCATGTCAAGATGCTTTCTGTGAGTAATAAAGGTGGGAGATCTTTCAGTCAGAACTCTGAGTTTGGTTCCTATCAAATAATATACTCTGGAGAGAGAAAGAAAGTAGCAAATGAACCAGCCCAGACTTTCCCTACTGAAGTCCATATAGCCTGGCCCTAACATAAATTCTGAAGTCAGAAAGTAGACTGGAAGAATGGACCAACTTAAAAAGAGCCCTACCATAATAAGCTGTTATAATGCCTAGGGCACTCAAAACACAAATACAAAAGAAAATGTTTCTAAAATATCAATAAGCAAGGCCTTAGAGAGAAACACAATTTGAGTACAAACTCAACTAGAAACCTTGGAAGAAATGAAACAGGATTTTTTAAAAGAAGAGTGAAAGAAGTGTTTTGTTTTGTTTTAATGGAGAGTACTTACAGAAAAGAAATGAGAACAATGAAAGAAAGAACTGGAAAGAGAAAAAACAGCTTGGTACAAGAGGCACAAAACCCTGCCTAAGCAACAAACTCCCTTGAGAATTCAGATGGACTAAATTGAATCCAATGACTCCATGAGACCACAAGAAATATTTAGACAACATTAAAAGCCCCCCACCAAAAATGGAAGAAAATGCAAGATATTTCATAGCAATAATAATAATAATAATAATAATAATAATAATGATCTAGAAAACAGCTTGAGAGGAAAAAATTGAGAATCATTAGACTATCTAAACTCTATCAAA
Organism: Monodelphis domestica; assembly: GCF_027887165.1. Lineage (NCBI taxonomy): Eukaryota > Metazoa > Chordata > Mammalia > Didelphimorphia > Didelphidae > Monodelphis > Monodelphis domestica. The sequence continues at coordinate 208,288,781 of NC_077229.1, forward strand.
AATAGAGCCTTAGATATCAAGAAATATTAAAATTACCCAAATTTCTTAGAATCAAAGGGCAAAGTGAAAACAAAAGAATCCATTGGTCACCTCCTGAAAGAAATTTCAAAAATGCAAATTCTCAGAAACATCTTAGTCAATATTCATATTTTCTAGTTCAAATAATAAATGCTACAAGTAACCAGAAAAAAAAAAGAATTCAAGTACCCAGGATCCATAAACAGAATCACACAGGATTTAGCAGCTACCATTATAAAGGAGTAAAATACTTGGAACTTGATATTCCAAAAGGCAAAGAATATGGGGCTTACAACCAAGAATGAAATGAATAGAAGGCTCTGGGGGAAAACAGGGGGTTTCTATGCATTGTTGATGGAAGAGAACTGCAAAGGAACTTTGAAATTCAAACATGAGTAGAGAAAAATATAAAAAAAGCTAAATATGAATGAAAAATCATAAAGATCTAAACAAGGATAAATTGCTTGCATTCAAACATGGGGAAATGATGCATATATCTCCTCTGATTATCTCCTATCATTATCAGGGTACATAGAAGGAATTCAATTAAGCAAGTCTTGGAATTGTTTCTGTTATGACTTGATATTAAGAAAAGACTGGAGAGAGGAAGAGGAATATACTTAGGTGGGAGAAAGGAAAGGAAGGTTAAGGAAATTACTGTACTTAATCAGGGTGTGCAAATAGTTCTATCTATACAAACAAGGAGAAGGAGTGGCTGAGCTTGAACCTCAACCTCATTCTGATCAAAAAAAGGAAGAAAACACACAGCTAGGTACAGATATATATTTTACTCAATGGGAAAAGGAGATAGGAAGGGAAAAATTAGAGAGGGGAAACTAGAGGAAAGGTAGATTAAAGGAGAGATTATTCCTAAACAAAATAAATTCCAAGAATGTATAAAAATATCAATAGCTCTTTTGGAGATCACAAAGAATGGGCAAATATGAAGGGGTGTCCTTCAATTAAGGAATGGATGAACAAGTTGTGGTAGAGAAATCTGATGAAGTCCTCTTGGGCTAAACTCTTTTGAGCATAATGACCAATAAGATTCCAGAAGAGAAATGAGGAAATAGGCTACCAACTACTCAATAGAGATTTAAAAGGCTCAGAATGCAACAAATACTTTTTAGGTCCTACATGGCCAGTGTGGAAATTTGTTTTGATTGACTATGTATGCTTGTAATAGATTTTGTTTTTCGTGTCTTCATAAAGGAGATGGGGGCTGGGGGGGAGAGGCAGTTAAAGTTAGGAGGATGAGAAAGCAGATCTTGGCTGATTAAACAACAACAAAAAAATTTTTGTTTCAAAAAGAAAAAGCTTGGGAACTCTGATCAATGCAATTATATTCCTTGAGGACTCACCATGAAACATTCTGCCCACCTTCTGGCAAAGAGGTAACAGACTCAGAATGCAAATTGCAACATTTTTTAAGACATGGATAATGAGAAATTTTGTTTGCTTCATTACACATGTTTTTAACAAAAATTTCATTTTTCTTACTTGCTCAACGAGGACTTAGGGAAGAGAAGAGGTGGGAGAGAAGATTGAATTTTGTTTTAAAATAAAATAAAGGGGGCAGTTGGGTAGCTCAGTAGATTGAGAGCCAGGCCTAGAGACAGGAGGTCCTAGGTTCAAATCTGGCCTCAGACACTTCCTTAACTGTGTGAATCTGGGTAAGTCACTTAAACCCCATTGCCTAGCACTTACCTCTCTTCTGCCTTGGAACCAATACACAGTATTGATATCAAGATTGAAGGTGAGGATTTAAAATAAATTTAATTTGGAAAAAAAAGAAAGCTAATGAGGTCACCAAGTAAGAGAACATAGAGATAAAAAAGGGCCCTGCCTTGGTGGGGTACATTCCAAGTTATTTCACATGCCATTAGTGATATGTAATTGAAAGAATCTGAGGTCATAAATCAAGAAGAATCAAGAAATAGTGTCAAGAAGACCAGGGGATCAATAGTGTCAAATATATCAGAGAGGTCATGAAGGATGGCAATCAAAGATTTTAAAATGAGATAATGTTTACCAAAATGAAAAGGTAATTCTACGATTTATGGTTAATATTTTACCAAGCCATTAGATTTGACAATTTAAAAAATAATTGACATCTTTGAAGAGAGCAGTTTCAGTTGAGTGATAGGGTCAGATACAAATTACAGAAGGCTGAAAAGAGACTGAGAGAAGGAAAGGGGGGAAAACAATAAAAGAAGCCGGCATTAATAAAACACTTTACAGATGAAGATATTGAGATAGAAGTTAAGAGACTTGCCCAGGATTATATGGCTAGTAAATATCTACAGCTAAATTTGAAGTCAGTTCTTCGTGACTCTAGATCTATCCCTCCATCTACTGTATTACCTTGCTGCCTCCTGGAAACACCAAGTGAAGACGTCTTAACTTTTTCAAGGAACTTGGCTGAAAATGGGAGGAGAGATATAGGTTCATGGTAATCAGAGACTGTGGAATATAGTCAGGATTTTTTAAGGATGGGGAAACTTAAGTGTATTTGTAAACATCAATAATACTTCTGGTGGGAGGGTTTGCCAAGCTGTTTTCAAGGCTGCTCTCATTTTTGGGTTTCCATCTGTCACCCAGTTCTTACCTATGGATCCAAGAAGTTATAGCATCTATAGCAGCCATACCCTGAAAAATATCTCAGCAAGATGGGCTAAAACAGATTGAGGGTAACTGACAGACCTCAAATCCAACAATGAGTTATTGGGGTATCTACCTCAGACATCTGAAGATTCCCCCCTACCCCCAGAAGGGATGATTGGGACCAATTTGTTCCAAAAGCCATGAAAGTTGTCATGGAACACTTAAGAGTTTGGTTAAATATCCAAGAAGTCAACATCATCCATTCCCAGGTCATAACCTGTCATTTTAAATTTTGTCTTGCCACTGAACTTCAAGGACATCAGAAGAGAGAATAAAGCTTTGTGCACAACTATGTGCAATTCTATCTCATTTAAACCCAATTTATGTACCAATCAAAAGACATCACCAATGATAACAGTTTGGTCCTCTTAGAATATGAAGGATAAGAACCAACCGATTGATGATTAGAAAGAGAAGAGATAACAGCAGGGACAAAATGAAAAATGCTTGTTGATTGATTTATTAATTGAATCATTAGCAAAGAAAGTGGTGCTTGTCAATTTTTCTAGTGACATGAGGCTAAGAAGATGAACCTGGGAAGCAAGAAACAAGCTGGGGACCTGACCTGTCTGTCAATCAAGACTCTACCACTAGTCTGAGGTTTATGTTCATCTTCATTCTCATTTGACAGTGTAGAGATAGGGATCTTTCCCTATATTTCATTAGTTTCTTCTGGGAATAAGGTTTGTGCTTCTGCATTTCCCCCTGTACCACTATCAGGATGTGTGTTTCCATGTTGTCCCCCACTACAACATGTAACTGTTTCTGGCTTTGTAGCTAAGGTGTTCATAACTACTGACTCAATGTCCATGTCCTTGCTACTCTCTGCCAGGTGCATATGTAACTCAGTTAATTCTTTTTGATTGGATTCAATCCCAATGAAGTCTACATTATAGGTTGTATTCTCAACTACAATGGAACATGAACCTAAACCACCACTGTTGCTTTGGCCAAATACCCCTTTGCCCCATAAAATGTGGGATTCAAGTCCGTCTTTTGAATCCATGGTGGTTTTTCCAGTTGGCAAGAATTCCATTCCATCCTGCTTTTCAAATTTAACTGAAATGTCACCTCCAATACTCTGAATATGATCAATTTTTTCAAAAGTAATTTCAGCTTCATTTCCAGATAATTTTTTCTTATCTATAACACTCATTGCTGGATGGAAAATACGAGCTTCTGGATTCAAACAATGTCATTTCTAAGGGTACTTCTGCCACAAAGCTATTTAAAGAATTAACTAAGCTTAGCGGGACTTCATCTGTGAATGTTTTTAGAGCCTTATTATCTTTATCAACAGTAACCTTTAGGGAATTGAAATTATGTGTCTGTATTAGTTGCTCACTTTTTCTTGAGTTCTTGTGACTTATTCTTTCTTTTTCTTTTGCATAATTCAATCCCATTATCCACTCTACACTGGAAAAAGTTCTCCAGGAATGATCTGATTTCCTTTACAGATTTCATTTCAAAGTCTTTCATCTCATTTACTATTTGAGATGTTATTTCCTTAATTTCTGCCTCATTTTCTTTAATCTGTCTCAGTCTTTCTCTTGCTTTATTGCAAAGGCTATCATTCACAGAGTCATTTTCTTGCACCATTTTTACACTATGTCCCAAGTTTTTTCTAATATATTTAACTGCAACCTCTTCCTCACTATTTCTTCTACCTCTAAGTGTCACACTACACAACTTATGGGCCTGGCTTCATAACTGTTTTCTAACAATATCAGAATACTTGGATTTTGCTCCAGTGTTTATAGCCATTTGCATTTCACTCAAGTCTGGAGCTTGCTGTGAGGACTTTAACTTGCAGTGTGAGCAACAAGTGAACTTTTTGTACCTAGTTTGTGCATTATGGTTGTCTCTGTTATTACTCTCATGTTTCTTCTTTAAAAAGCAGTTTATAATCAAGTGTCCTCTCTGGTGACAAAAGAAACATTCCCTAGTCTCTTTCTGCACTGGTTTGTCGGTATATCTAGGTTTCTGATAAGTAGGTTTTGTGTAAGTCCTAACCGTGTTCAAATTTTTAATTTCCTCAATTTCCTTTCAAATCATTTTTAGTCCTCTCCAACTTATCTTTCAGGTCTTGAACTTGCTTGATTTGATCTGAATTGTTTTCAAATAGGTAACAACCTGCAGCCTCTCTCAATTCAATTAGGGAAACTGAGTCATATTTAGGGAAATAGTTTTTGAAGAATATTCTCAAATTGGGTGTGCATCCCCTAAGAAATTGTCTATGTACGTGGCCAGTTGTCTCTTCAGTATCTTCTAAGCCTAAGATTGACTCTGCCATCTCTGACAGATGGTCTATGTACGTGGCAGAATGTTCCCCTTTATCCTGCCTGATCTTGCCAAACTTGGCCCATGCATTTGGTTTGGAATAGCATTGCTTAATGGCCTGCAGCAAATCCTCCCTGCACCTTCTAAGGTAGGACATGCTAATTGGATTTGCAAAGACCATGTCCACCCTTTGCTCTACAGTTGGCCAGCTAGTCAACTTGCTCTCGGATTTAGTTTTCTCCAAAAATTGTCTCTGTTCATAGGGGCTGAACAGTTCAGATAATAGGAACTCTACATCATTGAAGTCTGAATCAAAGATCCTGAATGCCCGCTTAAGCTCCTTTTGGGATTTAAAAGGATTGTCCACAAATTTAGGGAAGTCACAACTGTGACAGAGGGACAGTCAGAGATGGAGGACAACATTTAAAATCTTTCTTCTTCACAAAGCCACCAATTTCAGAAGCCCCCCTCAAGGGTCCTTTAGCCTGGGACAGAAACTAATTAATATCAGTTGAGCTTCTTCCCCCTGGCCAGCTTCAACTCCCAGAGCCAGAGACAGAATCAGAAGTCCCAGTTTCTCTTGCTTCTCCTCCTCTGAGTCCAGACCCTCAACTGCCAACTCCTGGAAACATTCCATTGGGAACCTTCTTCTTGATTGACAGGCAGATCAGGTCCCCAACTTGTTTCTTGCATCTTGGCTTACAAGTCCTCTCTCTCTCTCTATGCCTCTACCAAATCACTAACAAAAATAATTGGAAATGCAGAGTAAAATATACAATTCCAGATGTTACCAATGTATGAATCCATTTTTCTTGGTTACCATTTTTTATTACTATTTTTTTTGTTGTTATAGCAGTGGGGTAGAATAGAAATGTAGGAAAAATAAAGAAGAAAACTACACAAAAGAGAGAAGGAAGTTCAAAATGGAACATAGAAAAGCAGGGCAATGAGGGTAGTATTGAATTGAATTTAATGCACATTAAAAAAAAAGCCAAATATAATAGAACTTCATAGTTTCATATGTAATCTTTTTCTCTTCTTTGTTTATTTAAATGTTCATATTTATTGATGTTTATTTAGTCTCAAGATGAAAAAAAATCAATCCATTTAGACAAAGACAAGATAGGAAAAATATAGCTAAATATAATTCTAGTTCCAGAGAGCTGTGGATTTAACCAACCTGAAACCTCAGTAGGAATCATCATTGTGATAAGGCTGTTAACACAGCTAATTCTTTGCTGGGCTACCTTTAGAGAGGTCTAGTGTCCAGAGGAAGAACAGATGGGATAATCTGTCCCAGTTACACTACCTCTGAGATGCTGTATCCTTTCTTTCCTTTTATTTATTTATTTGTTTGTTTATTTATTTATTTTTATTGACCTTAACCTTCCATGTGGCAAGGAATAGGCAATTAGGGTTAAGTGATGTGTTCAGGGTAGGCTAGCTAAGAAGTGTCTGAGGTCATATTTGAACCCAGGTCTTTCTGACTCCAGGCTTGATGCTGTATCCACTGTGCTCCCTGGTTGCTCCCCCCTTACTTTCTTATTAATAATGATAGATGCCAAAAGTCAAAAGGAAAGTAGAGGACAGAAAAATTCTTAGATATTGCTTTGAAACATCCATTATCAAAATGAAAAGAGGGGCAAAGAAATCATCTCTTTTTAAAAATTAGACATAGTTCTGGCTGTTTAGGCTTGTTTAGGAAGACTATGCCACACAGTGCATAGAAGCTCTACCTACTGTAATACCCTGGGCAAGTCACTCAGTTTCCCTATATATAAAAAGGGGATAATATAGTTCTTTCAGGACTATTGTGAGGGTCAAACAAGGTAACATGTAAAATGCTCTGTTAACTTTAAAGCATATATGCTTTAAATGCTAGCAATTATTTTTATTATTACTGTTATTAATATTTGTTGTTAAGTCATTTCAGTTGTGTCCAACTCTTTGTGATCCCACTTGGGATTTTCCTGGAAAAGATGCTGGAATGGTTTGCCATTTCCTTCTCCAACTCATTTGACAAACGAGGAAACTAAGGGAGACAGGGTTAAATGACTTGCCCAGAGTCATTTTGCTAGTAAATATCTGAGGTCAAATTGAACTCAGGTCTTCCTGATTCCAGGCTCAGCACTCTAGCTGCCCCATCCTGTCCAGAAGAGGAAGACCATGATGGTAAGAGGACTGGGGAATATACAATATTAGGATGAGTCCAGGAACTGAAACATTAAACCTGGAGAAGAGATGGCTTAGAATGGATATTATAACAGTCTTCTGGTATTTTTTTAAATCCTTACTTTCCATCTTGGAATCAATACTATGTATTGGTTCCAAGACAGAAGAGAGGTAAGGGCTAGACAATAGAGATTAAGTGACTTGCCCAGGGTCACACAGCTAGGAAGTGTCTAAGGCCAGTTTTGAACCCAGGACTTCCTGACTCTAGACCTGGCTCTCAATTCACTGAGCCACCAAACTGCCCCCTTTTCTATGTTTTTAAAAAATGAAACTGCTCATGATTTCAGAAAAAAATTGGAAAGGCCAACATGAACTAATGTAGAGTAAAATAAGCAGAACCATGAGAACACTGTATACAGTAACAACAATACTGTGGAATGATCAACTGTGAAAGACTTAGCTACTCTCAGTCAGGACTCATGACAAAGAATGCTATCTGCATGAATTAAATTAAAGTGTGTGGAGCATACATTTTAGAGCAGGATGATTTGATAGAGAGACAAATTCCTTGAGTTATGAGAGAGAGGGGGCTTAAACACTTATGATTCGTTTCTCTTGATATTGGACATAATTTTAGTGATGAAGGAAAAGAATGGTGGCAGAGTGGAAAGAGCACCAGACTCCAAATGGATACATAACCTAAATATAAAAGATCACATCAAAATAAAAAAATTAGAGATGAATGGAAGGGGCTAGCCCGTGACTAGGGCTAGAGGGAGAATTCCAACTAAAGAAGAGTTACAAGTGATTATAGAAGATAAAATATATAATTTCTATTTATACCTCTCCTCGCCCAGGTTAGACATTCCTCCTAAGGGACAGCCCTATGATATTGCCTGCAGTCCACAGAGAAAGGTGTGTGAGTTCTGATTGGCTGAGGGAACACTGAGCCATAATGCTGTATACCTTTGTGATTGGGGAAGGGATTTTTTTCAGATGTCTGGAGGAATTAAGGAGTAACCAAGAAAGGGTGGTTTAGACATTTTGGATGGTAGAGAGGAGAACTCCACGGAGGGACAGATATCCAGTGGGTCAGACTGCATTGAGACCCAGGACTTGAAACCCTAGATCCTGTTCTCTCTGGTAAGATTGTTCTCTTTCTCTGTGTTTAGTTGATATCTTATCTTTCCTAGACAAACTGTTCTTTACTCTTCTCTATTCTAATCTGTGTACCTTCTCCTGTTTCTGTTTACTTTTGATATAGAGGTATACTAGCTGTTTTGGACTTCTTATGTAATCATTGTTTCGTGGGAAAGAGCTAAATTACATAAGTTAAGTTTTAAACTTCTCCTCAGATCATTCAAGGAAATATGGCATTCATCCTGGATTTCAAAGTAATGTTCCTTCCCTTGGACTACCAATAATTGAGGGTAGAGAAAATTCTAGCCCAAAACCCTTCTAGGAGACAGGAAAGTAAAAGAGGAAGAATCTAGTCTCATCTCTTCTCTGCTTCCCACAAAGGCAAGAATCAGTTTTCCTTGAAGAGGAGAGGACCAGATCCCAGATCACATATGTGTCCATGCTGTATAAAAACTTAGTAATTTTTATATTTGGATAACATTACATAAAAGTTTTTATCTAACTATTACACAAATTTTGAAAGCTTCTGCATGAACAAAATAAAAGCAACTAAGAAAATAAGTTAATTGGGGGAAATCTTTACAAAAACATCTCAAAATATGAGATAAAAGATAGAGAATGGATTGATTCAAAGGATTAAATGGATTCTGTAATGGAAGGGTGGTCAAAGAATATGAATAGGAATTTTCCAAAAGAAAATGCAAGCAAGTCATATGAAAGAATGTTCCAAATAAAAAAATAACATAAAATGCAAATTAAAGCAATTATGATGTTCTGTACAACATCTATTAGATTGGTAATAATGATAAAAAAAAAATCCAAAATTTTGGAGGGGTTTAAAAGAAAACCCATTCATGTGCTATTGGTTGAGTTATCTATCTGGGAAAAATGAAACTATATTTAAAAGCCACTAAATTATAGATATTTCTTTAATCCATAGACACCAATTAATTGTGCCAGACCCTGTGCTAAGTACTAGATACAAAAAAAAAAGCAAAAGGTAATCCTATTAAATATATACCCTTTGGAAGTCAAAGGCAAAAACAAAAGTCCCAGAGATAAAAATATCCATAGCAGCAGTAAAGAAATGGAAGTGGATACCCATAAGTTGGGGATGGCTAAACAAATTGTAGTCCATGAATATATTGAACTATTATTGTATCATAAAAAATTACAAATATGAAGTACAATAGGACCTTATTTTACTCTCTATATGTTCCAAGACCCTTCATTTAGCTGAAAATAGTGCATAATAGCAAACCCCATTGTTTAGTATTTCTTATACAAACATATCAAGGCACTTGATGACTTTTCTTAGATTTATCAAAGCTATCAGCATCACTACTCTTGTACTTTGGAGCCATTATTAATAACTGAATAGCATTAATGAAACAAAGAGATGCACTCTCTATGCGGACGTGACTTTTTATGAGAGAAGTCTGGACAAAAACTGCTGCAGGAGCTAATGTTTGGCACAAAACAGTTTAATGACTCATACTAATGCTTCTTTGATCAAGAATGAGTGTGATTAGGTGAATTGCTGGGAGACTATGTAGCTTGGGAAAGTGGCACATAAACATTTTTATTTTCCTTTTTTTTGCTTTTATTTTTTCTGATTGCCAATCGAGTATACCAGAATTTATTTTGCTGAGTTCTCATAAAATGAGCTCCTACTCTATTAAAAAAAAAAACTAATGAATTGTAGGAATTAATGCAAAGTAATCAGAATCAAGAGAATAATTTACACTGTAATGTGACAGAAAACTACAGTGAAAGACTAGAGAATTTTGATTGCTGCAGTGACCAGTTGTGACTTCAGGTGACTTGATGGTAAAATATGCCTCTTGCCCTTCAGCAAAAGAATCTATTTCTCACTCTATGTGTAGAGTGAGAAATATATTTTTATATATGACTAGCACAATGGCTTAGTTTTTCAACTGTACTTATTTCTTATTTAAAAAAAAAAGAGTTGCATTGGGAGGGGAGGGAATGTTAGAGACTGGCAGTGATATGAAAAAGAAAAGAAAAGAAAAAGAGTGCCAATACATTTTTTTAAATGGCACCTAGATGGCACCATGGGAAGTGCACCAGGCTTAGAATCAGGAAAATTCATCTTCTTGAGTTCATATCTTTCCTCTGATAGTAGCTGTGTGATCCTGGGCAAGTCACTTAATTCTTTTGGCTTCAGTTGCCTCATCTATAAAATGATCTGGAGAAGGAAATGGCAAACTACTTCAGAATTTTGCCAAGAAAACCCCAAATAGAGTCACAAAGAATTGCACATGACTAAAGAAACCAAAAAGACTGCTAGACTAAGGTTCAAGAGACATGGTTTCGTATCTTCTTTCTGCCAATAAATTGCTATTTGAACTTCAAAAATGAAGTCATTTAAGCAGGCAGGTAACACTGCTTTTATTAAACACTTATTATGTACTAGGCACTGTGTGAAATGCTAGAAGAGAAGAGAAAAAATAGTGCCCTTCCCAGGGGCTTACATTCTAATGCTATAAGACAGCACATAATAAGGTAGAAAAGGGGTGGCAGAAGGTAACATGCCTAGATCTAAGTCCCATCATCTGTAAGATGAGAGCTTAGGCCAAACGACCTCCTAAAAGGTCCATTATGCTCCTAAGTTATTTGATTTCTTATACTAAACTATTTTTTTCTTGTTATGATTCTTGGACTCTCTTGCATATACCCATTTTAACCCTGCAGGATTAAACTTAAATTTGTAATCCATGCTAACCTGTCCTATAAAACTCATCTCTGGCTCTTTCTTTCCCTTCTCCCCTTTCTCTTTGCCAATCTGCATTTTTCTGACCTTCCTTTCTCTTTATTTCTATTCTCTGTCTCTCTTACACACACAGCCCTTAGAGAGCAATGTCATTTTATTTTCCATAAAGAAAGCAATATCTAAACCTAAGAAGCTCATGGAATTTTGGAGTGTGGCCTGAGACTCAAATGAGACAGATTGAGGTAAATGTACAAGAGAAGAGAGGAAGGAAGGAAGGAAGGAAGGAAGGAAGGAAGGAAGGAAGGAAGGAAGGAAGGAAGGAAGGAAGGAAGGAAGGAAAGAAGGAAGGCCCTTTAAATATAAACTTCAACACAGAAATAAGACCCCCCAGTTTCTGGAGAATCCTTTATTCGTCTTTTACAATTCACTCTTTTTTCTTCCAGTCAGAAAAAGCCCCTGAACATTACTGATTTCCTGAACATTAGGCTTTCTGACACAGTAGGGATATCAAAGATAAAAAAAGCATCCAGACCTAATGAGGCATTTTATGTCATAATTCTAGCTGATTGCATTTAATACTTAGAGGGTGAAATGACTTCTTTAAAAATGCAGAATATTTATTTCAATGAAATTTCCCACTTGTTGAATAAGTCAAGTCTAAAACCTCATCCTTCATCACAGAAAGACAACTCTGAAGCCTTTGAAGGAAGAAATTTAAAGGGATTTAGTGTAAGCCATTAGAAGCAACCAACACCCTGGCTAAGCCCTATCTCTATGACTCTCTCACACCTAAAAAAGGGCAGTATTACAAACATCATAAATAGTTATATTAATACCGTTATTTATTATAATGTATTATTATATACCAACATAATCTTGTAATGTATTCTATATAATAATATATAATATATTCTATGACATGATTATAATATGTGGTATATCATATGATATAATATAATATATAACATAATAATATATAATTTTTAGGAAAAATAGGATATTTGTAAATCACTTAGCATGGTGTTTAATAAATACTTATTCCTAGGGGATAGCAAAGTGGCTCGGTGGATTGACAGCCAGACCTAGAGACAGGAGGTTCTGGATTCAGAATTGGCCTCAGACAATTCCTACCTCTGTTACCTTGGGCAAGTCACTCATCCCCTAGTGCCTAACCCTTACTGATCTTTGCCCTGGAACCAATATGTATTATTATTCTAAGAAAGAAGGTAAGGGTTTTTAAAAATTAAATTAAATTATTAAATAAGTAAACAAATTAATTAATTAATGAACAAACAAATAAATAAATAGATGAATAAATGAATTAATTAATTAATGGATAAATAAATAAATAGATAGACAAACAAATAAATAAATAGGATGCTTATTCTATCCATCCTTAAGATTTACAAAATACTTTATTTATTTTGGTTGTTTAGTTGTGTCCAGCATGTAAGTAACCCCATTTGGGGTTTTCTTGGCAAAGGTCCTAGAGTGGTTTGCCATTTTTTCCTCCAGCTTATTTTACAGATGAGGAAACTGAGGCCAAGAGGGTTAAGTGACTTGCTCAGAGTCCCACAGTTAGCACCATATCAAGCACCAGAGGCCAGATTTGAACTTAAGAAGATGTTCTTCTTGACTCCAGGCCCAGCAGTTTGTCTACTACACTGCCTTAGCTGCCCCTACTTTATGTTTGCTATTTTATTTGATCCTCACAACAACTGTGTAACAATCCCCATCCTTCAGATGAGGAAACTTAGCTTGAGAGAGATCAAATGGTTTGTCCAGGTTGACAAAGCTCATAAGTATCTAAAATGGAATTCAGACTCAGCTGTGGGAAATCATTTGCCAAAAAACAATGACAATCATGACTTGCAAAAAAAAATAAAAGTCATGACTATCATGTGAGAAGATGTGTACGGGATGTCAGTTGAGAGTGTGGTGACCTAAAAAGAAGATGGACTAGGCTTATGGGGTAAAAAATGGACAACCTTCATATTACACTGATATACATCAACAATGAAAAGATCTAGAAGAAGGTGTCTCTAGGATTTTGAGGGGGACATGTGGGAGGACATTCACACACACAAAAAAAAACACAAGAGGAAGATGTGAGTTGTACCAAGGAGTGTCCATACAGATGATATCACACATCTGTCAAAGTAAGGAAAGTGAATGGCATGTATAAATGAAATCAATGTCTCACCAATGTAGTCATTTTAAGGGATTTTGACTCCTTATTGCCCCAAAACATCTCCAATATCTGGTTGTAACCTATTAATAAAGCAGTTCATATTCTTCCAGGAGTGTTAACAGTCTCCATCCAAACTGCCAATGAGAATGCTTCCAAGAATCTCTGCTGGAATGAGAAATCCAGAGATTTAAGATTCTTGGCCATGGGATATCTAGCCAGGTTAAAACCAATAAAACATACCAAGAGGCTTCTCCTCGAAAGTAGGTGTGTATCAAGTACCCAGTACTAAAACACACCTGAGTTACATTGCTAGAAATTGAATTCACAAATAAATGTGGTAATCTACAAGATAATTTTTTGCATATAATATGAAAATACTGATCAACACACACATACATACACATACACCCAAGTATGTTCAAAGAAAAATGAAAGAATGGAATTTTCCCTTTTCAGGGATCTCAATGACTCATAGTATACACCAGGGGAAACCTTGACTGGTCATAAAGCTCCCATCACTAGAGATCTCTAAGCAATGTTTGGATTGTTGCAAGTTGAAGATATTGTAGAAAGTTTTCTTCACCAGGCACAGGTGGCACTAGATGATCTTCTGAGGTTCCTTCCAAAGCTAACATTTTGTAATTATGTGTGTCAGAGAATAGAGAAAATTTGCCCTGACCTACAAGAGAAAAAAGAGAAAGCTTCTTCCTCTAAGGCTTGAAAATATTTCCATCTGCAAAGTCACCTACAGAGAGCTTCTATCACCTTGATAGAAGCCTGGAAATGAATGCTCCATTCCCAAAGATCCAATTCCAGGATCAAGGAAATTCCAGCTGTTTCCCCTTTTCTCTCTTCCCTCTTTTCTTTACCTCTGTGGGCATCCGTTTTCACATCTGTAAAAAGGAGGTAGAAGCATGAGAGCATAAAGTTTACATCATTTCAACAGCATATTTTGGATAGCCTTGCTACTCAAATATTACATTTTCTAAATTTAAGTCATAAATCCTTTCACCATTTTTGTGATATCCCTGCAGCAGAGGCTTAGAAGAGAAGAGGAAAATAGATTAAATGGTCCCTCTGTGGAAGATTTAAATTTTATTCATGGGGTCAGGTAGGTGACTCAGTGGATTGAGAGCCAGGCCTAGAGATGGGAGGTCCTAGGTTCAAATGTGACCTCAGACACTTCTCAGCTGTGTGACTCTGGGCAAGACACTTAAAAAGTTAAAAAAAATTTTTTTTGACTTCCCAAAACTGTATCCCTTAACTCTTCTTCACATACAAAAAATAAATTAAAATAATTAAAATTTTAAAAAAAAGAGGTCTTGGGTTCAAATATGATCTCAGACATTTCCCTGGGTAAGTCTCTCAATCTCCATTGCCTACACCTTACAACTCTTCAAATCAAAACACAGTATTGATTCTAAGATGGAAGGTAAAGTTTTTTTTTTTTAATTGATGCATTTCTTTTGTTTGTCAAATATTTTTTGTTCTCTATGATATTGTGTCACAGGTCAGCCCTTCTTAAGGTTGGGGGGTGGGGGTGAACTTGCATCTTCTGCTTGCACTTCAGGCTTTGTTTATCTAGATCTGTAGATATATCAGTTTGGGGTGTACTATCCTTATGAGGAACAAGATCTGGGGAGAACAGAAAAATCCTACCCCATCTTCACAAGAAGCTGCTTCTCCATTCTATTCCACAGCCCCCAGAGACTCACAAAGTATTGGAATTAAAAGGATTGTGTGGATTATTTAGTCCAACCACCTAACCCATTTTATAATTGAGGAAACTTAGATTTACAGAGTTAAAGCGATTTGCCCAGTCACATAGCAGTAAGTAGTAGATAGCATTTGAACACAGGTCTTCAAACTCCATTCTGCTATATTTACAAACTCTGTAATATGCTGCCTCTCTACTAAGACTCTGTCTTCCCAGACAGCTATCCCACTAGGAAGCGGAACGATATTGCCTAATCCTCTTCATGGCCACTCTAGATATTTAACCAGCAATGCTATTTCCTAGTACCTAAAATTATCTTATTTCCATATCTATATAAGCAGGCAAACAGCTCAGGCATTCAGAGAATTCTATCTAAAAGCCTATTGAATGATCTTATCTTTTTATATCAAATAACAGTGGGAGTTGTGTAAATGCTTTCATTTCTGAATTTTTCTACAAAAACTGAATCCACTTGCATAATCTATCAAATGATATTCACAGTAAATCCAATTCGTGAAAATGACATGAAAATATTAGATAAACCAGTTTTTGGTTTTTGGTTTGTCATCTCCTCTTTTGCCTAATGCAATTGCCTTCTAACTGATTTCTGCTTCAAGCTCTCTCCTTGCTAATATATTCTGCATATAGTCACTAATGTATTTTCTATATATTAGTAAGTGGTAGGGAGCATTTGAACACACATATTTAAACTCCTGCTATACTTACAAAAAATTGATATTCCTAAAGTACTGATCTGACCATGTCACTGATCTACTCAATAAACTCCAAAAGCACTTCTTAATTATATATATATATATATATATATATATATATATATATATATATACTACTCTGGAGTTAGATGGCTCATTGCTTAGAAATGGCTTAGGCTTAGAAATGGAAGGTCCTGGGTTCAAATTTGACCTTAGACACTTTCTTAGTTATATGACTGCCCCTTACTGCTCTTCTGCCTTGCAATCAATACACAATATTGATTCTAAGATGGATGGTATGGGTTAAAAAAAAAAAAGATGAGTCTTCTTAACTCCATGCTTGGTCCTCTGTCCACTGTGTTACCTATATGTCCCTTCCTTTAGAAGTAATCTCTTCCAATTAGCAGTGTTCTCTTGTCCCCAAGAATTGTGGGAATTAAAATCCCATAGTGTGTTTTTATTCATCATGAGCAGTAAAAATAAAAATATAAACCTTTTGGGGTAGACAAATGGGGAGACAGATGGGCTCCAGGAAAATAATTGATCTGTGGTGTCATAAAAAGAGTTCTAACTTGGGTATTAAAATTAGTGGGTTATGATTAGAAGCTAGTTATTGCTTATTTGCTGCATTGGTGTTCAACAGATATTTAAGGGACTGGAAAAAGGTCTCCAGCACATTAGACAGAACCTCAAAAGAGGATTTTTGGAAGGACACAGGCAAGAATTGAACAGAATGAGAAGACATACATTGGTTACATTCAAGGCAGGTGGAGGCAGTGGCCATAGTCCTGTATAATAGTTAAATTGGGATTTTGACTGAATAAGAGAGTTATAAAAAGTGGTCACTGATTATTATCCTTTAAGTCAGGAAAGCTATTAGCAGCTTTTAACAATTTTGTTTAATTGGAATATTAGTAAAAAGAGGGAAATATGGACAGGAAAGAGGTAAGGAGACTGCCTAGCCTACACTATAATGCTGATCCAGTGAAATGAAGCTCACTCCCTGATAATGTTCCAATCTCCACATGGGAATCCTAGTCACTCACCAACAAGTGGAGCAGGATCCAGGCAAAATTCCAGTGCAGAAAAGCCCTTGTGAGCTAGGCTCACCAAGGTAGCAGTGAACCCAACAAGAAAGTCCCAGACTCCAAGAAGCTTCAAAGCTGGAAGTCCCAAAGCTGAAAACTCCAGTCAAAAGGCCCAAAGTTGAAGTCCAAATCCCCAAGGAGCCATCCTCCAAAGAAGTCCAAAGGAGAAGTCTCAAGAAGACCCTTGGACAGGAAGTTCAGTCATTTTTATAGTCCTTTTTCCATGTCACTTCCTGTCCCTTCCCCACTGTATGGGAACCAATTGAAGTCTTTCAATTTGCCTAGCACTGCTGGGTGGGTGGGATTGGCCTCTGTAGTTGTCACCCACTCAAGAGGGACTTGTGAACTCTCATACTTATACTGGTAAGATACTAAGTAGGGGTACTTGAGTTTTTGATTGATTAACTTAAAAGTGCAGATTTATAGACAAAGAGAGTTTGATTCACTCCACAATTATAATCACAGGATCATTGAAAGATTGAAAAAATGTGATAAAATTTATGTGAAAATACTGTGAATTGTATAAAGTGTGTTCAAAAAGTATAGTGTGGGGACAGCTAGATGGCTCAGTGGATAGAGAACCTGAAGATGGGAGGTCCTGGGTTTGAATCTGGCCTTGGACTTTCTTAGCTGTGTGACCCTGAGCAAGTCACTTATTACTTTTTTTTTTAATATATTTTATTTGATCATTTCCAAGCATTATTCATTAAAGACATAGATCATTTTCTTTTCCTCCCCTCCACCCCCCATAGCCGACGCATAAATCCACTGGGCATTACATGTTTTCTTGATTTGAACCCATTGCTTTGTTGATAATATTTGCATTAGAGTGTTCATTTAGAGTCTCTCCTCTGTCATGTCCCCTCAACCGCTGTATTCAGGCAGTTGCTTTTCCTCGGTGTTTCTACTCCCATAGTTTATCCTTTGCTTATGAATAGTGTTTTTTTCTTCTGGATCCCTGCAAGTTGTTCAGGGACATTACACCACCACTAATGGAGAAGTCCATTACGTTCGATTATACCACAGTGTATGTCTCTGTGTACAATATTCTCCTGGTTCTGCTCCTCTCGCTCTGCATCACTTCCTGGAGGTTGTTCCAGTCTCCATGGAACTTCTCCACTTTATTATTCCTTTTAGCACAATAGTATTCCATCACCAACATATACCACAATTTGTTCAGCCATTCCCCAATTGATGGGCATCCCCTCGTTTTCCAGTTTTTGGCCACCACAAAGAGCGCAGCTATGAATATTTTTGTACAAGTCTTTGTGTCCATTATCTCTTTGGGGTACAGACCCAGCAGTGCTATGGCTGGATCAAAGAGTAGATATTCTTTTGTCATCCTTTGGGCATAGTTCCAAATTGGGCAAGTCACTTAGCCCCAAATGCCTAGCCTTTATCACTCTTCTGCCTTGGAACTAATACTTAGTATTGATTCTAAGATGGAAGGTAAAAGGGTTTTTTTAAGAATAGTGTAGAATTAAATAAAGAATCTTTTGCACGTTTGACTGAAATTTAAGCTATTTTTATCACCAAATAAAGATGAGATTTAACAATACTTAAGCCCCCAAAGTTTATATTTTTCAATGAGATTCTAACAACATCACTGCTAAGTAAAGGAGACTTTATGCCATCTCTCAGATCTTACAAGGATATTTCAGCAAATCATCAATGCTTCACTGCACCTGTGAAACAATAATTTATGGGTCCTCTAACTGACTGGTCTCTTATTAGGTGTTGTAGCTGACCATTGTTTGGCCTTCCCTCAGACTCTAGAATCAGGGAACAACTGGGCCCTTGGATTAAAGGGCCTTCTTGGGAAAATCAAGATTCTTGCTGGCCTGAATAGAGGTAGTAATTTACTTCTACAGCTAATGTGCATAAAATTTAAGTGTGGCCTCTAATGAATTATAAATTCCACTAAGGTCCTCTGCTGATGGATCATTGGAGAGTAAAAGCAACCTTGGGCCTTAATAAATATGCTGATGGAGCATAAGTCCTGGTGAAAAAGAAAACTGCATCTTTTTGGAGTGAGAGGATTTGGGTTCAAATTCTGACTGGCCTCCTATTTCTTGTGTGACCTTAGGGCTAGAGAGTCCTTAAGTTCATCAAATGTAAAGTAAGCAGGTAGGACTAATCTTATCTAAGGTTCTTTCCAAATCTAAATTGATTCTAAGATGGAAAGTTAAGGATTTTTTTAAGTGTTTACTATATGTCAGGTATTATATACTAAGCAATGAGGATATAAAGTAAGTAAATATAGCCCCCGTCCTCATGGGGCTTTTATTCTAATGGGAGAAGCTGTGTGTGTATATATAAAAACACACAAGCTAACATAGATAAAATCTATTCTGAACAGATGGAAGGTAGCCTTAGTGGGGAGAGTACTAGCAGCTAGGGGGACCAGGAAAAAAAAATACTACCTGGAGGAGGTAGTATTTGAGCCAACTCACAACTTGATGTTTTTCTGCTTCTGAAATGTGGAACAATGGGGTAGGGCACTAATAAAATAGGAAGACACTAAGAAAACAAGGCACAGTCCATGTACCCTCCTGAGAGCAGAACAGCAGCACCATCTTCACACATAGAAGACTACATGAGAACCTTCTATTTGCCTTCTACTTATCTTCCATAGTTGAGTGTAAAGAGAATTAAATCCAAGTGTAAGAGATCTGGGTCCTAGGGTAGATCTTCCTCCACCAGGAACTCAAGGTATTACATTGGGCGAATGCCTTAATATCTTTGGGGGTCAGCTTTCGGCAAAATTATCAAGTAGATCTAGCCCTCCCTCCTATCCAAAACTAAGGTTTTAAATTTTTAAATAAATTAAAATTTTAAAACTAAGGTGTTAAATGTTATGTACTAACTATAATGATATTATCTCCTATTTGTATAGACATTTCTAGTTTCCAAAGAATTTCCACATTGATTTTCTTACCTGTAATATAGACAGTTATTACTCAAAATACTTGAGTTAGTCTAATTTGTACGCTCCCTTCCTCCAATGATGCTGATTTCAATCCATATAGGTATACTTATTCTGATGGCTCTTGGCCATGTTCTTCCATAAATCTAGTCTAACACATTGGGGACTTCCCAGCTTTTTCTTAACATGAGTAGTATAACAGTGTAACAATTAAGCTACTATTTGACTCCTGCCACATGATCATTCTTTTAAAAATCTATTTCAACTAAGAAAATTTCATTTTCTCTCTATCATTTGTCCTGTCCCCATCATTGGAAAATTTAAGAAAAGTAAAGTAAAATAATGTCCTTATAGAAATATATATTTCATTCTATATTTTTTTATCCATCATTTCTCTATGAGAAGATAGGTAGCATGTTTCATTATCAGTCCTCTGGAATCTTGGCTGGGCATTGTGTTGGTCAAAATCCTTTAGACTTTTGAAATTGCTTGTTTCTACAATACCATTATTATATAAGTTGTTCTCCTGGTTCTAATTATATCACTCAGCATCAGTTCATGCAAATCTATTGTGCCAGCACAATATTGCTCTATTATCTTCATATTCCATTCCCAAGTTGTGTGTACTCTGACCATTGTTTTCACTCCTACATTTCTCTGATAATGTTCTTTACTATAATTCTTCTTTACTTTTCTTTCATTTTTTATTTCATATAAAGTATAAGGTCCATGAACATATATTAATTTTCTTTACATTTCCCCCAAGTGCCTGGAATAGAGCTTTGCATGTAGTCAATGCTTAATAATTGTTCTTGGATGATTGCATAGTTAACCATTGTTCTGCCCAAAACTGGATCAAAGGACCAGGGTACTAGATCTGGCTCTTCCACTGACTTGAATAAGCAGGCAGGTGGGAAACTACCTAGTTTCTTGACCTCACCATAGAACTATAATTGGAAATCTTTTTATTCAGGAGCAAAAATAGTAGAACAAAGGAGGGGCTGTAAAGACATGGGGTTATCCCTGAGGATAGTCCAAAGATGGGCACAGTCATGTTAAAGAAGGTTGGAGGAGGAAGATGAGCCTGGGAAAGGAGTTACAAAAGTGACAGGCTCGTGGGAGTGGTAGTTTTGCCACTCAATTGTGTAGGTGGGTGGGGAATTTCAAATGAAAGATAAGTACTGTAGGGAACCCAAAGACTAATTATTATTGAATATATTCCAAGATTGCGTCTGATCCAAGAGATGGTCCTTGGAGCACCAAATGACATGTTATATATGTTTATACAAAGTCTGTTTACCAATAGTTGATAGATACTCTTCATCCTATATAACTTGGTTTCTTTTTTAGATACATTTATCAGAAGTGGTATAAAATTAATAGGTTTGATTTTTTACTATTTTAAAAATGTTCTCATAATTGGTACTAAAAAGAAGGGGCAAGGGAGAAAACTGCCTTTGTATATCTACCACCACACAACATAATCACAAAAAAGTAAAACATTTGAGGTACCTAAAAGTTCCTGGAAGAAAAAAAATAAATCCAAGAGGGAACCAGTAGTAAAACCCATGGCCTCAAATATCTGTCTGCAAATTCTCAAAGTTTAGGCAAACAAACAAGATGAACTGAGATCCTGATACAAAGAGATATATTTGACCTCACAGTTATCACTGAGGCATAGTGGAAAGAGACTCACTAGAATATGGTTCTAGAACATGGCTCTAGGGTATATTTTATTCAAATGGTTGGGTGTATCTTATTCAAAAGAACAGTCTAAGTAAAGGTGAGGGGGTGATAGCATTTTATATTAAGAAGGGATACTCACATAAAGAAATCCAAGAACCAGAGGTGAGAAGCATGATGGAAAGCAATTGGGTTAAGAGCAATGAAGAGAGAAATGGGAATTATTTTGCTATTGTAGTATACTGCAGACCACTTGGACAGAAAGAAGAAATAGATAAGGAGTTTGGGAAATAAATCTAAAGCTTGACACAGAGATATAATATAGTCATGATGAAGACTATAGTTAACTAGATATCTGCTCCTTCTATATCAAAAGCAGAGTAATTAACAAATTCTTAATTATATGCTCAACTTTCAAAGGGTAGAAGAACCAATAAGGGGGATTTTGTTTCTTTTTTTTTCCTTGGGAGATTTTTTATTTCTTGACCAGATTCTCACAAACAACTGGTTGGTGGGATGAAAATAGTCAAAACCTAAAAGTGATTTAAAATTTATGATAGAAAAAGAAAGCTGGACAGAGTCTGACAAACACCCAAGATTTTAGGACAGCCTTTCAAAGGGGTAAATAACTAACGTATAGTTGACAGAATCATCATCTCAACAAACTTTAAAAATTAGCCTCACAAATAGAAGGCTGAATACACATGGTTTAGACAGCAGTTTGCCTGAAAAAAATATCTAAGAGTTTAATGGACTCCAAGATTAATATGAGTCAGCAGTGTGATATAGCAGCCAAAAAAGCTAATGTGATCTGGATTTCATCAAGAGAGACATAGCTTCCAAGAAGGAGATAAAAGAGTCCCTTTGGAGTCTACTCTGATCAGACCACATCTGGGATAGAAGGTTCTAATTTGGGGTACCATATTTTTAGAGGACATTGATAAGCTGAGAACATTCAGAGAAGAACAATCAAGATGTGGTATAGTCTGAACAATCTTCTGATTTTCCTGGTCCAGCAAAATATTTATTCTTTAGTTGTTCTCTCCTTTTCTTTTTCCCTCCCCCTTTTCTTTCCTGATGTATCCTTTCTTAATATTGAAACTTCTAGATTTAGAACATTTTAGGTTAGAAACTTTGAGTTTTCTGGCTAAAGATGTCTCCCTGCCTATGATGTCAGGGAGCATATATTAGTCTAGTAAGATTTTTCACTTCTCTGTCTAATATTACTTTCTACATATTTGATCCAGCCCAATGTGCTAGCCTAGTAAGCTCTTTTGGGATCTTGATTCTCTCTGGTTGTGTCTTTAAAGTAGTGTCTTTAAGCTTTGTGTCTTCAGCACATTGAGTAAGCATACCTTTATCCAAATCATTAATGAAAATGTATTAAAAAAAAAACAACACAAATCCTTGAACCTCTTAGAATTATCCATAATTAGGGCTATCCATAAGTAGATTGGGTTGCCTTGAGAGGGAGTTGTTTTTTTCTTTCTTTCTCCAGAGAGAGGATGGATGATGTTTATTAAGTGTTTGGAAGTGGAAATTCCTCTTTTTGTGTATTAGTTGCATAAGATGGCTCACGAGATCCCTTTTAACTCTGGAATTTTTGGAGACTGAAATACTCATGATGATTTTGTTCTGGTTTTTATAAAAATGAAAAATCTGGAAACCCTCGTGGCTGTGCTAAACTCTTTAAGTCTGATGTGTTTTGCTGACATAAGCTTTCATTGTGGCTGATGTTTTTAAGTCTGTTGTTCAAAGCATATGAATAATCCATTTATTGAATGTGCATCATTTGTCATTCAAAGCATCATTAATACTTTGGGAAATTACAAAACTATCCTTTTCCCTTACATTTATGATTTTAAATAAATATGTTACTTCTTAGTAGGAGTGATGGAAAGGGATATATGTAAATGAGTGTGATTTTTAAAAGGCATCAATAATTTTAAAAAATTAATACATTCACAATTATGATTCTTTTCTATCTTGAAGACCACATTTTTCATAGAAACATATGTCCAATCTTCTAGGAAAATTCAATGGAAATACATAATTTCTATATAAACAAGTTCATTAAATAGATAATTTTTCAGAATGCTGGGAGAATCAGGAGAGCTAGGTCTGAGTCTTAGCTTGATACTTACTAGCTATGTCAATATTGGGCAAATTATTTAATTTCTCCGAGCCTCAGTTTCCTTATTTGTAAAACAAAAGAGTTAGACTAAGTGATCCTTTTAGTTTGAATTCTGGGTCTATCTTGTTAAATGTGGTATTCTAGTCATCAAAAACCTGGATATTGCAATATAATTTTTTTCCTCATAAGGCTCCCTCTAGTGTTGAATACAAGCTGCAGTTTTCCAGTGGAAACCTAAAACATTTTTTTTGTCTTTCACACATTTGCTTAAATCATAAGTCCATAGCTCTAAATCTGGACAGAGCTCAGAGGATCTCTTCTTCAACCCCTTCATTTTATAGATGAGGAAACTGAGACCCAAAGAGATCAAGTGATAATATTTGAATCCAAGTCCTCTGGAAAAAAAAAGCCTGTGCCATAGCTATTTACTGACAAAAAGTCTACATATCCACTCCAAAGTAGCGGCTTCAAAACAAAAATACACTATATAATTTATTCAAATTCTTATCAAATGCCTACAATGTATAAGGGACTCCACCATGGTCTGGGGATTCAAAAAAATTTTTTAAAGTACAAGGTTTCTGTTCTCATAGAGTTTAAATAATAAGCACTTGAAAAATGTTTAACTGGATAAATTAATACAGAGATGAATGAATGAAGTGGAAAATATTCTAGCCTACCTTGCTGACCTATTATATGTGAACATTGAAGCTGGGCTAGAAGCATCCACTAAAAATTGTTTAATCCTTTTTCAGTCATTTCCAAGTTCTATGTGGGGATTTCTTGGTAAAGACACTGTGGTGGTTTGGCACGTTCCTTCTCCAGTTCATTTTACAGATAAGAAACTGAGGCAAAGAGTTAATTTAAACATGGTCATTAAGTGTCTGAGATCAGATTTGAATTGGAGAAGATGAATCTTCATGATTCCAGGGCCAGCATTCTATCTACTGTGCCACCTAGACACTGATAATAACTGCCTTAAATCACAATTCAGAGAAGTCTATGCACTGTGTCCTTAATACAGTCCTAACATATTAAAAATACAATTCACACCTCATTTTACAAGATAAGAAATCAAGAGAGTCAAAGACTCAGCTCTTTCCATAAACTAGCTATATGACTGAATAACTAATCCTTTAAATTTCTCTGTCTGTTTTACCATCTGTAAAATGAAGGGCTTGGTTCCTAAGATATTGCCAAATCAAAAACTCTAAGACTCTAAATTACTTTATCAAAGGTCACCCAAATAATTAATGACAAGATTGAAATGTAAAGGTCAGATTCTAGTTTAAGGGTCAGCAAGCAATACATATTTCCTCCCTTTGCTCTCATGCCTGTCAAATGTAGAGAGGCAAAACTGAACAGGGGAGAAAGTGCTAGACTCAGAAGATCTGGACTCAAATCTTGGCTCTGCTAAATACTAATCAACTATCTTCCTGTCAGTTGGCTGTCTTAGGACCACAAAGAAAAGTGAAAACTGATACCTGCTCTCAGGGATCTCACAGTCTAACAAGGGAGACAACATGCAATCCACAGAGAAGATGTAATCACAATAAATTGGAGAGAAGGTGCTAGAATTAAGGAGGAGCAGGAAAAACTTCTTGCAGATGGTGGGATGGCAACTGGGACTTGAAGGAAGAAAGGGATTGAGATAAGCAGCAAGTTCTAGCTACAAGGGGATAGCCAATGAAAATGACTGAAATGAATATCTGTGTGATTTGGGGTAAGTCATGTAACCTCAGTTGTTCATCTGTAAAAAGATAGGATTGGACCCTGTGGTTTCTGTGGTCCCTTACATTGGTATGACGCAGTGATTTTTGGAACTATACTCCAAGAAGCCTAAGTACTATCTAGGCAATATAGAGAGTAATACATAATGATGAAAAGGATGTGCTGTAGCCAGCTTGAGCTGATCTGATCTGATCTGATCTGATCATTAAATTTTTCATTGTAGGGGCAACTAGGTGGCTCAGTGGATTGAGAGTCAGGCCTAGAGACAGGAAGTCCTGGGTTCAAATTTGACTTCAGACACTTCTTAGCTGTATCATCCTGGGCAAATCACTTATTGTATGACTCTGGGCAAGTCACTTAACCTCATTTCCCTAGCCCTTGCCACTCTTCTGCCTTGGAACCAATACTTGTATCGATTTTGAAAGAAGGTGAGGTATTTGTTTTTTTTAATAATTTTTTTCATTGTGGCATTTGCATCTCACAAAACATCCAATGCTATAAATCAGGGCTTGATTTATTGTTTTGTTGATTGCCTAGTCTTAAGAAAATGGTGGAGGAAATGTGAATAATGCAAAATAAAAGTAAAAGTGTGTTATGTACATTTTTTTCTTGGAGACCCAGTAGTTAAATATATACCAATATATCCCTGGTTATAAAACATACAAAAATGTAAATACCTGGGTCACTGGACCATACAAGGATATACTGAGGGAACAGAGTATGTTTAACTTAGAAAAGAGAAGAAAATAGGAAAGGACATGATGCCTAGGATCATTTATTTAAAGGATAAATAGGAAATACTTAACAGAAGGAGGGTACTAGAATTAAGAGGAGTTGGGAAAGGCTTCCAGTAAAAGATGGGATGTTAGTTTGGGCTTAATAGAAGCCAGAGAGGTTAGTAATCAGAGTGGAGTAAAGAGAGAGCATTCTGGGCATGGGGGGCAGACAAAGAAAGTACCCAGATAGAATGTCTTGTTTGTGGAACAGTCAGGAGGCCAGGGTCACTGGATCAAAGAATATATTTGGGGTGTAAGGTATAAGAAGACTGGGAAAGTAGGAGAGGACCAGCTTATAAAGTGCTCTGAATGGCAAACAGAACATTTTGTATTTGATCCTTGAAGGACTAGGCAGCCACTAAAGTTTATTGAGTAGGGAAATGACATGATCAGTCCTGAACTTTAGAAAATTCACTTTAGTGACTGAATGGAGGAAGGGTTGGAGTGGGAAAAGGAAGTCCCACCAGCAAGCTATTGCAAAAAGTCTAGGTATGTTATGAGGTGATGAGGGTCTGCACTAGGGTGGTGGCAGTGTGAGAGGAGAGAAGGAAGCTTATATGAAAGATAAATAGCAAAGATAAAATCAGTAGACTTTGGCAACAGCTTGGACCTGGGGGAGATGGGGAGAGGGAGGAGGTGAAAGAGAGTGAGAAGACCAAGATGACTTCTAGGTTGTGAGCTTGAGGGACTGGGAGGACAGGGTTGCCCTCTACAACAACAGAGAAGGTAGAAGTTGGGGAGAGTTTGGGAGAAAGATAATAGAAGGAAAAGAAGGCTGAAGCAAGAAGTTATAGGCAGAACAGAACAGAGCAAGAGGAAGAAAGAATGATAAAGTATTAAGGGATGATTATGTTTCAGGAATAGGTCTTTCATTGTCCTTAAAACAATGGGGTCCTTTTCTCCTTTTCTGACATCACTGGCTATTCCTATGTTAGAAGAGAGGGAACTAAAAACAGTCAGGTCCTGTCTCTTACTTTATCTTCCCCTAGATTGGTTTTAATGAGAACTGAAGTGTAGAGAACCCAGTGTACATTTACTGCAGCCAAAGGTTTGTGTTCTGACCAAGTGACAAAAGTGAATGTGGATGAGAAGAGATTCTCCAATAAACATAGATTCCTCTGTCTAATAACGGTGCTATCAAAGCCAAAGATTTGAAGGCAGACTCTTGGGGTGTTTCTTTATCCTATTAAGTTCTAGGCTGTATCAATCTGAAGTTAATGATTCTCCCTACACTTTGATTCAATCTAATTCAACAAATATTTAATTACCTGCTTGTGGAAGACACTATACCAGGCATTGGGGATACAAAAAGATTACATGCCCCGTGCCCTGCTTCTGAGCTTTTAATGGGAAATTATGAAAATAGAGGACCAGGGCAAAGGGCTGTGAAAAATATGCCTTTCCTTCTCTGTCCTTCCTCCCAGACAGAATAGAAAACAGGACTTTCATCTTTTTTTTTTAATTTTATAGTATTTTATTTGATCATTTCCATGCGTTTTTCATTAAAGACAAAGATCATTTTCTTTTCCTCCCTCCCACCCCCCCCCCCCCCGTGGCCGACGCGTGATTCCACTGGTATCATATGTGTTCTTGACTTGAACCCATTGCCATGTTGTTAGTATTTGCATCAGAGTGTTCGCTCAGAGTCTTTCCTCTGTCATGTCCCCTCAGCCATTGTAGTCAGGCAGTTGCTTTTCCTTGGTGTTTCTACTCCCTCAGTTTGTCCTCTGCTTTTGGATAGTGTTTTTTTTCTCCTTGATCCCTGCAGATTGTGCAGGGACATTACACCGCCACTAATGGAGAAGTCCATTATATTCGATTATACCACAGTGTGTTTGTCTCTGTGTACAATGTTCTCCTGGTTCTGCTCCTCTCGCTCTGCATCACTTCCTGGAGGTTGTTCCAGTTCACATGGAATTCCTCCACTTTATTGTTCCTTTGAGCACAATAGTATTCCATCACCAACATATACCACAATTTGTTCAGCCATTCCCCAATTGAAGGGCATCCCCTTATTTTCCAATTTTTGGCCACCACAAAGAGCGCAGCTATGAATATTTTTGTACAAGTCTTTTTGTCCATTATCTCTTTGGGGTACAAACCCAGCAGTGCTATGGCTGGATCAAAGGGTAGACATTCTTTTATCGCCCTTTGGGCATAGTTCCAAATTGCCCTCCAGAATGGCTGGATCAGTTCACAACTCCACCAGCAATGAATTAATGTCCCTACTTTGCCACATCCCCTCCAGCATTCATTACCCTCCATAACTGTCATGTTAGCCAGTCTGCTAGGTGTGAGGTGATACCTCAGAGTTGTTTTGATTTGCATCTCTCTGATTATAAGAGATGTGGAGCACTTCTTCATGTGCTTATTAATAGTTTTGATTTCTTTATCTGAAAACTGTCTATCCATGTCCCTTGCCCATTTATCAATTGGGGAATGGCTTGATTTTTTGTACAATTGATTTAGCTCTTTATAAATTTGAGTAATTAAACCTTTGTCAGAGGTTTTTATGAAGATTTTTTCCCAATTCGTTGTTTTCCTTCTGATTTTAGTTACATTGCTTTTGTTTGTACAAAAGCCTTTTAATTTGATGACTTTCATCTTTTTTCTGAAGGACCCCTCAGATCCTGGTCTGCTTCCAAATCCAGCCAAACCATCAGGCCTCCCAATTAACGACGTAGTCAAAGAGAAGACAAAAGTAGTAAGGGATGCTGTCTTTTTTTGAGGCTGAACAACACAACCAAAAGAAGCTGGAAGTTTCCTTATGAGGCAGGCTGACAGAACGTCCCGTCCCCACTGCTGAGAAAGCCCAGAAAAGAATTTCATTCCCTTCTGGCATCCCATCTTGCCAGCATTGCTCTTAGCTAGAAATTCAACAATATCTATTTTTAAAGCCTTTTCCTGGAGGTTGGTAAAGCCTGCTTATAAGTCCATTTTCCTTTCTGCCAATCAAATGAAGACAAACAAGGAATGGTCAATAAGATGGGGGCACAACCTGGGCAGAAGGACGGACAGCTATTGGCCTGTTATCACCTTTTCAGTTGGCAAAGTCCAAACCAAGAGCCTTCAGTGACAAAGCAGCTATGACATCAGGGGCTCATTTTGGAGGCAGTCTGTCCCATCTCTTTCATGCCAGGGAGAACCCCACCTTCCCAAGCTGTCACAGAGAAGCAGCATGAGCTATTCACAGCTGCAATCTTGTGAAGAGGGGCTTTCTTCTCTCGAATCAGAGCAGGAGGGGAAGAGAAGGAGAGTGGCTAGGAAGGACAGGGTGGTATAATATGGCCCTTAATCAAAAGATTTTTCAAAGAACAGGAGAGGAAGGAAGCAAATGGGTGGAGAAGATTCTGAATGTTTGCTAGTGTGTTTGAGGTTTATATGAATCAATGAGAGGTCATTTAAGGATACCCAGTCCAAGCCTTATTCACAGTTGTCCTCAGGATGAGGATGAACATATTAGAATTCAAGGGAAAGTACCCCTTTCCTGATCACACTTGCCACATTATCTCTTCCTCCCTCTCTTCTTTCTTTCCTCCTTTCATCTCTTCCTTCCTGTCTTCTTTCCTTCCTTCCTCTCTTCCTTCTTTTCTTCCTTCATTTCTTTCTTCCTTCCAGCCTTTTCAGCGTACACACACACACATACACACACACACACACACACACACACACACACATGCCCCATCCCACTCATATAACCACACATGCATGCATACACATATAAGCACATCCAGTTCTTATGAACAAATATGTAAACTGTCTTAAAAGGAGACTCAGAAACATCTCCTTTTAAAAGATAAAAATAGTTTGCCCTCACTAGGAAAGGAATTAGACTTTTACTTTTTTTCCTATTTTATAAGGAATGTGGAAACTTTTTAAAAAATGCTTCAGTGTTTCAGCTTTGTGGATACACTGTAAGATTTTTGAGAGTGTATCTAAACTGATATTCTCAAAGTAAAGCAAGAAAATTTAGAGTACTTCTATAAAGTTTCAAGATAGAAAATAAATCTAGATGTCATTGGCATTTCTATATATTACCAAGAAAATCCAGCAAATAAAAAGATAAAAAGTGTAATAACATCATCCAAAATAATTATAGAATACATAAAATATTTGCAAGTACACATACCAAGGCAAACACAGGAATCATATGAATACAATTATGAATAATCTTCATAGAAACCAAACCAAACCTAAATAAGTCCCCAAATATTAATTATTCATAAGTAAGCTAAGCCAGTCATAAACATGGCAATGGCACCTAAATTAATGTATTTATTCAATGCTATACCAATCAAACTACCAAAGGATTCTTTTATAGAGTCAGAAAAAATAACACTAGTGGGGCAGATAGGTTGCTCAGTGGTTTGAGAGCCAGGCCTAGAGATGGGAGGTCCTTGATTCAAATCCTCCCCGTGACACTTCCTATCTGTGTGACCCTGGGCAAGTCATTTAACGTCCATTGTCTAGCCTTTACTGCTCTTCTGTATTGGAACCAATATACAGTATTGATTTTAAGACTGAAGGTAAAGGTTTAAAAACATAATGAGACATTAATAGTACTAGTCACACAAGTAGTAAGTGTTAGAGACAGCCCTCTAGCTTGCCATTTTTCACTATTTTAGTGATCTGTTAAACCATTCTATTTGTTACCAACTAATGATTGTGATTTGTCATCTGAGTTTTCAGGAAATCTTGTAGGCAGAAATATCCAAAATGAAAGTAAAAAAGAAATTTTAATTTTTCTTACACATTCAAGAGAAGAATACTCTTTGGTGTTTACAATTTGGGAAATCACTTACCACTGTTTGCCTCAGTTTCCTCATCTGTAAAATGAACTGGAAAAGGAAATGACAATCCACTCTAGTATCTTTGCCAAGAAAACTCCAATTGGGTCATGAAGAGTCAGACATGACTGAAATAACTGAACAATAAAACAAAGGAACAACTGAGACCCCTCTTCACTTAAGCATAATTGAACTATTGATTGCTATGTTCCATTAGGTCTTAAATGGGCCCATAATGGCTTGTATAAGACAGCTTTGGAGGCCACTTCCTACAAGTACCTCAAATTTCTTTGGCAATTCATTCACATATTAAATATCTCTCCCTGTCAAAAATATTTATCATGTATAATTTCAAACCCATAATCTGACATGACAATCCATTTTCTCATTCTTTCTCTTCAGCAGACAAGCAGTGAACAAACACAAACTGTCTTACAGGTAACTGCTTTCACATACATTGTCTAGTGGATTCACTATGGGATGTACTCAATAATGCCTTGTACATTTGACTAGAATATGAAAAGATCAGGACTAGATCTCTAGACTTCATTAATAACAAAAATAACAATATAATAATAGCTAACATTTATAGAGCATCTGTAGAACTTACTATGTGCCAAATACTCTACTAAGCATTTTATAATCATCTCATTTGATCCTCACAACTCTTGGAGGTAGGATGCTATTATTATCCCACTTTACAGATGAGGAAACTGAGGCACCCAGGAATTAAGTGATTTTCCCAAGGCCACACAGCTGGTCAGTATCTGAGGCCAGATTTGAACTCAGGTCTTCCTGGCTCTAGGCCTCACACTCTATCCATGGCACCACCTAGATACCCAGATGAGGAAATTCCATTTACCACTACAGGTTGGCACCTGCTCTGAA
Source organism: Monodelphis domestica (assembly GCF_027887165.1). NCBI lineage: Eukaryota > Metazoa > Chordata > Mammalia > Didelphimorphia > Didelphidae > Monodelphis > Monodelphis domestica. Next base: position 208,320,423 of record NC_077229.1, read on the forward strand.
GCTTAATGACCTAGAGCTCCAGAAAGTTAAGGTCACACAGATAGTGTGTCTCAGAGGCAGAATTTCAACTTGAAACCCTTGGTTTCAAGGTGAGCTCCAATGGCACACTGAGACTTGAGAAGCTCTTCATTATATCTCTTCTTAGTTTTTCTCCCCCCCCACCCCCAGATCTTTACTAATCTCTCTCTCCCTCTCTCTCTTCTCTCTCTCTCCATTCTCTCTCCCTTTCCCTCTCTCTCTTTCTCATTCTCTCCTCTCTCCCAATCTCTCAGTCAATCGCTCTGTCTCTTTGTCTCTGTCTCTGTCTCTGAATCTCTCAGTCTATCAATCTCTCTGTCAATCTCTTTCTCCCTCTCCTCTGTCACTCTCTTCCTCTCTATCTCTTTCTCCTCTCTCCCTCTCTTTCTCTTTCCCTCTCCCTTTCTCTCTCTCTCCCTCTCTCCCTCTCTCTCCCAATCTCTCAACCAATCTCCCTCTGTCTCTTTGTCTCTGTCTCTGTCTCTCACTCTCTCATTTTCTGTTTTAGTAACAACTCTAAGACAGAAGGGCAAGCACTAGGCAAAGAGGATTAAGTGACTTGCCATGGGTTACATAGCAAGGAAGTTATCTGAGTTCAGCTTTGAATCCAGGTCCTCTTACTCCTGGCCTGGAGCTCTATCCTCTGTGCTACCTATCTCCCCCTCTTTAATAATCTCTTCTTCTGATTCCTCAATAATCATTTTGATTCTTCTCTGAATATTTTCAAAGAGCATAATGTCCCTCTTCAGTTGTGGTGTATAGAACTGCCTTTATTCAATTTTGCTCCCACAATTCCTGAGACACAATAATGTTGTGCCAAATCCAATCCAAGAAGATTTTTTTCAAGAGTAGAGCAATGACCACTAACTTCCCTACTCTATCACTTTCTTGCAATTTGAGGAACCTTATAAATAAATATAAATAAAGTCTTATAAATCTTATAAACTTATAGGATAGCAATTTTCTTCCTAGAGTAATTCTAGACTACTCTACAAGAAAATACCAAAGGAAATATGTTCTTTTGGCATCCCAGGCAAAACTGGATTGTTCAGATAGCAACACTGTATTAGACACTCAGCAAAACTATTTACATTAAGCATATATTAAAAACTGATTCTGCATAGAGTACTAGGCTAGACCCTGGAGGAGATATGATATTTGGGTTAGACATGGTCTCTGCACTTATAAAAACTATGTAATAGTGCATATTTATTACAGAGTTAGACAGAAAAAAAAGGAATTATGTGAGTTCTTGGGGGGAAAGTCATTACAAATTGGGTGAGATCAGGAAAGGTTTTGCAGAGAAGGTGATATTTGAGTTGGTCTGGTAAAAAGAGGAAGAGAAACAGTTCTAAGCCTAAAGAACTTCATGAGTTAAAGTGAGGGAAGTTAAGGGCATGGTGAATATTTAGGGATTCAAGAGTTTCAGTAAGTCAGAAACAAAGAGTGAAAAGCAAGTAGAAAATTAAGGATGATGGGGTAGCACCCCACTGAATGTCTAGCAGAAGAATCTGAACTTTACTTGGTAGGCAATCAAGTTACTGAAGATTTTTGAGCAGAGGAATAACAAGATTTATGACAATGATCCTTCTCACATGATGTCATAAAAGATAAATTAGGGGAAATGTGGGAGAATAAAAGTAACATTTTGACCTCACATGCTTTGGAGCAAAGAATAGATAGAATGACTTTGTAGCCATGAATACACCAAATTGGCTGGCCTCACTTGGATATTTTTCTTGCTTAAATTAGCAAACTAAGAAAAAAATGTCTTCCAATTAGTTATGATTCTAGAATTTCTTGGCAACTATCACAAACTGGCATTTGTTTAATGAATACAAGAAAACAATGGAAGAGCATTTGGGTTTTTTCTGAGGGAAAAAAATAAAAAAGAAACTATTCTAATAGTCTAGAAGAGTGGAAATGAGGGCCTTCATTAGGTAACAGATTGGTAGTAGAGAGGAATGTATGGTTTTGAGTCAACAGAGCTGATAGGATCTTGTAATTTAGGACCTATGATTTTGCTAGTTTAGAGAATCCCTGTCAATCAGCCAAGAAATATTTATTAAGCACCTACTATGTGTTAGCTACTGTGCTAAGCACCAGGTATGCAAAGAAAAGAAAAATAAACAAAAACAACCAGTCCCTTCTCTCAAGGAGCTCATAATCTAATGGGAGAGACTTGTAAACAACTCTCTACAAACAAAATACATACAGGATAGATTGGATAGACTCAAAGGAAAGGCACTATGATTAAGGAGAACCCAAAAAATCTTGCCGAAGGTAGAACTTTCACTAAGACTTAAAGATAGCCAAGGAATCCCAGAGGCAAAACTGAAGAGGAGGAGAGTTCTAGTTATGGTGAGCAACCAGTAAAAAATGCATGGAACTGAAATGTGAACTGTCTTGCTGGAGGAATAGTAAGGAGTCAATGTCTGGCAGAGAGAGCAAAGGGAAAATGTAAGAAGGCTAGAAAGTAGGAAGGAATCAGGTTATGAAAGGCTTAAAAGCCAAATTTTCTCTCTGAATCTGATGGTAATAGGGAGCCACTGTAGTTTATTTAGTGTGGGAGAAGTTGATGACATGTTTAGACCTACATTTTAAGGAAGATTACTTTGACAACTAGGTGGAAGCCAAGCAGCCAGCTCTGGCAATAGTCTAAGCATTAAGTAATGAACACCTGGCCCAGGGTGATAGCTGTTTAAAGAAGTATATAAGAAATGTTATAATGGTAGACATGATGAGACTTTTCAGTTGACTGAATATAGGATAGAAGTGAGAGAGAGTAACACGTTGAGGTCAATACATTGTAAATCAAGATTACTGGGAAGAAGGTTGTCCTCCAACATAATAAAGAAGCTAGAAAGAGGAGAGGGTTTAAGGATAAATGTGAGTTTAGTTTTGGACATACTGAGTTTCAGGTGTTTGTGGGATATTCAATTTGAGATATCCAATAAACAATTGAAGACATAAGACTGGAGATCAGGAGAGAGGTTAGGGTTAGCCAAAGAAATCTGAGAATCATCTACATAGAAATGATAAATGAAATCATGGGAACTGGTGAGATCAGGTGAAATTATACAAATAGAAAAGAGAAGAGGGTCAAAGCCAAAGCCTTGAGGCAATCTGAGTTAATGGCATAATGTATATGAAATCCAACAAAGGAGACTGAGAAGGAGTGGTCAGATAGGCAGGAGAAGAAGCAAGAGAGAATGGCGTCCTCAAAACCTAGAGAGAAGAAAGGATCAAGGAGAAGAGAGTGACTGCCAGACTGCCAACAATCACAAAGAAGTCAAGAATGATGAGAATAAGAAAAGGCCCTAAGATTTAGCATTTAAGAAATCATTGGTGACTTCGGAAAAAGTAGTTTCAGCTGAATGATGAGATCAGAAATTGGACTAGAGAGAGTTAAGAATTGAGTGAGAGAAAAGGAAATAGAGGTACCTACTACAGATGGTCTTCATGGAGCTTAGCCATGAATGGGAGGAGAGGTACAGGATAATAGCAAGTGGGGATAGATAAATGGATCAAGTGAAGAGGTTTTTTGAAGATGGGGGAGACATGATTGTGTTTGTAGGCAAAAAGGAAGTAGCCCTTAGATAGGGAAAGATTGAAGATTAGTGAAAGAGTAAAGATGAGAGTTGACAGTCTACTGGAGAAGATGGGGTCCTTCAAGCATTGTTAGAGGGGTTGTCCTTGGCAAGGGGAAAGGATACATCTTCATGTGAGATGGGAATAAAGGAGAAGATGGCTGCTGAAGGCATCTGAGTAATGTGATATGAAGAGAAACAGAGAAAAGGGAGCTCCCAGTGAATGGTGTCATTTTTTTTTCAGTGAAATCAGGCAGTTTTTAGGTGAGAGGATGGAAGGAGGGAAATCTAAGGGAAGTTTAAGGAATGAAGAAAAGGTTTGGTAAAACTGCTGTACTTAATGGAATAATGAGTCATTAGGAAAGTATAAAGTAATTGCCTTATTGCAGTAAAGGTCTAGTTGAGATTATATAACATAAACTTGTAGTAGATTCAGTTAACACTGAGGGAAAGCCTTCTACTGATACCAATTGATATCCTACTCAAGATTTATGGTCTTAGAGAGTTGCCTAGGACACTGAGGCTTTTAGACACATACACTCAAACATATTCACATCACCAACAACCTGAACCATCATTTAAAAATTATGAAATGAAATCACAGAACCTTAAAGGACCTCGGAAAGCATCTTGCCCAGCTTGCAGCCAATAATTTTTTCTATAATAACAATAAATGGATATCCCATCCCTGCTTGAAGTTCTACAATGAAAAAGAAACCACCACCCCTCCTTTCTCTCTGAGGCAGCTTATTCAATTTTAGGAAAGCTTTCATTGTTACAAAGTTTTTCCTTATCTCAATTCTATTTCAGCCTCTCTGAAAATTCCCATTCAGTGTTTCCAATTCTGCCTTCTGAGATCCCCAAAAATAAATCTGATCTCCCAGCACTTCAGACCCTTGAAGAAGTCATCCTGTCCCCTCTAAGTCTTCTCTTTTTCAGGACAAACATCCCAAGTTTCTTCACACACTCTAATTATCTCATCTACTGGTTCCTCTCTTCTGCTCATTTCCGTTTGTACACAGAACTAGACATCTATAATCCAGATGTGGTCTTATGAGGGCAGTATACAGTAGAATAGTCACTTCTTTCAATCTGGACACTGTGCCTCTCTGCTTAACATAAAATCAGATTTAGGATTTTTTGGCCACCACATCACACTCTTGAATTTGTGATCCACTAAGGTTCACAATCTACTAAAATCTTGTGGGGTTTTTTTCCCCAACCTAAACCCCCCATCTAGCCTGTATTTGTGAAGTTGGTCTTTTGAAACCATATGGAACTTTCCATTTGTCTGTCAAATTTCATCTTCTTTCCTTCATCTCATCCTTCTAGCTTGCCCAGAGATTTTTGGCTCTGGACTCTGTCATACAATGTATTAGCTATTTCTCCACACTTCTCTAGCATCTGTCAATTTGACAAACTCTTGCTCTGGAATTGAGAGTAAGAATGCTTTATCTCATTGAGAATTTGGGACATTTCATTCTTTGTACTTGTATCTTTAAAATCTAGTATTGAGCATGGCACATAGGAAGTATATGATGAACACTTGCTAATTTGATAGTGTGGTTGACCTTATGCTTTTGAGTCAATGAAAAAACTGTATAACTAATCTCTAGAATACCCCACTATAGACCACATTAGCCCATTAATGGCTTCTTTGGGGCTTTAGTCATTCAACCAATTCCAACTTTGCCTTTTCATCATCTACCTCATCTTTTCATCTCAACTACAAACTAATCCTTTGTTGAAAGTTGAACATATCATGTCTACAACATTCCACTGAACTATAAGTCTCATTGTTTTTGTTGTTGTTCGTTTGTTTAGTCATATCTAACTCTTCATGGACTATACTGGCAATGGAGTTTTTTTTAGCCAAGATACTGAAATGATTTACCATTTTCTTCTTCGGTGGGGTAAGGGAAACATAATTAAGTGATTTGCCTAGGGACATACAGCTAGCAAGTATCTGAGGCCAGATTTGAACTTGGGTATTTCCTGACTCCAGATCCAACATTCTATGCATTGAGCCACCTAACTGCCTTCAAAAGGAAACTTAGTCTGGCATGACTTGATTTTGATGACAACATGCTGGCTTCTAGTGATCATTGTTTTCCTAATAAGTGATCATAAACTATGCCCTTAATTTGTTCTAGATTTTTTTAGGAATAGAAATCTAACTTCCTGGTGAATAGCTACTCATTTACCACTTTATTTCATTTTTTTAAAAATCAGGACATTTGTTCTTTCCCAGTCCTACACAACTGTCCCTGTTTTTGACAATCTTTTTTATTTCACCAACATGCCAAGTCATATGACTAACAAGAAAACTAGGCAATTTCTCCAATCTTCATGACTTTTCAAATAGCTCCAAAATAAAGGAGATAAATAAGAGATGGAGCAAGTTTAGCTATCTCACTGGTCAAGAATCCAAATGAGGTTTTAAAAAAATCTAATACAATAATACTTCACCCTGAATGCACTCACTCAGCACCCCTTTTCCCACAGCTTACCATGCTGTGACATCAATGATGTACAAGCTTAATAATGGACTTGTAGCAGAACTCAATTCTCCACCCCCACTTCACATTGTCCTCTTGTGTCTCAAGAAACCCAAACAACAGACATTTGTTCAGGTTAAGACAGAAGCTCCTAAAACTGAAGAAAAGAAGATATTGGAACTAGACATATGTGGCACTCCACTTCAGCATTTAGCTAAAGCCAATTTGTCCCCCTAGAAGTCACTTGAGGCAGTGACCAACGCTAGTAAACCATGAATTACCCAAGTAGGAGGAGACTGAGACAGCTTTGAAATACAATCCACAGGAAACTTTTGTCAAAGGGAAAGGAGTCAGAAAGTGAATAACAGGAGAAAATAAGGAGGAAAAAATACTAAAATGTAAAATAAAGCTTTTATCTTTCATTTTTCTCACTGTAGTCTATTATTACCAGTATCCAACTCAAGTAATGGTCTTAGCTCTTCCTTCATCTTATGCTTACTCCTAATAACTTAAAGAAAAGAAAAAAACTTTAAAAATTATATTTGCCATATACATAAAAGTGAACTGGCTTGATTCCTATCTTTTTTTACACTTCAAAAAAATAATGAGTTTTTAATTCATCATGAATTTTTCTGCCCAAAAATCATTATAACTTTAGTCATTATAGCAATTACATATATGAGAAGGGACATGAATCCTGGAGTTTAACAGCCACTTCAAAAATATACTCAGGATGTACTAAAATCATAACTAAAATATCAAAACAAGAAAAAATCAGAACTTTTCCATAGAGTTAATAATTAATTATAGATAGGTAATTAAGGTCCCATTTTTTTAAAGTTCCAACATGGAATAAGGAGAATGATATGATATTTTTATTATTTAAGAATTGACTAAGGATAAGTAATATTCAGATTGCCAAAATTATTTGTTATACTTTTGAAACAAGTGTTAATTTTCTTATAGTAAAAAAAGTTTGACTAAATATTCCATATAGTTACCCTTGAATCAAAATGTGTCTCTTGACTTTAACATCTAAATTATGATTGCTTATATTTTCTGTCATCTCCTTTTTTTGTTTTTCGTTTGTTTGTTTGTTTGTTTTAAAACCCTTACTTTCTATCTTAGAATTAATTTTAGTTCTAGGGAAGAAGAGTGGTAAGAGCTAGGCAATAGAGGTAAAGTGTCATGCCTAGGATCACACAGCTAGGAAGTCTGAGACCAAATTTGAACCCAGGACCTCCTGTCTCCAGGTCTGGCTATCCACTGAGTCACCTACCTTCCCTCCTGTCATCGTCTTTTTATATGTATAAGGAAAGATGGAATCCTTAGTCTCCAAAGAAGACACTGAGGAAATATAGCACATAGTCATAAAACCAAGAATTTCTATTCCTTTTCCTAATACAAATGATGATTACATCCTTAATTATCACAGATAGAAATCAATATGGCAGAGTGAATAAAAAGCTAGGCTTTGAGTCAGAAAGACCTTGCCAGACTCCAGCCTTTAATTATTCTCACTATCTTGTGCCTTCACTCCTATTTACATACTACTTTATAAGAAAATCACAAAACTACGTGAACTGGGAACAATACACATTTATGTTGCATCATCTAAGCTGGGTTTTCACTGTAGCAAAGCAATCTTTTCTTACCTCTGTAATAGAGTCTCTATCCCACTGACTATAGCAGCTATTCCTAACCTTGGCATGCCTCAGTTTCTTACCATGACACCCCTCCCATCTTCTCAATTGATGACTTATCCTTCACATTTCACTGAAAAAATTTAAATGTATTCACCAAAAGATTCTTCTTTTTTCTTCTTTCTCATCTCACTCACTCAAATATCTTCTACTGTCTACTCCTTTATTCCTGTCTAAAAACAAAGAAATGGACTTTCTCCCTACTAAGGCAAACCTATTTATATGTATCCTTGATTTCATTTCATCCTATCTTCTTCAGCAAATTGTCCATTCAATTATACCCACTCTCTCATTAATCTTGAATATCTTCCTATCTACTAACTGCTTCCTTGCTGCTTAGAAAGTCACTGGTGTCTTCCTCCAACCCTAAAAAAAAAAGTCCTACTTGATCTTGATCAACTATTCTCATTTACTACATATTACATCTATCTTTTTTTTTTTTTTGGTGGTCAAACTCCTTGAGAAAGACATCTGCAATCACAGTCTTCACTTCTCTCAATCTTGTCTACAATCTACAATTTGGCTTCATTCAAATGAAACTGCTCTTTGCAAAGTCACCATGATGTTTTTGTAATGGGAATCTGATGCATTTATAGAATCCATCAATTTGCTAAGATGATATCCATGTGGAGAGGATAATAGGGACTTGCTTCTGAGAGAATCATGAGGACTAAAGTATACCTAGGCATTCCAGAGGGCAAAAGCCCTCACCAGCAATAGTTTCACAGCATTTGCCTCTGAAAGAACAAGGGGACTCCTTTTTAGGGGAAAGCTGTGGGCCCTTCCACATCACTGCCACTAATGCCATATGACCCCAAGAAACCTGCTTGAGTCTTTTGCCTTTTCACTTCTTCTTTTCTATTTTAGATACACAGAGTGGCATCTCCAACCTGGGACAGAAGTGGGAGCCACAGGAATTCAGTAAGCCAGGATTCCAGGACAGGTTTTGTAACCTGCCTAGCAATTATGCTTAAGGAACAAAGGTCCTGGACTCTAAACCAGTAGAAACTGGAAATGATGCTAACTTGGAACAAGAACTTGGAGGAACCATAGTTGCATAAGAACTGAGATAAATTGTAAGCCTAATCTCCAACCTTCTCCCTTTTCGAAAGGAAAAATGAACAGCATCTTATATGTACATTTTTTTAAATGTTGTGGCTTCTATGAGAAGTTGAACCCCCTGAGGTTGGGTACCACATTTTAGCCTTTCTTTGTTTCTCTAGAACTTAGCACACTGTCTGACTCATAATAAATACTTGTTGACTAATTGACTGACCATCCAATCTCTTAACACATCTTGGCTATATGATCCTAGGCAAGTGAGGTAACAATCAGTGCTCAAGAAATTCTTTTAAATTTTAGAATTGTTTCCTAGCTGCATGAGTAAAGGCAGCTTTTTCTACAACAATGAAATCACAGATGCAGACCAATTATCATAGATAATTAAGATAATATCCTTAATAGCTCAAGGGAACCCCCTAGGAGAAGGCTCTCAGACTAATGAAGATTCTATTTTCTATTCATATCCATCTCATTTTATACAGACTCTATATGATGTTTAATTTTTCTGTATCAGGATTGGACTAAGTCTGAGGGATGTAAAAAGAGAAAAGGGGAGAAGCCACTCCCCTGAAAGGGTAAGCTTTGCCCAGTGGTTTTAACATTTTGTAATACATACAAAATATGCCTTAAAAATTATTAACTTACTGATTGATTTGTTCTGTAGCTGATTTACTTTTTATTTACTCTGCTTGATTTGGACTCCCCAACATCTTACATTTCCTCAGAATAAGCTAACCAATCCAAAATTTCATTCTCCAAAAGCCTTTATAAAGGGCTTAGAACTTTCCCAATAGCTTTCAGTTTTCCACCAGAGACTATTCTTGGTTTGGACCCCTGGGCATCAAGCCTCCTCCCAGGATAAACTGATCACCTGAAACCTCCTCATCATGCAGGCTGACTCAGCTGTTGACTCATTACCTTGTCAGATGCCTCAACTGCCTCTCCTCTGTTGGTGAGAGTACTAAACCCCTCCCAAAGCCTTCCTTCATAAGAGGGCTCAGAATTTTCTAAGTTAACTCTCCATTTTCCATCAGCAACTCTACTTGGTTTGGTCTCCATTAAAATCATGCCCCTTCTCCTTCACTGGGTAGCCCCACTCCCATTTTTACACTTCCTTTTGGGTATTATCTTCCCTCATTAGATTATAAGCTTCTTGAGGGTAGGAACTTTTTTCTTCTTTTCTTATGTGTATCCTCTATTTAGCACAGCACCTGGCATACAGAAGGTGGTCAATAAATATTTATTGAATTGAATTGAAATTGAAATTGTGTTCCCCCTAGTATCAATTAACTGGTTATTTCCCCACAGTTAAATTTAACCAGGTGATATGAATTAACCTGTCTTGTTTTTAAGGAGATATTTAGCTTTCTCAATCTGATTCTTTTCTGTTTTGGGTGGCTTTCAGGCAAGGAAAGGCAAGTATCTGTGGGCTTGGGTTGGGAAATCTGCCAGCATGAAGCCAAGAAAGCATGGCAACCCTTTTGTTTCTGCCTTCATTGCATCTATTCTTTCCTGACTGGAGATTGTTTTCACTTTATGAACTGTGAAGAGTAGCACTGGTGAGTCAGCAGAAGTTCTGGAGCTGGGCTCCATGCTGTGTTTTACAGCCTGACAATCCAGTCTCAGGCACTGCAGAACCATCTTCAAGACCCAGATCAGTAGTGATGTCCTTTAGAATGACCTGAAGCAGCTGGGTGGCTCAGTGGATTGAGAGCCAGGCCTAGAGATGGGAGGTCCTAGGTTCAAATCTGGCCTCAGACACTTCCCAGCTGTGTGACCCTGGGCAAGTCACTTGACCCCCATTGCCTAGCCCTTACCATACCACTCTTCTGCCTTGGAGCCAATACACAGTGTGGCCTCCAAAATGGAAGTAAGGGTTTAAAAAAAAAAAGGATGACCTGAAGCACATAGCCCAGTAGGAGCTTGGCTGACTACTCATCTATTAGCTATGCTACATTGGGAAGTGGAGGGTGCAGCTATCTGGTGAGTAGAGTTCCAGGCCTAGAATCAGAAAGACTCGTCTTCCTCAGTTCAAATCTGGCCTCAGACACTTAAATAGCTGTGTGACCCTGTTTGCTTCAGTTTCCTCATCTGTAAAATGAGTTGGGGAAGGAAACCACTCTAGTATCTTTGCCAAAAAAAAAAGTGGGGGGGGATCACAGAGTCAGACAGGACTAAAAAAACAAATGAACAATACTTCTGAATACTTCTGGAAGTAAACTTAGTAGGGGAGAAAATATTTTGTTAGTCCCTGTTCTCCCAGAAATGGTTTGTAATTTCTCCTCTTTCTTTATAGTAAATTACATCAATTGGCTAAATACTCTTGATAATTACTGGTAGATAACAGGGCAAAGAATAAGGATTCTAGATGCTGTCGGTAGTGAAAGTGCATTCATAGAGCCAGCCTCGCTCTGGGAGAAGGAGTCCAAAGTCCTACTACTTGTGGTGCCTCTTCTGGGATAAAATTAGGCCTTTTGCATTTATAGACACCCCATGGAGAGATTCTCCTCCCAGTACTTTCATCATTTATCAGTCTCATCTTTAAGAATTATCAGAGTGAAAAAAGTTTGTTTTAGGTCGTATATGGTCAGTTTTGTTGGGGTGGTAGGGAAATGTTTGAATTGATTTTTGCAAACAATTACATTTATCTCTTACTTTAAAACTACTATTTGCTTATTACTAAACACCATAGAAGTATTGATATTGAGGGCACTATGCCAAGGTTAGGCTATCATCACTAAAATCCTTCTCCTTAGGCGACAAAACCTTTTTTTTTTCTTTCTATTGGCCATGAAATAGACCTGACCATTTGCCTTTCTGTGAGATCTTCATGCACTGTTAGTCCTTAAACTACCATTTGCCCACTGTCCTGGAAACCCCAAGGAACAGATCATAAGTGCTTCCTTCCTTTTCTTAGGAGCTTGTCCCTCATTCGGGTTCTATTTGATCTTATTTTCTTTAGTATCTAGAATTGAGCCCTTTTGCCTATTATTGGGTGAGCTTGGAATTCCCATAGGAATGAATACCTTTGTACGGGTATCCACTGGTGGGAGTTTCTGTGTCCTTTGGTTTAGGATGTCAGAGGAAATTTTACCTGGATCTCTAAGAAGACAGTCAACAATATAGAGACCCCTAGGAGGAAAATGGTGTGAACTATGTAGAAATGGACATCTGGAACATTTTGTCTAGGCCCTACACTCTGAGAAAATCACAGATGAATGTGTCACCTAGGACAATCGGTTTCCCACTTGAGGGTACAGAGGATAAACCCTAGACATTCCCAGGCCTCTAATCCAGATGAGGAGAATCCCCTCTGTTGCAGGATTGCTATAGGGATGTAGCTTTCCTTCTGAAAAGGAACGCCTGATTTTCTTTTTCTTTCAAGTTCATCAATGATTAAACCTGCTCTATGAGTGTGGATCCAATGAGCATGGCTCTTACTGGAAGTGATTGAGGGCAACATGCCCCAGGCCCCCTAAGATTCATAAGCAGCTTTCCAGTAACGAGCCAAATTATGGGGTTTCTCACTTAAGGTGAAGGAGTGACTACTAGTTCACTCCAGGTCCTACATCTCTTCTGGGAGAGCTCACTATGCTTTGGAAGGCTCTGTAGGGACTAGGTTTCCTTCTAAGATAAGAAAATAGATTTTCTCTTTGCCTTTTTCTTTTCTTTTTTGCTGTTGAGTTAGGGAAGGCCATTGCTGATCACAAAGCAAGTGATACTTGGCAAACTTCATGAAACATTCTTTGTTGAATCTTTGCATTTGAAAACTGTTTTGATTTTTGCCTATATATGTGTAGCTGTATTAGATCATGTCACATTGACCATTTTTAGAGAATAACAATGGGGAAGCAAGTGAAAAGATAATGCTTATACTTTGCCAAGGACCCTAGAGGACCATTCTGGAGTGGAGATATGGAAAACTTGTTCAAAATGTACTCCCACCAATTTACTAGGAGAAGCATTTTTTTTTTTAAAGAGAAAGAACAAATCTGGCCTCAGACACTCCATAATTTGACATCCATTGACTAGCCCTTATGGTTTTTTTTCTGCCTTAGAACAAATACACAGTATTGATTCTAAGACAGAAGGTAAGGGTTTAAAAAGAAAAAGAAAAGGGAAAGAATATAATAGTCATTTCAATGTGGAAGAAGCTAGGATCCTGCTTCCAGAGAGGTATGATGGCGTGTAATAGAAATGTCCTGACCCCCAATTTGGAGCATGTGCAGACATTCTTTAACTGGTTCTGGCCCACTAAACAAAGGAACCTTTTTAAATTTTCTGTGGGGTCAGAACCAGGGTACATTCAAAAGGCTCTAGTCAGCCAAGGTGAACTTCTTGGTTCTGGTTCTGGCTCTTTCTAGAATCTGGGATTTAGAATGGGATAAGATGCTGTGGCCTCCTGGTGGGGAGGGACCTTTAGCCAAAAGGAGGAGGAAACAGCATGGCCCCTGCTGTTGCCTCCTCATATTTTTTAAAAATTTAAACCCTTACCTTCCATTTTAGAATGGTTGTAAGATGGAAGATAAGGTTTTAAATTTAAACACTGTGTATTAGTTCTAAGGTAGAAGAGTAGTAAGAGCTAGGTTAAGTGACTTGCCCAGAGTCACACAGCTGAAAAGTGTCTGAGGTCAGATTTGAACCCAGGACCTCCCATCTCTAGGACTGGCTCTCAATCCACTGAGCCCCCCTGCTGCCCTGTTGCTTCCTCATTTTGAAGCTCACAGGATCATCCATACCCCAGTCCCTTCATCTAAGATAATATAGGACCTGCCAGAAGCTCCTATATAATGAACCTGTGGGTGATGACCTGAGAAGAAGATTGGAGGCTAGAGGACTATGGATGGATAGATAAGGCAGTCAGATGGAAAGACGCAGGAATAAAGACTCAGAGACCACAAGTTAAAAACACGTGGGGAGTAGCGAGCTCTGTAAATACCTCTCTAGAAAAAGGTAACAAGTGGAGAAATTACAAGTATGAGAAGCAAGAGAACATGCATAGAGCCAAGAACTCCGGGATATCCCCCATGGACCAGATGGCCAAGAGATTAATGGGAGATATGCGGGGCATCTGCCCTGCGTAAATCAGTCAGACAGGCAAGACCAAGATCAAGAGTATAAGAGGGAGAGTGCCAGGGCAAGGGAGGCAAGGCAAGAGATGTAAGAGGAGGCTCGCACATGTTCCCCAACTTTTATTGGAGATTTTAGGAATGTGTAGTGGGAGGTGATTAATGAGTACGTGACATGATAGAGGTTTTAACACTGGTTGATTTGACAATGACAAAATCAGAGAGGAGGAGATTAGTCTAACCCACGTTTTGTAAAGGAATATAGTCCGAGCCAGGACACTGTGGCTGTCAACGCCCAGCCCAGGACTTTGGTCCTTTGCACTTGTCCTTTGGACTGTCCCTTTCCATACAATGATCATTAAGTGATCTGACCATGTGTCTGGTAAATGAATATATAGGATACAATATCAATCATACTTCCAAGATGCTAACATGCCTGGTATGCTACATGCCAGAAAAGAAGAAATAGAAGAAACAAACAAACAACAACCACCACCCCACCACAAAATAGAGGCATCATGGATGTTTACAGGCATATGTATTGGGTAGGCGATGGGACCTGGTGCCTCTCTTGCCCTCACAAAAAAGCCTGCAGAGATAAGCCAACATATGGGTCTTTTCCCTTTTGTACACAAATACATACAGAGATATACATCCTTTTGAACCAGAGCTCAGTTCCAGCTTTGTCACTAGTCCTTTCTACTCTGAAATCAATGAAAAATTCCTTACCATAGCCCAGTACCAGCTAGTGGCCAGAAACTGGCTCCCCAAAGTTCCATGTGTTGGATTAATACCAGAAAGAAATATTGCACATGATCCAAGGACTGGGCTCAAGGAAATGCAGAGCAAGAATAGCAAAGGGAGGAGAAAGAAGTTTTAGAATAGCTATTTTTAAGAAAGTGAAAAAAGAGTCCAGAAGAGACAACTCAAAGGATTGTGGTGCAGCATCATGAATCAGTTCAGGTATACTATAGCAATAGTGTTCAGTCCTGTCCTATTCTTCATGACACTTTCTGGAGTTTTCTTAGCAAAGATACTAGAATACTTTCCCATGTCCTTCTTCAGCTCATTTTACAGATGAGGCAAACTGGGTAAAGTGATTTGCCCGGGGTCACACAGCTAGTAAGTATTTGAGAGCAGATTTGAGTTCAGGAAGATGAGTCTGCCTGACTTTACTCTATCTGCCTGACTGGTACTCTATCCACTGCACCATTTGGCTGCCTCTGGTTTTACTGACTGGGAAACTGAGGCCCAGAGAAGGGGTGTGACTCAATCAACATAGTAAGTGGTAGATCCAAGGTTGAAAGTTAACTATTGACAGGCCAGGTCTCTATGTGAAATGGCCTTTTGAATGGCTTAGAGCTCAGAAAAGAAGCTCTTCTCTTCTTGGGGAGGTAATAGCAGGATTCCTCCATGGTGCCTTTGAAAGAAACCCATTCAATTTGTTTCCCAATAAGTTGGAATTGAGTGACTCAGCAACACCTTTTGTTTTGTGGATCTCTTTGCTCCTTCTGGGTCAGATAACTACATTGATGCCCTCTCTGGAGAAAATTGCTTTGCACAGTGTCAGTCATAAACAAATGACACCGAATGACCCAGAAAATTAGCCTGGCAAGAGGGAATAAAGAAGTCGATTTTGATAGAAGTTATTTCTACTGAGACTGTTAAGTGATTCCCTCCGTTGAACTCTGCTAATTAAATCACAACCTCCTAATTGCGGAGTCTGCTGGAATTCAAAGGGAACTGAGTTTGAATTCTTTGCACATAGTTTTGTACTTAGATATTTGAAAAGGAAATGGAAGAGGAAGGAAAGTTTTATGTCTAAGCTAGAGTCCAAATGTATCTTGCACTCTTTGTAAAGGAAAATGCCCTGGGACTAACCACGATGTATTTAACTTCTCCTTCAGACTTCTATGAAAAGTGCTTTACTTGTGAGATACTCCAGCAAAAAAGAAAAAGGAAAAGGAAAAGAGAATGATGGGAAAATTAGATTTTGTAATAACTCATAGATGAATAGACTGGTTTTCTTTTTTAAACTCTTACGAAGCAATGATTCTAAGGCAGAAGAGTGGCAAAGGTTAAACAATTGGATTTAAGTGACTTACCTACAGTCATATAGGTAGGAAGTGTCTGAGGTCAGATTTGAATCCAGTTCTTCCCCACCCCAGGACTGATATTCTATGTACTGAGCCACGTCGCTGCTGCTATAGTTGTATTATTTACAAAACATTTTTGTTAAATTAATATATCACAAATGGCATGAAACTATTATATATATATATCAATATAATTAATAATATTGCTGATTACTTTATAGCAATTTAGTAATTATATCACTAATAAATTATACTATTATAATTATACATTATATTATAAACATTATAATTTTATTTCTATATATATAATTTAAAACATTATAATATGAATTCTTTACATTGTCTCATTTGAAATTTCTAACTATCCTTTGAGGTAGAGAGTCACAAGTACCACCTTGGGAGAGGAGAAAAAATCCTGGACATGAATCAGGAAGATCTGACCTCAAACACATCCTAGCTGTGTGACTGTGCAAATCCCTTAGCTTCTACTTGCCTCATTTTCCTCATTTGTAAAATATGGATAATCATAGCACCTCCCTACTAGCATTGTTATAAGGATAAATGATATAATAATTGTAAAGCATTTAGAGTTGGGCCTTGCACACAGAAAGCACTATATAAAGTTTTTTTTACAGATGAGAAAACTGAAGCCCAGAGAGGCTAATTGACTTGCATGAGATCACAAAACTAGTAAGTGACACAATTAGGACTCAAACCCAAGTCTTCAGATTCTAAATTCAGTTGTTAACAATGGATATAATGTGTGTGATGGAGTATAGTTGGAACTAACAGTCAAGATCAATGTCATGGGTCCTGTTCACTTATAGTGTAACACTAGGGACACAATCCCCTGCTTCCATATGGGATCCCCCAGGAAATCTTTAAGTTCAATAGAGTCTGCAGGTCACATCCACTCAAAAGCAGAGCTCCTGAGCCCCCACCAATGTGTTTCCTTTTACTAATCAATCTTGGGAAATGGTTCAAAGCAATGGCATTAAATAAAATAGCTTTCTAAGAAAAATGGTAGGGGGCAGCTGGGTGGCTCAGTGGATTGAGAGCCAGGCCTACAGATGGGAGGTCTTGGGTTCAAATCTGACCTCAGATACTTCCCAGCTGTGTGACCCTGGGCAAGTCACTTGACCCCCATTGCCTAGCCCTTACCACTCTTCTGCCTTGGAGCCAATACACAGTGTGGCCTCCAAAATGGAAGGTAAGGGTTTAAAAAAAAAAGAAAAATGGTAATGTAACATTCACCCCCATAAACTTACAACACTCTCCCACAAAATGTACATCATGATTGGGAAGAGTGAGTGTGCGTGGCAATCATACATAGATACAGAAAGGCACTCATAGGAAACATGTATGGCCAGCACACACATGTCTATCTAGTTTATATAGATATAGTTGTTTTCAGGGTGTCATCTCCCCAATTTGGTTGAGTGCTCCTTGAGATCAGGGACTGTCTTTTGCCATTCCAGGTGATATAAATATATATAAATATAAATAAAACATATATACACAGACAGATGTATATCTATATCTATCTATCTATCTATCTATCTATCTATCTATCTATATTTGTGTCACCCTAGTGATCTCTTTGGGCTTGGTCCCTGCTGATTTTGCAACTGTCACATGTCTTTGTTGGTCTCTGCTAAACAGTGTCCTTACCAACCAGTTTAAGGGCTTTAATGGCACCTTCTGGCCATCTCAACTTTAACCTGCTAGGGTGTGATAAGTAAAAAGTCTCTCTCTTAATAAGGCAGAGTGACCATAATTTAATCATAGCTAGAGACTATGAGCCTTCACGTTTAGCCAATAAAAACCAGGGTGAGAACCTCCAGGCTAAGATTTTCTTTACTTTTTAATCTTTTGAGAGTACTGCCCTCTCCCCAAACAACTATTTGACTTAGGGTTAAAAATTCACTCTTCTCTAGCTTGACATGTAATTTAATTTGAACTAGAACAAAAACTAAGAAGGAGTCATTATTCTCTTCCCTCACACTCAACTTTGCTGCCACCATCACATGAAGGGAAATGCTAAAGGAAATGTTCTAGAAGATAAGACCAGAGGTCATAATGAACCACAGAGGAGATTGGCACAGTTATCTATTAAAACTACCCCTTCAAAGTCAGAGCCAGACCCAAAAATGTACCTGCAAGAAAGGAAGATTTTTTCAAAGGGAAAAAAGGGAAGTCTGACACCAGTGAGGAGGAAAGCAACCAGCAAAAGGTGCCAGGAATAAGAAACAAATCATATGAGTTTTAGTGTCTGATGACTGTATAAAGTTTGAAATACTATTTTAAATCAAGTTTTATAAAAATGCAAAACTATGTTATGCTTTTTAGAAAAAGGCAATGCTAACCATTAACCTTTATATATTATAGGCATCAACAGAAAAACTTCATAGCTTTAGTGCTTCATTTCCGACCAGTGGAAAAACTTACAGCCTACCAATAGCAATAAAAAAGAAGAGATATGCTTAAACAAGTTTTGCATTGTTTTTAACACTTATATGCTGATTAGATCATCTTTCTTTTTAACCCTTATCTTCTGTCTTATCAATTCTAAGATACAGGAACTGAAAAGGAAAGGGAATTGGGGTTAAGTGACTCATCCAAGGTCAAATAGCTAGGAAGTATCTGGGCCCAGATTTAATCCCAGATCTTCCTGACTCCAGCACTGGTGCTCTATTTGTGCTACCTAGCTGCCCCTACACTAGCCCATCTTTTGCAAGAATCACACTGTGATATATATATATATATATATGAATGTGAATAAGAGGAGGCAGCTGGGTGGCTCAGTGGATTGAGAGTCAGGCCTAGAGATGGGAGGTCCTAGGTTCAAATCTGGCTTTAGACACTTTCCAGCTGTGTGACCCTGGGCAAGTCACTTGACCCCCAATGCCTAGCCCTTACCACTCTTCTGCCTGACGGAAGGTAAGGGTTTATTTTTTTTTTAAGTGTGAATAAGTTGGACATCACACAAGGCTCTAAGAAACTTGGGGCCCAATTGTAGTGAGGTGGATTTTTTTCCCTATCATCTTCCTTAATATTGTGGAAAAGCACACCAAAGCTCAAATCTGCATTTCCCTGGATGGTGTCCAGTCCATTATTGGCCCTTATCAGGACACATCTTAAAAAAGATCTTAGTGGTGATAGCATTTCTGGCAGAGGACCCAGAACTTCCAGGACCTTCAGGTAACTCTCCACTTTTTAATAGCTGGTCTGATTGGTTTTGACTCCACATAACTGATTGGTTTTGACCCCACATAACATAGTACCCCCACATCCAGTACCCCCTGCGACCCCCTTTTCCTTCCACCCCTCCTTCAGCTTCCTTTTGTGTATTGTCTTTTCCCATTGTATTATTTAAAAGCTTAAAAAAAAAAAAAAAACCTTTACCTTCTCTCTTAGAATTAATACTAAGTATTGATTCCAAGGTAGAAGAGCAGAAAGGGTTAGGCAATTTGGGTTAAATGACTTGCCCAGGGTCACACAGCTAGGAAGTGTCTGAGGTAGCATTTGAAATCACATGAATGGCACTTGAACCCCGGTGCCACCTACCTGCCCTAAGAAAAGAATTCATTAGTCATCCTGTTCATTACTGTCCTCAATGCTATCTTCATATTATTTTCCCCTTCCTCCTCTTCCTCCCTCCTCTCTCTTCCTCTTCTTTTTAGGCACAACATTCAATTTTTGGAACTAATTTATTCCACAGTAGTGATCTCCAGGCTAAACTATTTTTTTTTCTAAAAATCAATAGCCTAGAAAGGTTACTTTACTGAAAACGAATGTGATACAGGGGAAAACAGGAAGAAAGGACAGTCACGTTATGCAACTGAGTGTTCAAGATTAATTTACAAACTGGTAACTCAGCAGGATTATTGACCCTTCCTTTTCAGCATTTCCTTGAGTTAATACTCAATACAAATTAGCTCAGGGTGTGGAGAGAACATACTACTTAATTAATCTTTTTCTTCCCTCTCACTTTTAAAGTGGCCTAAATTAAGTGCATCTTTAAAAAAAAAAAAGATAGATGAGTTACTAGAACTTTATTCATCCACTGAATCATACAAATCCCAGTTTCATCACGGGCTCACTTCTTGACCTTGTACCACTCACTTAACCTTTGTGTCTCTCTGAATCTGCATTTTTAAAAGGATGATCTTAATATTGAACTGAATAATATAATGATGATACATATCCAGAGCTCTTTAGAGGTATCAAGCACTGTATAAATCCTACATGAAATAATAATAGCATATTATGAAGGCAAGGCACTGTGAAAATCTCATTTCAGATCATCTTAGAACTAAAGACAAAGGCAAACAGGCTTCCTTTGTCTCATAGTTTTGTTATAAAATGACATGCACACATCAGGATTCATAGACAATCCATAGAAAACCAGTTAGATCACTGTTTTACCAAACAGTGTATTGGGAACTGATGCTGTGCTAAAAATGTATTTCTGTAGCAAGATGTCCGAGGTTTCCTAATTTCCCTTTGCCAGATTTTGACGAAGCGTTTGTAAGGTGATGGTGGAATAAATATGACGGTATCTGTATCTGCTAATAAAAAGACAACTTGGCCATTTATCATGTTTGTTGGTCTGTAAGTGTGTAGCTCAAAGTCAAGAGAGAGGAAATTCCCAAGAAAGGAGGAAGAGGTTTCTTTTGCCTTCCAACACAGCTGGAGGGTGGAGCCAATGAGCTTGTATGTTTTTCCAGGGTGCATAGCATATCTCTGACTATAAAAGGGTAGAGCTGACTGAGTCAATTGATCAATCACTTCAACCCAGTTAAATTAATTGCCTTAAGCAGGTAAGAACACCTCTATTGAATCAATTATTCAAAGGTATTTCAAAGACAAAAAAGGAGGCATATTTGGATTGGGTCAGGAGACTTAGTCATACTCTATGAGGCTTGTATAAAAAAGACAGCAAATTTAGGTCATATTTGGACATTCTAGTGTATGGTCACTGAGTGGTAGAAGCAATTCCAAAAAAGCCCTTAAGAGAAAAATCTCTTGGGGATGGGGCTTAGGGGAGACCTCTATAAACCTTATAATCTTTGGAAGCTCAGAGGATTTGGAATTCTCATTGGTGTTTTAGCAGTGCCCCAGGGATAGGAGAGAATGGCAGAAGAATCTGCATTGAGAACTGAGAACAAACCAGACACAATGAGGAAAAGTAGTTTCAAGATTCTATTAAGGTCAATTTCAAACATTATTCATTGGATACAAAAATCATTTTCTTTTCCTCCATCCCTTCCCCACCACTCCCATAGCTGATGCGTGATTCCACTGGGTATCACATGTGTCCTTGATCAGAACCCATTTCCATGTTGTTGGTATTTACATTAGGATGTTCATTTAGAGTCTACATCCCCAATCATATACCCTTGGCCCCTGTTGTCAAGAAGTTGCCTTTCCTCCTTGTTTTTACTCCCACAGTTTGTCCTCTGCATATGGATAGTGTTTTTGTTTTTTTTTTCTCATAGATCCCTGTAGACTGTTCAGGATTTATGCATTACCACTAATGGAGGAGTCCATTACATTTGATTGTACCACAGTGTATCAGTCTCTGTGTACAATGTTCTCCTAGTTCTGCTCCTTTCACTCTGCATCAATTCTTGGAAATTGTTCCAGTCTCCATGGAATTCCTCCACTTTATTATTCCTTTTAGCACAATAGTATTCCATCACCAACATATACCATAATTTGTTCAGCCATTCCCCAATTGAAGGGCATCCCCTCATTTTCCAATTTTTGGCCACCACAAAGAGCACAGCTATGAATATTCTTGTACAAGTCTTTTTCCGTATTATCTGTTTGGGGTACAAACTCAGCAGTGCTATGGCTGGATCATAGGGCAGACAGTCTTTTATCACCCTTTGGGCATAGTTCCAAATTGCCCTCCAGAATGGTTGGATCAATTCACAACTCCACCAGCAATGGATTGATGTCCCAACTTTGCCACATCCCCTCCAGCATTCCCTGCTTTCCTCTGCTGTCCTGTTAGCCAATCTGCTAGGTGTGAGGTGATACCTCAGGGTTGTTTTAAGTTTCATCTCTCTGATTATAAGAAATTTAGAACACTTTTTCATGTGCTTATTAATGGTTTTGATTTCTTTAACTGAAAACTGCCTATTCATATCCCTTGTCCATTTATCAATTGGAGAATGGCTTGATTTTTTGTGCAATTGATTTAGTTCTTTGTAAATTTGAGTAATTAGACCTTTGCCAGAGGTTTTTGTTATGAAGATTGTTTGCCAATTTGTTGCCTCCCTTCTGATTTTGGTTACATTTGGGTTTTGTTTTTTTGTGTACAAAAACTTTTTAATTTGATGTAGTCAAAATTATTTATTTTACATTTTGTGACTCTTTCTAAGTCTTGCTTGGTTTTAAAATCTTTAAAACCTAATCTCTCCCACACCTTTCCAATAAAATTATATATATATATATATATATATATATATATATATGCTTAGAAGAAATAATATTTATTTTAATTATGACACCCAACATATTGTAAGGGTTAAAATAGAGGTTTTAACAAAATAAGAGAGCAGCTTTTAATAACTTAAGTTTTAATGAGAATGTAGTAGAGTTGTAAATTAATATTATCCCTTTAAGCCAGAGAAAAGAAAACTTCTAGCAGCTTTTAGAATTAACAATTTAGTTTAATTAAAATAGAGATAGTAAAATAATATAGTAAACTGAATATAGTAAAGGAGGGAAATACAGGAAAGAGTTAGAGAAAGAAATGTCCTAATGTCTATACTAGTTATCCTATAACTATAACTGCCTATAATTACTATCTAAAACTGCCTATATTTACCTATAACTGCCTATAACTACCGCAATAACAACCACCCCACAAAGTTCCAACCCAATCCAGCCAAATCAAAATTAACCCAATTAATGTTTAACCCAAATACAATTTGGTATGTCAATGAAGACCAGCCACCTTCCAAAAAGTTCAAGAAAGAAAAAACCTAACAGCCCAAAACCCAAAAGGCAAAAAAGCCCTCTAAAGGCTAAAGCCAAAAGTCCTCTCAGTAAGCTCAGGGCTACCTTTATATTCCAGCAACTAAATGTCAACCACCAACTAATCACCAAACCACAACCTCAGCAACCAACCCCCAATAACCAACTCACACCCAGCAACTAACTTCTCTGCAACTGCCAGCCCTGTCAGCAACTGACACCACCCCCCACCCCCCAACTGTCAGCAACTGACAGGCTGAGCAACTGATGCTCCACCCCTTTTATAACCTCCTCTTACCTCACTCCCTGTCTCTATGGCTTCTACTTCCTATCTCTATGGTTTCTACTTTGTGTCACTGTGGGCTGGTTAATCCCTACACATTTCTATGGTAAGAGGACCTCAAGGTCTCTCATTAAACTAAATTAAAGAATTCCTTTTTATAGTATCACTACCAAGTTTGTATCCCATAGAGATTTTTTTTAAAGGGAGTGAAAAGATCTGTTTGTACAAAAGTAGTTACAGCAGCTTTATTTGTGTTGGCAAAAATTGGCAAGTGAGGGGATGCCCATCATTTGATGAATGGCCAAATTGTAATAAATGATTGTAATGAAATATTATTATGCTATAAGAAATAATGATCAGGAAGATTTCAGAAAAACATGGAAAGATCTACATGCTCTGATGCAAAGTGAAGTGAGCAGAACCTCTGATGCAAAGTGAAGTGAGCAGAACCAGAAGAATTAATTTTATACATAACAACAGTAATGTACAAAGAACAACTGTGAATGACTTAACTATTCTCAGCAATAAAATGATCCAAGACAACCCCAAAGGGCTTATGATAAAAAATGCCATTTATCTGCAAAGAAAGAATTGATTGTGTCTAAATGCAGATGAGAGTAGACCATTCTTCACTTTTCTTTCTTTTTTTAATGCATCTTCTACAATAAACAAAGATGGAAATGTTAAAAAAAACATTACTATGTTTGCTTCTGAATATTTTGTACCTAATATGTTCTAATGATTGACTTTTCTTTTAACCAATATCAAATCATTTTATTGATTCCTACTAATCGACTTTCTTCCTTTCCACATTTTCCCCATTATTACTCTTGAGATTCTTGACCTTTTATTTCTGCATATGAATTTTATTTTTTTCTAACTATCTAAAATATTCTTTGGGGAGTCTGGTACAGCACTGAATTAGGAAATTAATTTAGGTAATATTGTCATCTTCATTGTATTTTCTCAATCTAACCATGAACAATTAGCAAAGAATCTTTTATTATTAAATTTATATAGTTCATTGGGGACTCTTGGAAGGTATACCCTCTATAAGGATGATATTAGAAATTAAGTCTTGTTACCTTAGTTTAGAGGTAAGAAGTGGAGAAGCTGGCTTGAGAAAGAATTGGAGTTTGAAACAGATCTGAGACAGTGTCAGTTTCAAATGTTGACCCTGTGTGTGTGGGGGTGTAATGGTTTTTCTGTGGCAGTTACTCTCTCTAGGTATGGCTGCTGCTCTGAGGTAGTTAGCAGTTATTCTCTGGGAGTGGCAGTTGCTCTCTCTGAGTGCTGGGAGCAGGTGACATCTTCTTTTCTCTCTCTCATTGTCTGAGGTAAACGGAAAGGAGGGGAAAACCTGAAGGAGCTGAATGATTTCCTTTTCCAACTTGGGAAACACTGGTGACTGTCTATTGCTGTTTCATAGATTGTTTTGTCTCTGAGAAGACCAAAGAAAGACCTGGTCCTTGGTTTGGACTCTGAGTGTTAACAGACTTGGAGAAAAAGTTAAGAATTATATACTTCTTATAAGGATAATACTGTTAGTTTATTGTAGAATAGGGAAAATTTGGTTTAGTCAGATCAGGAAGGATCAGTATAGCCTGAGGAAACAGGAGAAGCCGTTCCTTGTGGAACCAGGGAGTTTTATTTGGATGGAGTTAGAAATCCTTTTATAACCTTATATTCTCAATAAATAGTTTATTTTTGTATAACAAGAGTCTCTTTAGCATCCTTGTGCCTGGCCCTGAAGAGAAGTTCACATATGAGCTTCACTTATCTTATGTAAACTGAAGATACTTTGTAAGCACAGCAAGCAGAGTATCTAATCAGTTTATATCCATAATCCATTCACTTATTATTTTTACATCTCACATATTTCATAGCTTCTGTAATTATTTTGAATGGAAATTCTAATTCTAACTTCTATTTGCTTGGGTTTTTTGGTTTTACAAATACGTACATGTACATACACACTTCTATAACTGCAAATGATTTATGTGGCTTTGTCATAATATGCAATTTTGATGAAATTATTTTAATTATTTTTAGCTGACTTCCTAGGATTCTTTAAGCATACCATCATCTCAGCCACAAAAAGTAAAAGTTTTTTCCCTCTTTACCTATGCTTAATTCTCTCAATTTCTTTTTCTTGTCTTTTTTTAAGTTAATTTGTGTTTTTATTTTGAAGTTTTGGTTTTATATGAGTATTCTCTTAGAATAATAACCAACATGGTTTACTTCCAAAAATCCAAAAGCAATTGAATGTAAACTCCTTCAAAGTCAAGGATTATTTCATTTTTTTATGTTTGTATCCCCGTAATTAGAATTAATTAAAGCAATTAATTAAAAAAAGCAATTAAAGGTTTAGTGAATAAAGTCCTGGGCCTGGAGCCAGGAAGTTCAAATGAGGGCTCACAAGTCACTTAATCTTTGTCTGCCTCAGTTTTGTTGTTGTTGTTTTACTGTAAAATGGGGATATCAATTACCATACTTACTAGGGTTTTTGGGAGCATGAAATAAGATATTTTCTTTTTTTTTCCCATTTGAATAAGTTTAATTAGTCAATTTAGAACATTATTCCTTGGTTACAATAATCACATTGTTTCCCTCCCTCTCCTCCAGCCAAACCACGCAGTTTCATTGGGTATTACTTGTGTCCTGGATCAAAACCTATTTCCATGTTGTTGTTTGCACTAGGAGATTCATTCAGAGTCTACATCCCCAACCATATCCCTTTGACCCATGTATTCAAGCAGTTGTTTTTCTTCGGTGTTTTAACTCCCACTGTGTTTCCTCTGAATGTGGATAGTGGTTTTTCTCGGAGCTTCCTCCGAGTTGTCAATGCGTTGCCACTAATGGAGAGGTCCATTACATTTGATTGTGCCACAATGTTTCAGTCTCTGTGTACAATGTTCTCCTGGTTCTGCTCCTCTCACTCTGTATCAATTCCTGGAGGTTGTTCCAGTCCCCATAGAATTCCTCCACTTTATTATTCCTTTGAGCATAATAGTATTCCTTCACCAACATATACCACAATTTGTTCAGCCATTTCCCAATTGAAGGGCATCCCCTCATTTTCCAGTTTTGGGCCACCACAAAGAGTGCAGCTATAAATTTTTTTGTACAAGTCTTTTTGTCCATTATCTTTTTGGGGTACAGACCCAGCAGTGCTATGGCTGGGTCAAAGGGTAGATATTCTTTTGTCGCCCTTTGGGCATAGCTCCAAATTGCCCTCCAGAATGGTTGGATCAATTCACAATTCCACCAGCAATGAATTAATGTCCCAACTTTGCCACATCCCCTGCAGCATTCATTACTTTCCTTTGCTGTCATGTTAGGTGTGAGGAGATACCTCAGAGTTGTTTTGATTTGCATTTCTCTGATTATAAGAGATTTAGAACACTTTTTCATGTGCTTGTTAATAGTTTTGATTTATTTAACTGAAAATTGCCTATTCATGTCCCTTGCCCATTTATCAATTGGAGAATGGCTTGATTTTTTGTACAATTGGTTTAGTTCTTTATAAATTTGAGTAATTAGACCTTTGTCAGAGGTTTTTGTTATGAAGATTGTTTCCCAATTTGTTGCTTCCCTTCTAATTTTGGATGCATTAGTTTTGTTTGTACAAAACCTTTTTAATTTGATGTAATCAAAATTATTGATTTTATATTTTGTGTTTTTTTTTTCTAGCCCTTTCTTGGTTTTAAAGTCTTTCCTTTCCCAAAGATCTGACATGTATACTATTCTGTGTTCACATAATTTGCTTATAGTTTCCTTCTTTATATTCAGGTCATTCACCCATTCTGAGTTTATCTTGGTGTAGAGTGTGAGATGTTGAACCAAACCTAATCTCTCCCATTATCTTCCAATTTTTCCAGCAGTTTTTATCAAATAGTGGGTTTTGGTCCCAAAAGCTGGGATCTTTGGGCTTGTCATAGACTGTCTTGCTGAGGTCACTTACCCCAAGTCTATTCCACTGATCCTCCTTTCTGTCTCTTAGCCAGTACCAAATTGTTTTGATAACCACTGCTTTGTAATATCATTTGAGATCTGGGACTGCAAGGCCACCTTCCTTTGAATTTTTTCTTTTTTTTAAACCTGTACCTTCCACCTTAGAATCAATACTGTGTATTGGCTCCAAGGCAGAATAGTGGTAAGGGCTAGGCAATGGGGGTCAAGTGACTTGCCCAGGATCACACAGCTGGGAAGTGTCTGAGGCCAGATTTGAACCTAGGACCTCCCATCTCTAGGCCTGGCTCTCAATCCACTGAGATACCCAGCTGCCCCCTGAATTTTTTTTTTTAAGGATTTCCCTGGATATCCTTGATCTTTTGTTCTTCCAAATGAGCTTTGCTGTGTTTTTTTCTAATTCAGTAAAAAAGTTTTTTGGTAGTTCGATGAGTATGGCACTAAATAAGTAAATTAATTTGGGTAGGATTGTCATTTTAATTATGTTAGCTAATCCTACCCAAGAGCATTTAATGTTTTTCCAGTTGTTTAGATCTAGTTTTAATTGTGTGGAGAGTGTTTTGTAGTGTTTTGTAGTGTTCATATAGTTCCTGTGTTTGTCTGGCAGATAGATTCCCAAGTATTTTATATTGTCTAGGATGATATTAAATGGAATTTATCTTTCTAATTCTTGCTGTTGAAATATATAGAAATGCTCATGACTTATGTGGGTTTATTTTGTATCCTGCAACTTTGCTAAAGTTGTTGATTATTTTGATTAGCTTTTTAGTTGATTCTCTAGGATTCTTTAAGTAGACCATCATGTCATCTGCAAACAATGGTACCTTGGTCTACTCATTGCCTATTTTAATATCTGCTTTATTTTTAAACTTAAAATTCATTTTAGAATTAGTACTACATATTCATTCCAAGGCAGAACAGTTAGGGCCAGGCAATGAGGTTTAAGTGACTTGCCTAGGGTCATACAGCTAAAAAGTATCTGAGGCAAAATTTGAACCCAGGACCTCTAGTCTGTAGGTCTGTCTCTCAATCCACTGAGACACATACCTGCCTACTATGTTCAATATTAATAATAATAATAGGTATCCTTGCTTAACCCCTAATCCTACTGTAAAAGGCCTCTAACTTCTCTCCATTACATATGTTGTTCTCTTTTAGATATAAATACTATTTACTAAATTAAGAAAAGGTCCATTTATCCCTAGGATTTTTAGAATTTTTAATAGAGAAGAGTGTTAGTTTTTGTCCAGAAGGCTCTTAAGAATATATTGATGTGAAAACTGGAAAACGAGGGGATGCCCTTCAATTGGGGAATGGCTGAGCAAATTGTGGTATATGTTGGTGATGGAATACTATTGTGCTCAAAGGAATAATAAAGTGGAGGAATTCCATGGAGACTGGAACAACCTCCAGGAAGTGATGCAGAGCGAGAGGAGCAGAACCAGGAAAACATTGTACACAGAGACTAATACACTGTGGTATAATCGAACGTAATGGACTTCTCCATTGGTGGTGATGTAATGTTCCTGAACAACTTGCAGGGATCTAGGAGAAAAAAACACTATTCATAAGCAAAGGATAAACTATGGGAGTGGAAACACCGAGGAAAAGCAACTGCCTGAATACAGTGGTTGAGGGGATATGACAGAGGAGAGACTCTAAATGAACACTCTAATGCAAATATTATCAACAAAGCAATGGGTTCAAATCAAGAAAACATGTAATGCCCAGTGGATTTACGAGTCGGCTATGGGGGTTGGGGGGAGGAAAAGAAAATGATCTATGTCTTTAATGAATAATGCTTGGAAATGATCAAATAAAATATATTAAAAAAAAAAAAAGAATATATTGATGTGGGGGCAGCTGGGTAGCTCAGTGGATTGAGAGCCAGGCCTAGAGATGGGAGGTCCTAGGTTCAAATCTGGCCTCAGACACTTCCCAGCTGTGTGACCCTGGGCAAGTCACTTGACCCCCATTGCCTAGCCCTTGATGGAAGGTAAGGGTTTTAAAAAAAAAAGAATATATTGATGTAATCATGTTTCATTTATATTATTAAAATAGTTTATTATATTTGTAGTCTTTTCATTTTTTTTTGTCTTATGTTGAACTTGTCCTTTATTACCAGTATAAATCCAAGCTGATAGAGTATCATGCTTCTATAATATTGCTGTTGCCTACTTACTAATGTTTTACTCAACATTTGTATTTTAAATTATATTTAAAATACGTATTGGTCTATAGTTTTCTTGCTCTACATTTAGGTATCATGAACATATTTGTATCATAGAAAAATTGGAAGAGTGCCTTCTCTTATGTATGATGTATTATTGGAATAAATTGTCTACATATTATTGGAGTAAATTATTTTTTGGTTGTTTCTTGAGATTTGTCTGTGAATCCATTTCCTCCTGGAATTTTTTTTTCATTAAGTATTCATTTATAGTTTGTATAATTTCTTTTTCTAAAGTTGGGTTATTTAAAGTCAATTTGTTTTTCTTGATAATCTGGGTATTTTATATTTTTTGTTAAGTATTCCACTATTTTTATGTTTCTCTCAATGCCGAGTTAACAGGTATTTATGTATAAAGAGAAGAATGTTCTCCATCCTAGGGAGAGAAGATGAGAGACAGTAGTCAAGACAGGAACCCAGAATATCAATAAAACCCATGATGGCAGATGTCAATGAACAAATAAATGCACAAAGTGTAGGTCAGTGATGGCAAACCTATGGCACAGGTGTCAAAGATGGCACACAGAGCACTCTCTGTGGGCATGTAGGCACCCCCCCAACCCCCAGTTCGTTACTAGAAAGGCAGAGCTACTCTTCTTCCCTTCCCCACTGTGCCCGATGACATTTTTTCACATGACCACCCTCCCCTCTGCCCAGCAGCCAATGTGGAGGCTCACAGCAGAGCAGGAGGAGAGCCTAGAGCTCAGGTCACAACCCTCCCCCCACTCAATACTCGCTGACACAAACCCTGGGGAGGTGTGTCCAGCACTTGGGTTGGGGGGGGGGGGCGTGGCAGCACTCTGGTCTCCAAAAGGTTCACCATCACTGGCATAGGTGATAAAACAAGGTGACCTGGAGTAAATATACCATAGAGGTATATTTAGCCTTGTAAGATCTGGTGAGATGATAGTAATAATTAGAGTATGCCTCTCCTTTAAAAGCAAAAGGTACAAATAATCTTGAAGTGGTATTAAGGGAGTAGGGTAGAGTATTAGTGTATATTATTCACATGAGAACATTTGGAAGTCAGAAGGAAGCAGCATGGTGGGGAGCATTTGATAAAGGGTCAGGAAAGGAAAAAACAGAAGCAATACAGTCAAAGCCAGGTTTTCCTTAATTCGAATGCAGTTCCCTCTGAGATGATCTCCAGTTGCTCTCTAGTGTTGGAGCTAGCCAAAAAAGAAAGATCTTGTTTGGACATCAGTAGTCTGTTTGCCTGCTGTCTTCCTGTTAGATCGTGAGCTCCTTGAGGGCAAGAAGTGTCTTTTCCCTCTTTTCTGCAGCCCCAGTGCTTGGTACCCTGCTTGTTGGTTTACACCATCGATTGCAGGTCAGCAGCATTACAGAGAAGGGGCGGCAGCTCAGCTTCTGCAGTGAACTGTAGGTGTTTGGCACAAGTTTTTCTTCAAACCAGTAGAAAGTGTGAAATTCCACCCCGAGGCAGACGAAAGGAACATTCTGGGAAGACCGGAAAAAACGCCTTCCCTGCGTTACACACTTGTGTTTTGATTGACAACTTGGGGCTGGTTTCTCTCCCTCCCCCACTCATTGTCTAATTGGGCTCCAGCTAGAAAGGGCTCCGCGGACGAGATAGACAACACAGTCTCCCGCCCTCTAGCGTAGTTCCCTCCTCCTCCCCTTCCTCCTTCCTTTTCTCATCCCTTTCCCCCTCCCCCCGGCAGAGGGTAAGAGCCGCAGCTGAGAGTCGGGGCTGGGGGCAGTCTTGCTTCCCAATATTTCCTACTGCCCAGACGTCGGATCCCCCCGCAGGTGGGTGCTTGCCTAGGGAGTCGCCGGGTGGAGCCCACCTGCCCGCTTCCGGGCCTGCTAGGGGTTCTATTGGCTGGAGTGGATCTCCCGCCCTTCCTCCTGCCTAGACGCTGCCAGGCTTTTGCTTCGGCTGGGGCTCCCTCCTCCCCTGCCGGCGAGGCCCCGCCCGGCTCCTTCCCTAAATTGGAGGATGTGATTTTCGGGGAATGTGTGAGTTAGGTCCCGGCCCGCAGCTGTGGCAGGCCCGGGGGAGTGTGCGGTCAGGTGAGCCCCGGAGGCGGAGTTTGCTACCCAGCCAGCTGGGAAAGATTGCAGCTTCTGCTAGGGAGGAAGAAACCGTCTAAGCAAAAAGCGTGGTCCTAAAAAATATCACCACCAGCACTCTACCCAGTCAGGGTAGGCTGAAGAATAGGCTTCTGACTGAGATGGGGGTGGGGAAGGGACGTTCCCTTTTTGTCTGGGTGCGTACCGGTTGTTTCAGGGTCAGATCCGCCTTCTTCCTCCTCTGCTCCAATTGGAGAGGGACTTAGGCTGCTCGCGCTCAGTCCTCCTGACCTTGACCGCCGCGCTTTACTAGGGGCGGTGTGGTAGCGGGCTCTGGGTCGGCAGCTGCGCTTTTGGTTGTGGTCTCTTTCCCAGCCAAGCGCCCCTCTGGGAAAGGGACCTACGGAAGGAGGCCCAGCCTGGGGCAGGTGGGATTGAGAAGACCATGCTGCCAGCAACCTGTCGTGGCGCGCTTGTCCATTTTATCTGCACAGAACAGTTTGTTAGTTTTATTTGTTTCTGCATTACCTGCCCGTCCTAGTATTATCCAGAGAAATATCCTTTAAAAAGGGAAATATTCTTTAAAAAGAAATATCCTTTAAAAAAAATCCTTTAAAAAGCTCCAGTCAGAAGCATTTATTAGGTTCGTGTAGTGTACTAAAAGATACTAAGAAATGGGAGAGAAAAAAAAACCAAAAACAGCCCTTGCCTTAAAGGAGCTTACATTATAATTCCCATGTAGATTAAAGTGGACAGTATAGGAAGGTAGTTTTACATGGACCGTATGATACACCACTAAACAAGAGAAGGGAGGAAGGGGTGTTCTCATCTTAACAGACAAGTCTGGTCTTTCCTTCCTCTCTCCCTCCCTTTCTTTCTCTTCTCCCTGTCTTTTTCTCTCTTCCTTCCTCCTTTTCTCCCTTCCTACCTCTTCCTTCCTTTCTCTCTTTGCCTCTTTTTCTTTCTTCCTTCTCTCTCTCCCTTCCTTTCTTTTTCTTTCTCCCTTCCTTCCTTCCATCCCTCCCTTCCCCTTTTCCTTTCCTTTCTTAAAACCCTTACCATCCCAACAAAATATGATTTCCAAGACGGTAGAGCAATAAGGGCTAATAGTTGAGGTTAAGTGAGTGGTCCGGGATCACACACTTTTTGAAAAGCAAGTCTGTAAGATCCCCCTGCTTGAGTTCTCTGGATTTGTGGTTGGTCGTATTGATCAGAAATCTTAAATCTGTATTTATAGTATTATTCTGAGGTGTGTTGGAGCTAGCCAAAAAGACTCATGAAAACTGATGATTAAATACACCTCAGAAATTGGTAAATGCTATAAATCAGGGCCTTATTGATTATCTAGACTCAAGAAAGTGATGGAGGAAATGTTAATAGTGCAGATTAAACTTGAGGGTGTCTTGCATATATCTCCATTCCCCAAGACATAGTTATTAAATATTTACTATCATGTCCCTGTTTCTTGTATAAACTGTTCTCTTGTTTCTGTATCAGTTCCTACAAGTATTTACAAGTTTCTATGAAATTCTTCTTTTCTTTTTTTTTTAACTCTTACTTTCTATCTTAGTAGTAACTCTAAGGCAGAAAGGCAAGGGCTAGACAATCAGTGGGAGGTGACTTGCCTAGAGTCACACAGCTAAGAAGCAAATGAGGTCAAATTTGAACCCAGGTCCCTTGGGCTTCAGGCCACTTAGCTGCCCCATTAAACTGTTCCTTTTCAGCATTTCTTATGGTAAAATAGTATTCAACTACACTTGTAAAGTGTGAGTATTGTTCATTTAGCTTATGTGCATCCACATGAGTTTGTCTTGATGTGACTTGCAGGGAGGCATAAATAGAATATCGCTAGTTTTTTTCCACCCATCCTTTTCTCTAAGGGAGATTGAAATCTATCTACAAATCCCATGCTCTAATCTCTTCTAGCATGTTATTTATAACTCTTCCTACATTTGCTACATTGTGTATGCCTCCTATTTTTAATTTGGATTCATGTTTTATCTCCCCTAGTAAACTGAAATATGTATTGTTTTAACAGCATTAAACGCAAAGCTTTACACCTAGTTCCATACACAAAGATAATTAAAATGTGACACCTGCTATTCTCAGAGTTTATAATCTGGTGAAGGTTAAGTGGGGAGGAGGAAGCAGGAAATAGAACCCATACAATGCAACATCATACAATAAATGCATGCACAGAGTTAAGAAATATCTTCATACTGATAATCACTAAATGTACAGAATTCAGTAGGATGAGTCTAAAAGGGCTTTGCAAGGTAATGGAACTCCTGTTCAGAAAAGCTTTTCTAGAAAAAAACATTTGAAATAGATCTTGAAGTGTGGGTAGGATTTAGAAGAAGACAAGAGTTATTGTTGTAACTGAAATGATATAAGCAAAGTTATGAATGAATGAATCAGTCAATCAATCAAAAACATTTAGCATGGGTTCTCCCCATGTGTCACCAACAGGGCTTAGAAATCCTAGTGAATGTTTGTTGAATGAATAGTAACTGAAAAAATGTGTTTTCTGATCATGTCCATTACATTTTTTTCATCCCTTCAAGAATTGCTAAAGAAATCCTGATGAGTCTGCTCCATTTTGCAACTAGAAGACTAATTCTCCAAGTGCTTCGTGAATTGGGACTGAAGGCTCCTCCTGTCCATAAAACTTTAAAGATTTGCATAGCAATGTCTCGTCCAAGTTCAAGTAAGAGGAATTTATAGCTGTTCAACCCATTTCATCTTCCACATGAGTTGTGAAATATATGAACGTTATCAGAGAACTAAAAATGCCAATTCTCCACCCAATCTGTAAACATTTATTTACTAAACATCTCTTGTATACCAGGGAATGTGCAAAACTCAAGAGATTCTAACGGAGACAAAAGACAGCCCCTGCCCTCAAAGAGCTGACAGTCTAATGGGCATTTAATAGTAAAACTACCCCTAGAGAAAATTGAAAATAGAGTCAATTCTTGTTTTTATATCCCCCACATGACCCTTTCTGTCATCCTAGCTCCTTTTCCTAGAGCCAAGAATGTACTTTCAGTCATTCATACTTAAATGTGAATTTAATTCATTGTCTTACCTCTTTCACAGATAATTAATTGCATCGTATGCCTTTTCTCTGTGTGAAATGAAAAGCAGTTAAAGAAGTGGCTAGTATCAGAAGGGAGGCATTGAGAGGATATTTTATTTGTCCAACAAGGTTAAAGAATTTGTTCCAAGTCACCCAGTTAATAGCAGAACTAGAACCACAGTCCAGGTTACCTTCTCTCAGTCCCATGGTTTTTCTATCAAATAATTTCCCTAAATTTTTTTTCATTTTTGCTCTCCTAACACTAGGAACCTTTATTCAGGGTTTATGATTTACTTAGTAGTTGTTTTTTTTTAAACCCTTATCTTCCACATTAGAATCAATACTGTATATTGGTTCTAAGGCAGAAGAACAATGAAGGGCTAGGCAATGGAGGTTACGTGACTTGCCCAGGGTCACCCAGCCAGAAAATGTCTGAGGTCAGATTTGAACCCAGGACCTCCCGTCTCTAGGCCTGGCTCTCAATCCAATGAGCTACCCACCTGCCCTCTGAATAGGTTTTTTTTTTTTTAATTCAGCATCCATGTAAATAATTGGTAGCTAATTGCTGTTATTCATTTTAAAAATATTTTAAAACTACTTATACATTTTCATACTAGCTTTCCTGGTGTTTTTAATAGATTAGATCAATATGAACTGCTTTTGTAAGATCAGTTATCCTTATTTGAGTTCTTCTTGGATGAATGTGTTTAGTCCCAAGGGAGACACTTCTTTAAAAATGTATTTTTCAGATGATTCCCCAAAATTATGAATGGTCAGCACGGGGTTGAGGTGATTGGGGCCAAAGTGGTATGAAAGGCTAACTGAATTGTTTAAAATTTTTCTAACCCAATGATTCTCAAAGTATAGTCTTCAGAAAGGGGTTCCAAAACCCTTTCAGAGCATCTTCCAGGAAAAAATTATTTTCTCAATAATACTGAAACATTATTTGTCTATTAAAATATGCCTCTCTTTTTCAGATACATATGTCTATGAAAATGAATTGTCTTCATATAACCAAAATAGCCAGTCTTGAGATTAAATGCAGAAGCAGAGATATGAATCCACCTGTCTTTTGTGAAACCAGAAATTAAAGAGATTTGCAAGAATATAGAAAGCAATGTCACTCTTTTTACTAATTTCATTTTGGAAAATATCTTCTCATGTAAAATTTGCAAATATACATAAAATGATGCCACTCTTTTCACCAATTTCTTTTCATTTTTGGTAATATTTTCTCACAAAATAGCTAACATGTAATGATTTTATTATTTTTTTAAATAAATTTAAAATTTATGTTTAAATTTCTAATATGATAAATGATAGGTATATCACATAAACAAAAGTTTTTTTGGAATCCACAAACATTTTTAAGAGTGCTTTTTAAAGGAGTCTTGAGACCAAACAGTTTGAGAATAACTGCTTTATTGCTCTAGTGCTATATGCTCGTCTACATAGCTACAGAACTATAAGACGTATTCAGTCTCTTTCTCCCCTTGACAATAGAGCAGGCATATCTCTTTCATTTTTGTTCACACCATACAAAGTGGTGGGCCAGAAAGGTGAAAAGATAGATCAGTATATAAAACCATTCTAGACTTGAGATGTATTTCTAGTTGCAGAGTAATTTTTTGTAGGTTAAAATAAATAATTTTTATTCATAAAATAAATATATTTATAATCATATGCATAAATATACATAAATATGAAATTTATAATATAATGAATAATTATAAGATATGTGCCCTAAATGTTAGGTGTAGAACTATAGGAAATGGGTGCACCTGGACACGTGGTATGGTGTGCATATGAATAATATGAGTTTATCTTTCTTGCACCTCCTTGTTTTTCAGACATGGCAGATTTTCGGCGCTTCTTTGCCAGGGCAAAGCATATAGCCATTATTACAGGAGCAGGGGTCAGTGCTGAAAGTGGTGTGCCAACGTTCAGAGGACCTGGTGGTTTCTGGAGAAAATGGAAAGCTGAGGTTAGTTTTACATTCAAAAATTTTAAAGTGTTCTTCAACTATCCTGATAACGTTTGATAATTAAAGTGGGCTTTCTCTCAATTTTGGTAATATATACCCTATAATCTGGGTGAGGCTGATCCAGTGGTTCAGGTTTGGTTTGGAAGGGCACTTTCCTCATCTGTATGATGGAGATACTGATAGTATCTGTCTCCAAAGGTACTATGTGAATAAAATGAGATATTTATAAAGTGTTTTATAAACTTTAAACCATTATAGAAATGTTAGCTATCACTTTCACTCTTGCTATTATTATCAAAAAAGTTTAATGTTCAGCAAATCTAACATTGGCTTAGTTGGGTTTAGATCCTCTAAATTCTGCCTTTGCTAGGATGGTGCTCATAGTCAGTAAGAATGTGGGACAAGATGGCAGGACATCACTGTGCTCTGCATTTTTATGACTTAGGTACCTAGATAGCCACTTTAGTCATTTGAATCTTATTCCCCTCCACAAATAAAGTCTAAAATGATTTTCTTCCCTTTTAAGGGGGGGAAAATCTAGCCTGTGGGTCAGGGATACCAAAATCTTATTACTTTTTAATCCCAACTGGCTTAGTAGTAGTCAGTGATGCTCCCCCAGCCTGTGATACTGTTGTGAGTATCCTTACAGCATTTTTCTTTAACTAGCATCTATAATTATTACTTATAATTATTAAGAATTAAAATTAATTATATAAAAACAATGCATAATTATAATAGATTTAGAATATAAAATTAGAATGTTAAAATAAGGAATTTTATATTAAATTATTTTCCTTATTTATTCAGAGGTTTGATAAGTTGTTCATTAGTTTTTTTCAGTGATTACATGAGCACAGAGAATTTTGGTTAGCATAATACTTTTCTTCCAAGAAAGTACTGACTGCTGTCACACTTTTAGTGTTATTGTGATTGCATCACATTAAAAAGAAGTTAAATGGGGCAGTTAGTTGGTACAGTGGATAGAGAGCTGGGTACAGAGGTAGGAAGTCCTGGGTTCAAATGTGACCTCAGGATACTTCCTAGCTGTGTGACCCTGGGCAAGTTGCTCAACCCCAATTGCCCAGTACTTACTGTTTTTCTGCCTTGGAAACAAAATACCTACTATTGATTCTAAGATAGAAAGTAAAGATTTTATTATTATTAAATTAGTATTGTATTAATTTTTAATTATATTAATTATATGTTGTTAGTATTTAAATATTTCATTGGCACTCCTTTTGCATCATTATTATTATTATTCCAATTATTGTCCAGCTCTTCTCTTCCCTGTGAATCATTGCACACCAGTCCTATTCGTGGAGTTTTCTTCACAATGATACTGGAGTGGTTTGCCATTTCCTTCTCTAAGCAGCTAGGTTGCTTAGTAGCTAGAGAGCCAGCTCTGTTGACAAGAGGTCTTGGGTTCAAATATGGCCTCAGACACTTCCTACTTGTGTGACCTTTGACAAAGCACATTGATTGAATTCTTGAGAGATAATCTTTGTTAAACTTAAGTTGATTTATTATTTGGACAATCCAGAAAATCTAAACTACCCAGTTGACTCCCTCCATAATCCAGCTGGACACCAAGGTGTAGTTAGGGCAAGTGAGAGTGGCAAAAGAAACTGAGTAACTGTAGCACAGCCCAATATATTCCCCTTGTGATGTCACCACTCAGTTCCTCCCTAAGACAGCTCTGATAGGGAAGGTGTCATTGAGAAAGTGGATCTAGAGACCCCCACCTACTCCCTCATTTCTTCCTCATAAGAGGTAGGTTTTAAATTCACCAAGAATCTCCTTTCAAACTGCCAGGTGGCTAAGTCACTACAGTCCAAAATGGTGCCTACACTTACTGACTTCATCACAACCAGACCACCTCTTCTCCCTCCCCGAAATGGAAGTCGTCTAGTCCATATCTGGAAAATGTATGTCTAATACTATTCTCACAGTGTACCATCCCGCCAAGAAGTAGAATTCCCTAATTGGAAGCATAGAGTTCATAATATTACAGAAGAATGTTATGTTTATGAAGAAAGAAAACAAAACTCTTGAATAAGAAAGCCTTACTCCCAGAGGGATACATAAATCTGAAGAATCACTTACAGCCCCAAATATGATTACTCCTGTGGTGCAGATCTCATGACAACTTTTATTTTTGGCCAGTGTTTTCTGCTGATGCAATTGGAGCTAGGGTCCTTTTCTCTCTCTCCTGTCCTGAGTTTTCTTATGGTTTTCTCTCAGAATCTTCACAGCTTTCAAGTAAGTCTGGAAATTTTTCCCTGTCCTGTATTTGTGAGACTTGTAATTCAAGTGTAGAACTTGAAATTTAATACGGATAAATGATATTTTATGCAATTCCTTACATGACAGCAGTCTATGCCTTAATTTTAGTTTTTAACTTAGTTTTAGATTTTGAATTAAACAGGGTCAAAGATGGGTCCCTGGGGCAGTCTATTAGAGACATTGATACATTCAACCAATTCCATTTTGTTTATAACTTTCAACACATCAAATTGGCATTTGTTTAAATAATTCAAGAATCATTTCATCTCTGATAAAATAATATTGCAAACTATGATTTCATCTGTGTAGATGTT
The DNA here is from genome assembly GCF_027887165.1 of Monodelphis domestica. Classification (NCBI taxonomy): domain Eukaryota; kingdom Metazoa; phylum Chordata; class Mammalia; order Didelphimorphia; family Didelphidae; genus Monodelphis; species Monodelphis domestica. The sequence continues at coordinate 208,359,628 of NC_077229.1, forward strand.
TCCTCTATACAGCCTTCTGAAAACTTGGTAGACAGTTTTCAAGCCTTACTGGGACCAAAATGTTTACCACTATGACCAGCCCAGTGCTGAGTCTCATTGAGTTTAGCCAGGGTGGTCTTCAGCTGATGAATATATAATGTTTGCTGCTAATGGAAAAAAATAGTTCACAAGGATAAGATTCTGGGGTAGCTGGGCACCAAAGTGGATAGAGAGGCAGACCTGGAAATGGGAGGTATTGGGTTAAAATCTGATATCAGATATTTCCTAGCTGTATGACCCTGAGCAAGTCACTTGCCCCCATTGCCTAGCCCTTACCACTCTTCTGCCTTGGAACTGATACTTGGTCTCTAAGACAGAAAGTAATGATTTAGAAAAAAATAACTTTCTGGGAAGTAACCAAACTAGCATGCTATTATTAGATAAGGGGTTCTTAACCTAGGTCAATAAACTTTAAAAAAAAATTGATAGCTGTTTCAACATAATGTTTCCTTTATAATCCTAAGTATTTTTAGAATTCATTTAAAAACATTATTAGAGAAAGGGTACTTAAGCTTCTGCAAAATGTCCAAAGGAGGACACACAGAAAAGGTTAAGAATTCCTCTATTTCATTATTAGTGAAACTATAATGTGGGTCTTTTTGGAGAACAGTATACATTGTATATGTAGTGTTCCTCTCAGATTACCCTACAATTCCTACTTGGAAGAGGTTGAGTATCTCAGGTTGAAGATACTCCAAGGGTCAGCACTGCCAGAACTGTACCTTGTGAGCCCCAAGTTCCCAGCACAGAGCTCTGCAAGGCCACCAGAGCCTGGAGAGCCAGTGTCCAGGCTCCCAGACCCTCAGTCTCACTTTTAGAGGTGGGGTGCATGCACCCCATTTTGATCATTTCATGCTGATTTTTCCCCTAGGACCTCGCCACCCCTGAAGCCTTTGCCCAGAATCCCTCTCTGGTGTGGGAATTCTACCACTACCGGCGAGAGGTGATATTGAAGAAGCATCCCAATGCGGCCCATGTAGCAATAGCGGCGTGTGAGGAACGGCTCAGTCTTCAAGGAAGGCGTGTGGTAGTCATCACTCAGAACATAGATGAGTTCCATACCAAAGCAGGCACTAAGAACATCCTGGAACTTCATGGTAAGGAGGCTGACCTAGTCTAGGAAGTCTGTTCAGCTCCATACCATAATTTGGACATTAGTATGTTTCATCTGCTTTATTTTTCTTTTATGGGTCGTTAAAACACTCTCTTGAAAAAATGATGAATTCATTGGCAGTTAAGTTTAAGTTACTAGTAAAGATTGATGGATTATTATTTTTTCTTTTTTTTTTAAATCCTTACCTTCTGACTTGGAATCAATACTATGTATTGGTTCCAAGGCAGAAGAGTGTAAGGGCCACACAATGGGGGTCAAGTGACTTGCCCAGGGTCACACAGCTGGGAAGTGTCTGAGTGTTTGAATCCAGGACTTCCCATCTCTAGGCCTGGCTCTCAACCCACTGAGCTACCCAACTGCCCCCTGATGGATTATTTTTTCAAGAACATTTGCATTTTAAGAAGCCAAGGAAATCAGTGAGTCACTAGTGGGAAGTGGGGATTTTAAGTGGGCTGGCAAAAAGTTTGCCATGTAATCAATGCCTCCATTCCTCTTAGGCATAAGACAATCCTAGCAGCAAGTAGAAGTGAGACTTCTTCATTGGCTCACTCCTTCAGTCTTCTGAGATCAGCCAAATTATTAAGTACTTCTAGAAAGCCTACTATGCACCTAGCATTACAAGATTTAGGTTTGTGTATTCTTCTTATTCTCATGTAGTGACACGGAATGTAAACAGGGAAAGAAGTTCTTCCAAAGAATTCTTTCCCTCTTCGGCCCTGGTTTCAAAGTAATGTTTACTACGACAATGATCGTGACTCGGAGGGACCCATACTCAGGGCAGTTACCTGGAAGGCCAAGTAGAATGGGGGAACGGTGGAGACTTTTAGAGACAAATCCAAACCTTCTTGGGCTTATTTATAGACCTAATTTTGAAGGCCTACTTGATCTCTAAGGTCTCTGCTAGCTTTGAAATCCTTCAGTACAGGATCTTATCAAGATTGATGATTATTATTTGATTTCTAAAGAACTAGACTTTCTTAATCTATGTTTTTTTTTTTCAGGTAGTTTATTTAAAACAAGATGCTGCAGTTGTGGAAATGTGAGAGTGAATTACAACAATCCAATCTGTCCAGCTTTAGAAGGAAAGGGGTAATTACACTTTATTATTTAAAAAGTCTATATTGTAACATTGTTAATCTCTTCTTATTGGGTGTAATAGCGGAGCACTTGGAAGCTTTATTCATGGACTTTAGACCCTGAAGTTTCTCACATAATGTTACATGATTTAAGAAGATTCCCAAAGTTTGAAAATAAATGAAACTAAATAGGATTAGTATTTAATATAGGGTATCCCAAAAGTCTTAACGCTGTTGTAAGCTTTAATAGCTTAATAATTGTTTTAAGGTTTTTTTAAGCTATGTATGGTTTTTTTTTTCCTTTTTTTAATAAATAGCTTACAACTTCACTAAGGTTTCTGGACACCCAATTATGATGACTATAGGGCGAGTACCAATCAGTGACTATAAAAACCTATTGATCCTATGTAGGTGTTTGAGGAAGGAATTTTCAGTTTATGTGAATGATAATGATTCTCATTTAATTCTTACAATAGATGTTTATTCTCTCTGGATTATTGAAGTAGCCTCCTAATGGGTCTCTCTGCCTTGTGTCTCCCACTCCAACTTATGCTACCCATAGATATCAACATTTTTTTCCTAAAATTCAGATCTGACCATTTCATTGCTCAGTGAGCTCTAGAGGCTCCCTAATGCCTCTAGGATCAAATATAAACTACCCTATTTGGCATATAAACTCTTGACTGTTCCTATGCCTGGACTGCCCTCCTTCCTCACTTGTTTCTTAGATACCATAGCTCAAAACCTACCTAATGTTTGAAGCCTTTCCTGATTCCCCATAGCTGATAGGACCTTCACATCCAGCCCTCCCAAAAAATTACCTTGTATTTATGTTTTGTTTATCTATACATGTGCATGTTTTCCTACTCTATAGAATGCAAGCTCCGTGAGGGCAGGGATTTATGCCTATGCAACCTTAATTCCTAGAATAGTCCCTGATACTAATAGGTGCTTTATAAATGCTGGTTGATTGATGAATTGATATTATTTTAACTCCAGTCTCCCAGATCCTAATGCTCCAGATGCCCAAATCCCACTTGAAAATCTTCCCAGGTGGGTATAAATTGTTGTCTGTCTTCATTGTTTCAGAAAAGAAAGAAGGGAAAACCAGGAACAGAAATCTGGAAGCTGTTTGTTTAATTCTTTTTTCCTTCATTAAGCTGTAAAAGCTAGACAAGAGAGAGACTGCTTTTCCTTTCCCTTTCCTCTTTTTTTGTTGTTGTTTTGGGAGCTTACCTTCAGTAAATTTGCTGTGGATGAGCTGCCATTCTCCTTATCTGTGCTCAAATGTTCTCATCTGTGGAGTGATAGGATTACGGTTGGGAGCCTAATATCTCTTCTAGCTTTAAATCTATGATCCTTCTATAAGGAGGTAATAAAAAGAATTAAAGAGTTGACATTATAAAGTATTGGCATAAAGTCAAAGAAAATTATGTTGATTTTTTAAAAACTGTTTACAATAGTGTCTCAAGGTAATTTTCAGGGAATCAGACACAAATTATAAAAAGATTATAAATTTCAAGTATACAATTGGTAGGAATGCCTAGGTGATGCAGTGGATAGAATGCCAGGCCTGGAGTCAGGACAACCTGTCAAATCCAGCCTCAGACACACATGTGACCTTGGACAAATCACTTTAACTCTTGGCCTCAGTTTCCTCATCTATAAAATGAGCTGAGAAAGGAAATGGCAAACCACTCCATTGTCTTGGCTAAGAGAATCCCAAATGGCATTATAAGAGTCACACATAACTGAACAAAAGCAATTGATAACAAAAAAATTAATACTACATGAAAAACTGTAAATAAGAATGTCTAAATAAAATTTTTTCCTCAGTTTTTATCCTTTTTTTTTTCTCAGGATTTTTATTCCTCAGTTGAGAAGTCTAGACTTGATATATTATCAGGAGTTCTTTACTTTTTTCATATTATGGACCCATTCTCAGAAGAATATTTTGAATTTATAAAATAAAATATGTAGAATTACAGAGGAAACCAACCAACTCTATTGAAGTACAACCATCAAAGTTTGAGCATCCTGGGTTAAGAGTTCCATAAGAAACAGTACATAGCAGTGGTATGAAAATGGTCAGAGAGAAGGATGATCGTTTAGGAGTCTTGTATGGTAGTAATAATTTGCCAAATTTTGTTGTTCAGTCATCTCTAACTCTTTGTGACCCCATTTGGAGTTTTCTTGACAAAGATACTGGAGTGGTTTGCCATTTTTTCCTGCTCATTTGACAGATGAGGAAACTGAGGCAAACAGGGTTAAGTGATTCACCTGGGATTACACAGCTAGTGGCTGATACTGGATTTGAACCCAGGTCCTCCCAACTCCAGGCTCTATCTATGGTGCTACCTGGCTGCCCTCATAGTAGAATTATAAGTATCACTCGGCAATAGTCTCCTCTCTACAGAAGCCAGTCTAGCTAATTTCACAGAGATTCATGCTAAAAGACTGTCTTGTCCATCGGGGGATGCTTGTTTGTTCGGTCTAATACTGCATGAGTACTAACATGGGAGATGTCATTGAGAAATTAACAAGTTGTGCACAAAGAAGGGAGGAAGTAAAAAATGATGTTAAGGTTTGAGTTATTGGGAACAGAATGCTGCTCATTTTCATCAGGATATTGAGGAAGGTGGCAAGAGGTGGCTTAAAATGTTAGGATATCCAACCAAAAAATCAGGATCCCTACCTGAGGGGACAAATAGTGCCAATGCAGGGGGAGGTGGAGATGCGGGGGGGGGGGGGGGGACACAGTTTCATGGGTTCCCAGAAGGCATTCACTTTATTCTTCGTGTGGGAGCTAGGATTTCAGCAACTAAGTGCGTAATGTCAACATTCACAGGTGTCAAGAAAATGATTGTAATGGCCTCCTTCGACCCCATGTGGTATGGTTTGGGGAACATATGGACCCCGTAATTCTTGACTCGGTTAACAAAGAGCTTGCTGTCTGTGACTTAGGTTTAGTGGTAAGTGATTCCCTGCTTATCCAGTCCAAGTATTTTATGAAAATTGACATGAGGTTGTTTAGAAGTTCAGAAAAACATGAGAGTGTACCCAGGTCTTCTGTAGAAAAACAAGAACCAATGTTCATTTTTTTAATGGCATTAAAATATAAAAGACTAGACACAATAAATCATTCCTATAATTTTTGATACAGTTTTATTTTTATTTTTTAATAACTCTTACCTTCTGGCTTAGAATTAATACTAAGTATCAGTCCCAAGGCAGTAGTGTGGTAAGGGTTAGGCAGTTGGGAGTAAGTGTCTGGAGCCATTTTGAATCCACGACCTCCCATCTCAAGGCCTGGTTCTCTATGCACCGAGCCCCTTTGGTACAGTTTGGTTTTTTTTAAGCCCTTACCTTCCATCTTAGAGTCAATACTGTATATGGGTTCTAAGGCAGAAGACTGGTAAGGGCTAGGCAATGGGGGTTAAGTGACTTGCCCAGGGTCACACAGCTAGGAAGTGTCTGAGGCCACATTTGAACCCAGGACCTCCCATCTCTAGGTCTGGTTCTCCATCCATGGAGCCACCCAACTGTCCCTCCTTTGGTACAGTTTTAGAGACAGCTTCTCATCCCTTTTTTCCTCTTGGATAGCCAGAAAACAACTGGAGATTTTTCAGTTTTGTTCTTGTTGGATGCCTCCCCTTTGTATCCATCCAACTTGAGCTGTTCCCATCCAGTGGGAGCCCCAGCCCTGTCAGAGGTTGCAGATTTAGGGAGATGGGTGTGGAAATAAACCAGCTGTCAGCAGGGTGGTAATACTGCCTTTTGGATCTGGTTGCTCTCTAGGTGGGAACGTCTTCTTTGGTTTATCCTGCAGGTATGTTTGGCCCGCATGTAGCACTGAGAGGAATACCAGTGGCTGAATTTAACACAGTAACCACCCCTGTTACGCAAAACTTCAGGTAACGCATGAAACTCAGCCACAGGCAGGGCAGGGGGTGTGGGGGTGCTGTGGTGATTTCATTCTTTCATGTCTGTACGAGAGGAGGGCCCTCCAGGCCTGTCTGTATTAACCTTTATATACAATAGGACCAGTTACTGCAACACATACCTCTCCCTCTTGTTGGGATTCTAACATTTGGAATGTTAGAACTGTTCCGTTCCTTAAATTTATTTACTCATAAAATGAAAGAGTATATATAGTCCAGTTTTTGCAAAGTTGAGAATTATACAAGTTATACAGATTCTTTTTCTTTTCATTCAGTGATCTCAGGTTTTACTTTTTCTTCTTTTCCTTTCAGTCTCCTTTTCATTCCTTCCTGCAGCATTCGACTTTGTTCTGCTTATGGTCATTCCCTTGGCTAGCCTGCCTCCCTCTGAGAACCTTCTTTACCTTTCCTTTATTTCTGTCCCCTCTTTCCCCCCTACTAACAACTCATTCAGCCCATGAATGTCCCAAGCAACTGTACAAAAGATGCTAATATGCAATAATAGAAGTAAATTCTGTTACTGGAGATCCAGAGAGAGACAGAGAGAGAGACAGAAGGAGAGACAAAGAGACCGAGAGAGACCCAGGGGTAGAGGAGGGAAGGAGAGAGGGTGGGAGTGTGTGTGTGTGTGTCTAAGAAGCCATTTCCAAACATTTATTTTCTGATTGGCCCAGTAAAACAAAACCAACAAAAAATTACCTTTGATTGTATTATGGAATAAGCCATTTGGCTGATGTTTAGTCATTAAAAGATAGAACTTATGGCCAAAGTAATGTAGTGAATAGGAGCAGAACAGCCCAATTCCCATACACACATATGCTAGAAAAGATCAAACCAAAGAATACCATGTTGAAAAATGATTAAGGAATAGGAAAAGGAAAAAATAGGAAGTACCTTCAAGTGGCAAACTGGATAGAACAACAGGCTGGGTCTGAAGTCAGGAAGTTCAAAATTGACCTTAGATACTTATTGACTCTGTGACCTTGGTCAAGGCATAGTACCTGCTTGCCTCAATTTCCCCAACTATAAAATGGGGATAATAATAGCATCTACCTTCAAACTTCAAAGTATTATATTTATATACATATATTTATATCAGGTGTTGCTTTACTTAGTGTAAGAATTATTTTGCCCAGGTCACTGCAGTTAAGTGACTGACTTAAGATATTTACAGATGGGGCTTGAACCCAAGGCCTCTCCATCCAAAAATCAGTTCTCAAATCACTATGCCATGCTGCTTCTGAGAAGCATAAAAGTCATGTTTGAATATCTAAAGAGCCTTAGGCAGTTTTCCAAGACAAACCTGTGTTGAAGAAAAGGTGCCAGTCTGCATTGGTGGAGTTTCCTCATAATGGTGAAATCACAGGTCCAACACATAATGCTGTACTAGATAAGAATTCTATTAAAGAAATATGTGATTTTGGCCTGCTAACCATATTTAATGCCAGTATTCTTTATCCTTGTTTCAGATTTCATTTCTCAGGACTCTGTGGCACCACTATCCCTGAAGCACTTTCCCCCCATGAATCTGAAAAAACTGGTTGATTATTTGTGAACAAAAGAAAAAAAATGTCATTTTTAAGTACTAAGCTATAAATAAACCAAAACGGGGATAGGGGGAAGGGCAGGAAACAAACTTGTGGATAAACAGAGAATGGTCTCCTGCCCTTATTACTGAGAATGAAACCAATCCATAGATAATCTGGTGGTCAATAACAATGTTGATAACAAACAGTGACCAGTACAAATTACCCATCACATTTGTGTTGAACTGAAACATGATTCTTCAATGTTTTATAGTTGTGGTAACACTATTTTCAACCATCTAGATTTTTAACCTTTATTTTATCTGTAATTCTGATAATATTTTTTTGTGATGTGAGGATATGGATTTGCATTTTTTTGGGTAGGCAGTGAAGCATTGCCTTTCCTCGGCTCTGATGTTTACATAAATACTTTGGCAGAAAATAAATTCACTGTAATTTATTGTATAAAGAGATTTCTCTGTTGGCATACTTTATTATTTTTTCTGGTGATGTACTTTAATGAGGTCATCCATTATATACATTTGGTATTTATCTGAAACTCACCCATCCTCTCAGCCTTTTCCAGGCCTTTTCATAGTCTAATAGACATAATTTCACAGACATCCTTGACTTTGCCTTATTTATCACATCCCGTTGTCTAGCATCTATAGAAGGGCTTTCCATTCTGGGAGGACCATATACTGATGAAAATCCAAGTAGAGGATGACTAAAGTGCTTCCTATAGTGTCAGGAAGATCTGATGAGTTCCAATCCTGCCTCAGACACTTACTGTGTGACCTGGGTGCAAGTCATTTAACCTCTATCTTATTCAGTTTCCTCATCTATAAATGGGAATCAAGACCAGATCTTCCCTATACCTGTCTTGTCACTAGAAAAAGTTTCTCTACCCATGTAAAGAGTCTTTGCCAGGACTATGTTCCTAGGGTTTTCTCCCCACTATTCATTTGGAGAGATCTAATTCCTCTATGTAGTCCCTGTTTATTCTTTTATTCATCTTTTTTACCCCCCATTAAAACAGTTTGCCTCATAAAAATTGCTCCATGTAGGATCCCCAACATGATCACAAATAGAGTTTGGATGATTTTAGAGGTACCTAGTTGATTCCAGTCAGCTGAGGAAACTTTTCAAAATACCCCACAGTGAAGGAAGTAGCCTATAGGAACACCAGAACAGAGAAAAGATGGCTAAAATAAACAATGCGAGGTAGCTTTAACAAAATCCATTATTGATTAGGCCATATTAACAGCTGATTCCAGCAGTACAGACTTAAAAAAAAATAAGCTTCAGGGGCAGAGAGCCATATCAGAGGCTCTGAGAGTAGATAAAGACCTTCCATTTTATGACTGTCTGAATAACAGTAGGAACTCATTTTTCAGTGTAAGTTTTCCATGATTAGGTACACATTTCTGTGGAGTATTACACAGTCCTAGTAAACATTACTAAATCCTATTAGCAAAACATTGCATTAAATAGCATTAAACTCTTTGAAAGCAATTCAAGAATTTACCTGACAAACATGGGATTGTTCAGATAGAAGCCCAGCATGACCAAATGGAGTGATTTGGCTCAGATTAACTTCTAACTTTGCTCCTAGGGAAAAAAAAGATTAGGTTTTGAGATGAGCTCCTTAAGTCAGTTCAGTCAATGAGCATTTCATAAGTACCTACTATGTGCCATGCCTTGAGTACGAAAAACAGCAAAGCGCAGCCCTTTCCCTTGAGGAGCTTTCCTTCTATTGAGAAAAGATGACACACTAGAAAGCTGAAAAAGTAGAGAGGAGGATAACTGAGGGGTGCAGCCAGGTGGAAAATAAAGAGATTGCCAGACTGAGCTTCCTCCTTTAAGTTCTGGGAAGAGCTCTCCACTTGCCAATCAGGGAAGGTTCCCAAGACCAGAGGGTACTGATGAGGGGTAAAATCCAGTAATATCAGTTGCCTTTTATATAAAGGATACCATTGCTGGGAATTCAAATTCAAAACCAAAAGACATAGAAACAAGTAAATAAAAAGTACAAAAGTAATTTCAAAAGGCAGAAAATACAAATAACTGAGGGAAGGGACGCTTCAGGTGTAGATAGCCCTCGAGCTGTATTTTGAGAAGTGACGATTCTATAAAGTGTAGGCGAGCAGAGTCATTCCAGGCATGGGAGACAACTTGTACCAAGTAAGGAGATAGGAGACTAAACTGCTCTCTGCGGAACAACTCTCTAGCTGGTCTGATTGGAAAAGGGAGTGCTTAAAAGAGATGAGTGAAATTAGAACAGAAAAGTAGTGGGTGAGAATAGAGAGTTTTTAATGTCATACTGAGGATTTTTGGTTTTATTGTTGGGGCATGGACCCCTACATTTGCTCGTGGCAGACATGCACGCGTGCGCAAGCCCGAGTTTACTGCTAGTATGTAGTGCCGGGCCCTCCAAACCTATAGGGGGCAGCAGGTCCCGCGCTCGCCTCCACGTCATGTGATTTGATCCTTTTCCTCAACTCTTACTTCCGGGGCACGGGGCGGAGCGGAGGTAGAGAGGAAGATGGTGAATCTACGGCCTCGGAGATCTTGCCGCACGTTGCCAGTAAGGCTGGTAGTGGACCAAGGAGGCGATGAAGAAGACTCAGAGAGGGAAAGCTCAGAAGAGGAAAGGCAGGACGTGGAGTTCCCCGATGGAGACCCAGTAGCTGAGCCGATGGCAGACGAGAACGAAGACGAGGTCGAGGACGATGAAGCCCCCGAAGAGGTGACGTTCGCCAGCGCTCAAGCGGAGGCCAAGGAGGACGAGCGGCGGCTGCGGGACGCTTTGCGCAGGTAACGACCCCGAAGAGCTGGACTGATGTTCAGACCGTCGGGGGGAGGGGAAGGAGAAGGGGCCTGCGGTCGCGGTCACCGCTACAGCAACGGCGGTGCTCCTCATGCGCCTTCACGTTTCCCTTCCTATCTCCGCAGGGACAAGGAACTCCTAAAGGAAAAGAGGAAGCGGCGGGAAGAACTGTTCACGGAGCAGAAGGTCCGAGGACTAGGACGGAGTCCGTTTGACTTTTCTGGTTTTTGAGGGGCGGGATCCCGGGCGTGCCCCTTCCCCACTGCCGAATCCTAGATGACCCAGACAGAGGTTTGGAGAAATTGTTGGCGAGCGTGGGAGTTAAATCCCACTTCCGAGACTCTCAGGACCATGGGCAAGTCTCCTAAGCTGATGCTCCTCTTTCTCTTCTATAAAATGAAGAAGTCCCTTTTCGTTTGATACATGATCCCTGCCTTGAATGCTGGCTCTCTTCCTTCATCTGCGGAATTTCCTACTCTTATTTTAAAGGCCAGCTTCTGTGAGACGACCTCCGGCAGTCTCCAGCATTCTTTCCTCCCACTTCATAAAGCTCTTTATTTTGCGCCCCTCGTTGATGTTGTAGTACAGTTCTGACTTCCGTCATGCCTTTTTCCTAGGTCGTAAAGTTCCACAGGAAGGAACTTTCTATTAAATTTTAAACTCAGGAGCCTAGTTGGTGGTGTCCATTCTGGCCAAAAATGCTTCTAGTGGTAACCTTGTACCTCTCTACAGGTGGATTGAAGTATTAATAGCACCTCTGGCTGGCCTCGTAGCTCCATTTTCCGATTGGAAGCATTATTTAATAGATTTTAATGGAAGGTGCACTATTTACCTATATTGATTTGAAATCTCTATAAGAATTTTTTCCTCTCCACCTATACTTTGTTACCAAACATTTCTAAATTTAATATTAATTTTGAGGGCCCCCCCTTTTTTTTAGCATTTAAAAGTCCTTTAAATTATATTTTTCCTTCATGGAAAATTGGCAGGTATGAGTAGTGTAGTGGGGAAGGGATTGATTCATTTCTTCATGGACTTTCACATATTTAAAGGAGGGGAAGTTAGGCAACAAAGATGCCCTCCCTCTTACCTTTTCTCGTTAAAAAGCATTGTCATTTACCTTAGGCTGTCCTCAAAGGTCAGTTATTTTTTGAAAAGGATATAAATGAGCAGGTAAAACTACCCCTATTAGGCCCAGGAACCTGGTAGCTAACAATTATTCTTCTCCAGAAATGTAAAACATACACTTAGTTCAAATTTTATATTTTAAATATTAAGTACAATTTAAATGGGAGAGAAGTTTTTCAAAAGAGGAAATGTTAAATTCAGGTGTTCCCAGAGGTACTACTGAGTCCCCTATTCAAAGTTTCTCTAAGCATTTAAGACATTCCTGAGACTGGTGTAGGAGCTCATGTCCATAGTCATCTTAGTTGTTTTGCCTTCGTGAGTTACAGGATCACAGATTTAAAGCTAAAAATTGCTTGACAGATAACCTAGACCAGACCAGTGATGGTGAACCTTTTAGAGACAGCGTCAGACCCTGCCCCCTACATTGTGCTGTGGACCACCACCACCACTCCCCTCCCCCCCCAGTGCTCTGCATGCACTACCCTACCTTACCCCACACAGGGGAAGCAGGTAGCATTCTCATTGGGCTGCTGGGCAAAGGGGTAGGTGAAGTGAGGAATGGCCTCAGCAAGTGTAGAGAGGGGAAGGGGAGTAGTCCCAAACACTCTGCTTCCTTCCAGCTCTGCCACCTGTGAGCAGCCCACATTACCTTGCTGTGTGCTCTCATTGGGCTACTGGGCAGAGGGGCAGGTATGGGGAAAATGTCATCAGGTACTGTGTAGAAGGGGAGGGGAGGAGCTCTACCTGAGGCCCTCTGCTTTTCTAGTAATGAACTAGGTTTGCCATCACTGACCTAGACCAAAGATGGCAAACCTTTTGGAGACTGTGTGCCCAAACTTCAACCCTGCCCCAATAATTGAGCCACCACCCCCCACCCTCTTATCCCAAATGGGAGGAAGCTCTCCCATTGGGCTGTTGGGTAGAGGGGTGGGTGGTAGAAATGACCTTAGGTACACAGAGGGGGAAGGTAGCAGCCCCCTCTGGCACCCATGCCATATGTTTTTGCCAATATGAACGTAGACTAATGCCTATTTTTTCCAGATGAAGAAATTAAGAGGTGAAGTGACTTGCCCAGTCACATAGGTCATAAGGAATAAGAGCTGAGATTTGAACCAAGGCCCCAATTCTAAAACCCATACTCTTGATAGTATGCTGCCATTCTTTGTTATCCTTTGAGTATCATCATCAGTATCAGCTATCTTACTAAGTACCTCTGGCATTAATTTTAAATATCTTTTTTTTTTCCTCCAAGAAAAGAAAACTACTTCCTGCCACTATTTTAGAAGAGTTAACTACAGCTCCCCAGACTAAGTGAGTAATGTTGTTTTTGCTGACTTTGAATTGTAAAATTTTCTGGGTTTTTCTCATATCCCAATTTTTGAAATGGAGTCATCCAACCATCAGTTGTAGTACAACTCTGTAATTAAGGAATGCAGAATAACTTGTCGCTAAAAACCTCAGGATTCAGCTAGGTGGTTCAGTAGGCTGAGCCAGGCCTAGAGATGGGAGGTCCTGAGTTCAATTATGCTCCCAAAGACTTCCTAGCTGTGTGACCCTGGGAAAATCATTGTCTGGACTTTACTACTCTCTTGCCTTGGAACAAATACACAGTATTGATTCTAAGATGGAAAGTAAGGGTTTTAAAAAATGAAAAGAAATTTAACTCTTAGGACTTTGAATGTTTTAATCTAGTGGGGAAGAGGGGACAAAGTACCTTTCTTTTCAGATTAACTGGAAATATTCCTATGAGTCATATCATTCCTCCTCTTTATTTTTCCAACTGGAGTGACTGATAGATCATCATACTTTAAATCTCCTCTCTCATTTTAGGTATGTATACAGCAAGTTCTTTAGATTCTATTTTATTTCCTTAACGTGAGGAGTCTTGGTTTGCTCATGGATCATTGGAAGTCTTTTAATATGTTTCTTCTCAGATTTCAAAAGCTTGACCTTAAATTACTTCTGCTTTACATACTGTCCTGACTCAGCTGTTTCATCATATTTTGAATTGAAATGTCTGCAAAACACATCTCACCTACTCAGAAATTTTCAGGTGATTCCTATAATTTCTGAGATGATAATAGATTCACCTTGCATTTAAAGCCCTCTAGTATTTGGCTTTCACTTCCTACATACCTTTCTTCATTTTTAATCAAACTGGCTTCCTTGGACACTCTTTATCTGTATACTTAAAACAGGTGCTTCTCGATGTCTAGAATACCCTTGTTCTTCACCTACCCCTAGTAGAATCCATAGCTTTTTTCAAAACCACAGCCAGTGCCTATATGAAATTTTTTGATCAAGTGTTTTCTCCTAAAATTACTTTCTAAATACTTATCTTCATACATGTCGAGTGGCACAGACTGCAATGGAGGGATTATTTCCTCTTTTTATGTGCTTAATGCCATGTGTATGGTAGTCTCTGTATGAACTAAAAGGTAAGATATTTAGGGGAACCTTGGAAAAAACTTTTTCCATATCTGGTTGACATTTTAAATCCTCCCCTTTGTTAGTAGAAAATAAACTACAGTCATCTCTTGCTATAGTGCAGTTCACTTATTGCAGTTTCACTGTATCACAGGTTTAAAAAAAAAAATCTAATTCTGTATCACAGAGTTAAACTTAATCACAGCACACTATTGGCTACTGAAATGAAATCACAGCACTGTTCTGTATCCTGGATGCTGATTGGCTCTGACTAGGTTAATAAGTGTGGAAAAGGTTTATGGGAGAGGGGGAAGGGTTTATAAAGCCTTAAAATAAATAAGTAATAAAATAAATATAATGCTGCTACTTTTACGATTTTCACCTATCATGGGAGTCTGATTTTTTGCTGGTAGCAAAACCTACTCTAATTATTTCTCTATTTTTATTAGAGTTAATGAATCATCATCAGAACTGAAAAAAGGTATGCATTTAATGTTATTATAAGTTATGGCACTTGTGTTGTATGTAAATAGGTTGTATTTAAAAATTCAGTTTTCTTATCTGTACTTTTGAGTGTGTGTGTGGGGGGGGGGGGCGCATTGGTACACTATAGCAAAACAAATTATGTCCTGTTTTATAATTGTAGTTAGCTAGAAGAGAACATGTTCCCTAGATAGAATTCATATAGTGAATCAGTCCAGAGTAATTTGGATTCAATAACTTATTTCAGTAGAATTCTGATCTTCTTATTAAGAGCATCAATACCAAAGGACTTTATACACATGGGAAATAGACATTGTTACTGCCAATTTGCTTTTGTAGATGAAGTAATTTAAGATGACATAGTGGGTAAGTATTGGGTCTAGAATAAGGAAGACTTGAGTTAAAATCCAGTCTCCAACACGTTTTTAGCTCACCCTGGGCAAGTCACTTGTGCAATTTGCCTTAGTTTCTTTAGCTGTAAAATGAGGTGCACCTACTTCTCGTAGGGTTATTGTGAGGATAAAATAATTTGTAAAAACTTAACACAGTAAAAACTTAACACAGTTCCTGGCATATAGTAGGTGTTACGTAAATATTTTTCCTTTCCATCTTTTCCCCTAGGTAATGTGGAAAATGAGAACAAGGAGAAGAAAGAAGAAAAAATGTTCCCTAAACGGTAATAAGCTTTTCCTGTTGTACAGGGATATATGGTGACTTTTGTAAGACAATTATACTATTGGCATGATTATCAAAATAATTTTAGGAAAGCAGTTAACATTTCACAAATTACTAGACTTCTCAAACTGGATCCATTGCATAGTGATTTCTTTTGTTTGAGGCTCAGTGGAAATTATACAACTTAACTTTATGGCATCCCTCAAAAATGTTTTAAGTACCTAAGCATTAGATGCAATTTTGTTAAAAACCCTATTGGCTGTTTAACCCTGGGAAACCTCATCTCTAAAATGGGGATAATCCCACCTACATCCCTGGATAGATAGAAGATCAAATGAGATCGTAATTGTAAAGCATTTAGCACAGTGCCTACACATCCTAAAACACTATATAAATGTTAGCTATTGCTGTTCTCACGAAATTCTCACAAAATGTAAAAGTGTGATTATGTGAATTATATGAATATTATAGGGTTTTTTAAATGTTGGTTTTGTTTCATTCATTTCAACCATATGTTTTGGTCACTAGAGTAAAGAAGAGATACATGGCCTGTAGACTAAAAGACCAAGATCTGATAGACTTAAGACAGCAAGCAGCCAAAGGCTTCCTACAGAAGTATTTATATGGTCGAGGGAGCAACAGAACTACTGGTACCTTGATTTCATATACATTATTCGCCCAATTAACTTTTGACCAAGGAACAACAAATGTTAAGTTGTTTTTTTTCCCCCTTCAGTAAACAAATTTCTCTCCCTCAACAACAAGAGACTACTAGTTAAAAAACCTGCAGTCCAGTTTGTGAACAATAGTTGGGGTAAGTTAATAATTTGTTTCTTTTCCCACCTTTACCTACTTAATAGTAGCATCTTAAGATTTTGGCTACTGTGCCTGAAAAATCAATTATACCAAATATATTATTATATAAGTTATAACAAGCAGGATTGGGTAAATAACTTTTTCACGAGAAGAGTTAACATTTTTTAAATATTGCCCCTCAAAAACCAGGTGTGTAGACACAAAGCCTATGATTTTGACCACAATGGAGAAATCATATTGTCATAACCCCATCTTGGGAAGTTGTCTGAGATACAAAAATGTCAGGTAGGGAAGAGTTTCACTTTCTCCCTTTTTCCAACCTGTTGGCACAGGTTGGCACAATTTACTTCTCTCTGGGTAATATGGTGGTTCCTTTTCCTATGAAGCTCACATACTGTTGCTGAACTTAGTGCAGCAGATATTTGCCTGGTTCTATGGTTACCCAGAACTCTTCAGTTTACGTGATCCATCAACCTAAATCCCTTCAGCAAAATAGACAGGTTAGGTGTGTGCATCTAGCCTTTTCTATTAAATTGCCTTATTGACTGATCACGCACCCCAAATAAAAGTGCCCAGAGATAAGCTTTGAATCTCTTTGAGTTCAAATCTTGTACTTTATCCATTACACCCATGCTGCCTCTTATTCACTGTAATTTCTATAAATTCATTGCAGGGTGATTGACTAATATCTCTCAAGGGCAATTCATCTATAAGCTGCACATTGGCCTTTAAGCTTTTTAATGAAATCCCTTTTTTCATGTATGACTTGTACTTTTAGGTTTGCAGTAAATGTTTTTTAGTCATGCTATTGTAGTATTCCATTGTTCTGCCCCACTTAAGTGGTAGATAATGTAGTTGAATGTTAGAGTTTTAAAAATAAATTTGATTTGGATATTTAAGTATTATTAGGATTGCCATAAGAATTACTTAAATGTAAAATGTTCTTACCATTCAACATTTGTTTGTTTTAGGAATGGAGAGAAAACAAAATGCTAAGAAGTTCAAAAAACAGTGGATGCATAAAAAGAAACTAGCTTCCAGAAGACCAAATATCATATAAGTTTTTTCAATGTTCACATAGAGTTTATTAAACCTGTTTTTGTTTTTAGAACTTGTTCATTTTCCTCTTTAGGACCGAACTTTGTCTTCATTAATGCACTAAAGTCTTTTGGGCTAATAGCACAAAATTTTGGATTAGGAACTTGTGTCATTCCAAATTCATGGGAATTAAGTTCCATACCCTCCTTATAGATAGAACAGATGTGTGTATATATGTATGTATATTTTATAACTCTTCCATCAGTCCTAGAACTCATATAGTATTGGTTCCAAGGTTAGGCGGTTGAAATTAAGTGACTTGCCCAAGGTTAGCTAAGAAGTATGAGGCCAGATTTGAACCCACATCTTCCCAACCCCAGGCCTAGCTACCTAGCTGCCCCAGAATTTAAAAAAAAAAAATTTTTTTTTAAGGTTATGAAAAGCAAAAACTAGAAGCAGCAGATCTGGTAATGAATGCCAGTAAAGTAAGCTCTTTTTTTCAGTATGGCTTCAGCCATACTTAAGTCATTAATTCACTTTCACATATGGACTAGAACAGGAATTGCCTATTACTTGGGAATGTTCAGTGCACTGTAGAACTTGAATATCTCATGAATTGTGAAATGAATGGTGTTTGAAAATTTTGGATTCCAAAGGATTTTGGAGGAGAAGTGCCCTTTGAAGCCATGAAGTCCAATCCCTTCATTTTATAGATAAGGAAACTGAGGCTCAAAAAAAGGTCAAATAACTTGCCCAAGATCACACAGCTAATTTATTAAATAGGATTTTAACATGAATCTTTGTCTCCAAGCCCCAGTGCTGTGCTCCTTATGCAACCTTGCTGCTTCAAAATAAATAAGGATTAGAAAGCTTTTGCTGTCAATGCAAGTTGGCATCTTCTCTACAACTTGAAATTTTTTTAAGTCTCAAGAGACTTCTCTAGAGCCTAGAGATTGAGTGATCCTCTAAATGTATCCAAGTCAGAACCTGAATCCGGGTCTTTCTGGATTCAAGGTCAACTTTCATTCCACTAAGCCATGTTGTCCCCAGAAACTAAAGTGATAAAATCCCCAAAGGCTTACATCACCATTTTTATGTGGGTATTAAAGAGGGGAAAAAAACCTTCCAAAAGAAAATCAGATTTCTGATATTTTGAACTCCCCAACGCAAAGACCTAGGGGATACTACTTGACTAAAAACAAAAGATCTGTAGCAATTAACATTCATTTTCAAAAAGACTGAAGGAAAGTATTATAGCTAGAATAAAGGCAATTAAGCTGTTACTAGAAATGTTTATAAAGTAGGTCTAGTTTGCCTCTTGCTATTAGTTTAACAGAACATCTAAAATGGGGTATGATTAAGGTATATTGAGGGCAGCTGGATAGTGGTTCAGTGGATTGAGAACCAGGCCTAGAGGAGGTCCTGGGGTCAAATTGGGCCTCAGACTCTTCTAGCTGTATGACCCTGGGCAAGTCACCTAACCCTCATTGCCTAGCCCATACTGCTCTTCTGCCTTAGAACCAATTTGCAGTATTGAATCTAAGATGGAAGGTAAGATTAAGGTATACTCATTCACCTAAGTCTAAAGAATGCAGTAGCCAAAAGCACACGGTTTTCCTTTCTTTAAAAGCAACTGGAACAACCAATCCTACAAACATTTTCTTGGTTTAATAACTTCAGCAGTACCAAATATAGGTTTAGAGGAGACTCATTTTGGGGGTACAACTCATCCACCCAAAGGATGAATTTCCCATTTCTTCTTCTGACTTCTTCATCCTTAAGATTTTAGGTCCTGAACCTACTCCTGTGCTGATACTGCCCCAATGGTCATGGCTAAACCATAGGCAGCATTAGTATTTTAATTTTACTTTTATAATTTAAAATTCACACAACTAGTATCTGTAGAAGTAAATTTTTAATGGCTGGTTAATTATATCACTACATTTTTATTGCAATATAGTACTCATTTAAGCACTTAAAAATGGAAGGTGTACAAAGATTAAATTAAGACACTGTAAATTGACTAAATATTTGGTTTTTTTATATAAATAAAGGTCGAAACCACACTGTTGACATGTAATACTGTTATAATACAACAGTTAAACTTGTGAGTCTACAACAGAAGTTGTCTGCAGTTAAACAGGAAACAAAGTTGAAAAAGACCATGTTAAAACAAAACTACTGGGACTAACAGGTTGGGATTGTAAGTAGCAACAAACATATTCACTCAGCTCCTGAGTATTTCAAGTTTTACAGTACACATTAAAAATGATTTCTTCCATCAACACTATAAATCCAAACTGTCAGGTGTTTATGCACTTTGCAAATTACACTGATTGATCGCTAATAATGGGAGCAGGAGGGGGTTGGAAAGTCTCCCAGTTTGAAGTTTACGTCACCCACATGCTAACACATACACAACTTGTTCTATAGTTCCTTCCCCCACCTCCCCACCCACCCCCAAAGAAGCAGGACTTTTGGGGGGGTTTTAGGTAATTGTTTTAGAGGGTTTGTAATGATCAAATTCGAATATCTGAAATCCAGCAATATTTTAACTCTTAGACAACTAAGAGGTTAAAGATGGAAAATAATTTCTCCTAACACTAAGTTAGAAAATCATTTGCATCATGCTGTAAACTAGGAAGCAATGTAAAGCGACAAAGACCTGTCCCCAGTACATAATTTTTAAAAAATCTAAATTTCAAATCGGCAGAGCTGGTCTACTTCCATGTTGACTATATGCCACAATAAGTCTTGAGCTCTTAAATGCATAGCTAATGAAGATAGTCTTCCACCGTGGCAAATGCACAGGATCCGATTCCTGATCGGGCCATCAGTCCTAGACATTGTGTAGCCTGTCCCATTGCTAGGGCAAGCGGAGGTTGCTTTGGCAGATTGTGGGTCTCTGGGGGGAAAAGAAAATCCAATGATGAAAAACATCAATTACACAAGAGCTTTCCTTTTTGTGAAAAATATATTTAACCAAGAAATGTTTTCAAAACGCAAAAATATTTAAGCATAGAGCACACACCAATCCTTGGGCAAGAAGGAGGGGAGGCAATCAGGCATAGGAGAAGATCACTCAGCATGAGTCATAGTACACAGGCTGGTTTGACTAGAGTGGGGAAAGTGTACAACTGTGTAGACAGCCCTAGAAAGATTATGTTGTCCATTCAAAGTTGCAGCCTTAACTGTCCACAAATCTGAATACATGGTTAATGTTGGAAAACTATCCTTAACTACATGATTAACAAGACCATTTTTTTAACCCATCAGTCACTAGCTATGCATGACCAATTCAGTGAGAATCTATAATGGCTAAGTAAACCTATGGGAAATTCAAATCTAGCATCTGAGAATAATATTGTAATTTGTTTGGGATATTAATCTTGAAGAAAATAAGGCTCTTGGAGAATTGGCTCAAATCAATCCACAAATTCCAGTTCTCCTTTCAGTTGACTTAAAGGCTTCTGAGGCTTCTGCAAGCATGCTACCACTTAACACCCTTTCTACCCTCTAAAATGGAAATTTAGGAAGCTCCCTTTTCTTCCACTTATTCAAGCTTGGCTACCTGGGGAGTGGGGGAGGAGGGGTGCTTTTTTTCAAATCAGTGCTCTCCTAACCAAACTTCAAGATGGCAGTTACATGTAACAATAGGGTCAAATTTTTGCTGTTTCACTTTGCTCTGCTTTACCTGACAAATTCATCTGAGAAAACCTAAATACACTGTCCAAGCTGATTGATGCAATAACCAATCATGATTTTTCAGGACTAATTACACACATCCTGACAAAATGGATATGAGATGCAAAATGAGACATCTGAACATGGCTAAAATGGATGTGTCATTGGCCCCCTTCTTACAGGGTGATCTCATTGGATTCTATTGTTTCAATTATCTCCATGTAAATAATAAAAACAGCTAAGTGACATAGTAGAGCCTGCAATCAGAAGCACATGAGTTCAAATCTGGCCTCGGATATTTACTATGTGACCTCTGAGCCACTTAGTCTCTGCCTCAGTTTCCTCATATGTAAAATGGGATAATAATAGAATCTACCTTCCAGGATTATTGTGAGGATCAAATGAGATCATGTTTGTAAAGCACTAAAGTTCAATGCCTGGAACATAGTAGGTTCTATATAAATAATAGTTATTATCAAGTGATTCTCGGATCTATTCATCCAGCTCCTGACCTCTAGGTCCACATCACCAACTCACTTGGAGACATGCTGAACTAAGTGTTCCATAAGTATCTTAAACTCACCATGTCTAAAACGGGCCTCATTATTCCACCTACACCACCACAGTGCATTCCCTCTTCTGAAATTCCCTGTTACAAAAGAGGTGACACAAATGTCCTCCGAGTCACCTAAGCTTACAACTGTGATGCCATCTACTCCTTAGACAAACATCCCACATATCCAAGCTATTGCTAAATCTTGTTATTTCTATCTTCACAATATCTCTCATATACTCCACTCTGGACTCAGGCATGCATCTGGTCTCATGCCTAGAGCATGACAAGAACTTCCAGTTGGTCTTTCTACCCCAGCCCACCCTCCACTCAAGTTACAAAATTATCTTGTAAAAGCACCATTAACCACTCTCAAGCTAAGCTGCAGTAAAGAGAAGGTAGGGTAGGGCAGACAGACAACAAGAACTACTATGTTCATAGCTGCCTGAATGTTGTCTCCCTCGTGATACTGAGAAATCCTTTAGACCAGTGTTGGCAAAGGTTTCAAGTTTGCATGCTTGAACTGCAACTTCAAGCAGACCATGAGCCCTGCCTATTACCCCAGAGAGCAGAGGAATTGCTTGCTTTGGGCAGCTGGATAGAGGGGCAGGGCATGCAAAAAATGTCCCCAGACACTGGGAAGAGGGGGAACAGAGAAGCTCCTCCAGTACCGGCTCTGCATGTGTGCCAATATTTCACCAATGCTGCATTAGACAACATGTACAGAGTTTTTGCTTTCTTTGTATCTCTCATGCTTAGCAGATAGTAAGCACTTAAATACTTATGACTAACTTTAACAATTTGTTACTGTCAAGAAGATAATGAATGTACAATGCATACTACTTTAATAAACCATTACATCAAGTATTATTTATCTTATGCTCTCATCTGGCCCAGGATTGAGATGAAAGTGGAATTAAAAGGGTATATTTGAGGACTTTCACAGTAAACACAAGTAATTTTCTAATAGTGTTGGACAGATGCTCCTCGTTATTTTGCCAGTCTTAAAATGCTAGCACACTGCACAAAAATTAAAAGGAATCAATTACATTCTGCTTTTAAATTTTACTTACCTAGTATTGCACTGTTCAGAGCTGAGCACACTGGTTCTCTTTGTATTGGGTCAAGTTGGTTTCCAACTGGACTGCTCCAGGGATCTGAATAAGCAAGCAAACTGAATGCATCCTGTTGAGAAAATAATGAGTTCACTTTTCAATTCTTGTGACTTAGTTACTGTGTATTATCAGTTCCAAACTGACAACCAGGGAAAATAGAACTAAGAATTTTTTGTTGTTATCCAGTCATTTTATTCACTTAATTTGAGCTATTATTCCAGCCTTTCTCTTTGGTATGCACACTTAACCAGAAGGCGATTTTTATTCTGCACTGGGCTGTTAAGGAGGCAAAGATATGTGTACTTAATTAGCTTAGTGGCTAACTAGTCACTAGGATGACAAGTACATGAGAAATTAAATTATAAGACAAGAAATGTCATAAAGCAGTAAGAATTTGTTACCAAATAAATAGTGATAAGAAACAGAAAGGATTAAAAATTCAAAGAAGAAATCACTGGACTAAGGGGCTTCATGAAGTTTGTTTGGTAAAACATTTTAAATGGTGGGTAGGATGATGACAAATGGAAAATAGAGACAAAAGTAATTGGTTTTTTTTTGGTGGGTACAGTACGGCACAGAATCCTTGAGATTCTAATGATGATAGTCAACTGAGGTAGAGTGGGAGATTCTTCTTGTAAGTCATAGTTATAAAATCAAAGTTGGAATTATCTTGTGGCTTCCTTCCTCTTGCATAATTTTAACAAAGACACTACATTGCAAGTCAAGAGTTCTGGAGCAATGCTAAATTAATTTGCAGATATAATGCCAAAATAGATTATCAAGGGGTTATTTCATTGAACAAGTTGAAATAATAAAATTCATCCTGAGAAATGAGCAACCAAGAATACTAAGGAAATAATAGGGAAAAAGAGTAGTTAAAAGGAAACCAGAATTACCAAATCTCAAGGTATATTTTAAAGTAGCAATTTGTAGTGATTAAAAAAAAAAAAACCTTATCAATGTAACAGAAATAGGACCTAGAAACATAGTGGCTTATCCCAAACAAAAAGTAGTAAGAAAAAAAACTTTAAAAAGAATAGATGAGAAAATTGTATTGGGTTTAGGCCATCCCATAACATAACAAATTAAGTTCTAAACATATAATTAAATATAAATGATCACATAATCATATCATTAAAAGAAAGGAAGGAGTTTCTTTCTAGACGTATTCATGGAAAAGGAAAATTCTTAACTAAACATATACTATTAAGATCACCAAAAAAATTAAACTTTTTCAAAAACAAAATCAAAGCAGCTGGTGAAAGAAATATCATTAGATTGTAATCTCTCTGAAGGCAGAGACTTATCTTTTTTTCCCCCCTTTTAAAAACCCTTACCTTCCGTCTTAGAATCAATACTGTGTATTGGTTCTAAGGCAGAAGATTGGTAAGGGCTAGGCAATGGGGGTCAAATGACTTGCCCAGGGTCATACAGCTGGGAAGTGTCTGAGGCCAGATTTGAAGCTAGGACCTCCCATCTCTAGGCCTGGCTCTCAATACACTGAGCCACCCAGCTGTTCCCCCCACAAAGCTGTCTTTGGCCTTTTTTTGTATCACCAAAACTTAAGCAATGTCTGACATGGAATAGGCATTTAATGAATGTTCATTGAATTAAATTATAAGCTGAGAAAATCTTTGCATCAAGTTCTGCTATCTTAAGAGAATTGATATGAATACATGAGAAGCACTATTCCCAATGGCGAGGTACTTAAAAGAACAGACATTTTTCAAAAAAGAAGAAATACAAATTATAAACAACCAAATGAAATAAAGTTCTCAAAACATGAATAAGAAAAATAGAAATTAAAACAACTTTGTTTTACTTCTTATCTAAATTAGAAAAAATAACAAAATACTCGAAGTGTAAATGCTGGAGTGACTATGGGAAGACAGGCATAATAATAATAATACACTGTTAGAGCTTCAATTTTCCTAGAAAACAATCTGTAATTATACCACAAAAGTCTATACTAAACTATGCCCTTTGAATCTTTGATCCTATTAACTAAAGCACACATCCCAAGTCACAGAGAGGGAAGGTCTCATATGTACAAAAAATATAGCAATTATTTTTGGAGGACAAATAAAGAAAAAAGAAATTAAATGAGAGGCAGTACCCATCTACTAGGTAAAAACTGTGATACATGAGTGTGTAAATGGGTTATTGAGCCATAAGAAATGACAAATATGAAAAATTCAGGGAAACATAAGCTGATACAAAACAAAGCAAGCACAAACAGGAGAATAATTTCTACAATGAAGACAATCATGTACAGAAAAACAACACTACAAAATATCAAGACTATCTAAATTCTCATCACGTAATGACCAATCATGACTTAAAAGAGAACTGACGATGAAGCATGCCTCCTTGCCTCTCAGGAGAGTACTATAAAAACACAAAAAAGACCCACATGTTAGATATGGTCAATGTATTAATTTATTTTGCTTAGCAATTCTTGATTACAAGGGAAAAGTTGGGAGTGGGTAGAGGGAGTATAGGAGCCACTGGGAAAAGAAAGTGAAGTTGAAAAAAAAAAGAACCAATAGTAGTGCAATATTAAGCCTTGATCATTTCTTTTAAGAGCAGTAGAATAAAGAGTCTTAAAGTCCTGAATTCAGCTCTCAATTCTAAAGCTATCACTTAACTGTATGACATTAGGATCCCAGAACCATAAATTTAAAACTTGGTGAGAACATCTGAGGTTATACGAGGAGTGTACTAAATAACCTCTGATGTTCTTACCAAGTTTTAAATATATGTTATATATATTTATATTTATTATATATATATAAAAACAGGTCACCTCTCTCTGGGCCTCCATTTTTTTCACCTTTAGAATGAGGGAGTTGTATTATATGATTTTATAAAAATTTATTATGAGAACATAAGTTCTGGCTTTGCTTTTACTTATTAGGGTTCCATTCTGTTAAAAAAAAAAATCCTTTTCTCTAACACTGATAAAAGAGAAAACAAATAAACCATTCTGCATTCCCTTTAATTAAAATGACAGATACAAAAAATAATAATCCAGGTCTTTTGTTAATTCATCTTATATGATCCTTTTATTTTGAAATCTGACAGTTCAGTGTGAATAATAAATCCACCATAAAGTACAAATTTATTGGTTATTCCAAATGGCTATCAGTGGACTGCCATGTCACATTCAGAACGTATAAAAATCAAACTTGCTGCCATTCGTATGACCAATTTTCCTGGTTACACAAGCACAAAACCTTGGGAACTGTTAGAAGTACAAAATTTATAGTTGATACTTTAGAAATAACTGAGGTCTACAGGGACAAATGATTTGCCCAAGGTTACACAGGCTGCAAATGCCAGAGCTGTAATGTTCTATTTTAGTGTCACTCGCTAGCTCATTCCCCTATAAACCCTTTATATACAGCCACTGAATCTTGTCAACTCTTAGCCTGAATATTTCTTGTATCTATCTAACCCCTACTACCATTAAAAAAAATTTTTTTTAAACTCTTACCTACCATCTTAGAATCAAAACTGTGTATTGGCTAGGCAGAAGAGTGGTAAGGGCTAGGCAATGAGGGTCAAGTGACTTGCCCAGGGTCACACAGCTGGGAATTGTCAGTGGGCAAATTTGAACCTAGGACCTCCTGTCTAGAGGCCTGGCTCAATACACTGAGCTACCCAGCTGCCCCTATCATTTCTACAGTACAACTGTGTGTGACCTCATGCCTACACTCCTGCAAACTCCTATCTGATAGCTGTCTATTATATGTCTGTGATACAATTTATCATCCATACTGGTGACAAGCTACTTTCCCTCTCTAGCACTGCTTTCCATTCTGATATTTACAGCAGCTTCCTATAATCATGCTAAACTTAGCTTTCAAAGACCTCAGTTAAGTCTACATCATCCTACAAGTCTGAGACCTCCTAAACTCCCCCTTTCCCCCCTCCCCCACCCAGGGCAATCTTTTATACCACACTACAAATTGTCCCTAAACACAAAGTACTTATTTCTAATTCTTTGGCTCACTGTCTAAATACCAAAGTTTCTAGGATACGCTTTATTCCAAAGAGTGACAAATTTTACCTCAATGCTAATTCTGTCTTCTGTTTCCAGCTCTGGATCTAACCATTCCTGTGAAATCTTTCCTGACTAGCCCAGGATACGCTAAACTCCTAAAATCTGTCTTCAAAAACTTCAAAAGCTGGAAAGGTTCTTTCAAGGTCATCTAGACAACCCCTTCACTTTACAATTGAAGAAACTGAGGCAGAATTTGAATACAAGTGTTCCTGACTCTTAAGGCACTATCAAAGATACCAAAGTTTCCAGAGATACAGATCTAGCAATGCAAAAAACCTTCAAGGTCATGTAGTCCAACTCTCTCTTGAGGCTCAGATTGTTTAAGTGGTCACACAGGGAGTGAATAGAGAAGGGAATAAGCATTCATACAGCATATACCATGTGCCAGGCATGTGCCAAATGCCTTTTACAAACATTATCTCATTTGGACCTGCCAAGACCCTTCTTCGAGGTAGGTGTTATTGTCATCTCCATCTTGGAGATGCTAAGTGACTTGCCCTGTTAGGGTCATACAAGTAATAAGCATCGAATCCAGATTTGAACTTGGGTCTTGTTTACTTCAGGCCCAGCTCACTGTGGCACCGTGCTACCAGCTGCCTCTGTGACAGAGAGGATCTGAACTTTTATTACCCTCACAAAGATTTATTTTTTGCCAGTCAATAAGTTTTCTTCCAATTCTAGGCACATTGCTATCTTCAGTGAGTATTCTATAGATTTTATTTAATCAAAATTATCTATGTGATAATCTCCTTTATCCCTTGAAGGATTATAAATCTTCTCTAACCATGGCTATGAAAAATAAGACCTTCAGTTATTTCTAATTCTAAGTAGTTGACATCAATCTAAGTAGAGATGTCAATATTCAATATTTACTTCTAAATGAAAACGCTAGATAAAATATAAGCAAAGCAGTTCATAAACCAAAACAAACAAATAAGAATGATTTCAAATAAAATCTTTGGTATTAGATTGGAGGAAAAAAAGATAGAGAAATAGAAAAGAGATAACAAACAAAGAATAACACCTCCGCTCCAAATATTCTAGAGTGGTACAAAATACACAAGACACTTTATGTCCATTCTCATTTTGGGCCCCACAATCTAGAAGTAGTATCCCCATTTTATACAGTATGAGCAATGTGATAGGAACCAAGGTCTCCATCCCTCTCAATGCCAAGCTGCCTTTCCATGTGAAGGTTCAAATTCCAGTTCTCTTGTCTGACCTTGAGGGTGAGTTACTCTGGATCTCAACTTCCTAAAATTAAACTAAAAAATGAGGAAGAATGACTAGAAGACTCGGCAGATACCATTTAGTTCTAGGACCATGATCCGTACAAACCTGAAGTAAACAACTAGCAGTTTGAGAATGCAATTTGGATTTTTGTAACACGGCTTAGAATACAGAAATGATGGACTCTCGGCAAAAATGACAAGAGATGAACTGTACATAAAAAGGTACAATAAAAACATTTTTCACTCCATCCTTGTGAGAATCTAATCAAGAGAACTTTAAATTGAAAGGGGAAAGGGATAAAGAAAATGGCATGTGTAAATTTAACCAACCTGGTACCACAGAATTGCAGATTCAACATGGGGGGGGAGGGGGGGGGGAAGAGAAACAAAAAAGAGGGAACCAACATCTCACAAACAAAAGCTAAGAATGATAAAACCTATGGGTTAAGATATCTACAAATCAACATAGAAAATATTCTAATTCTGGGAAGCAAATTTGACACCATATATATCACTAAAGAATAGGTGGGATGGAACTCATAACTAAAATGTGACACTGGAAGGGAATAGAAGTGTTAAGGATGAGGTATGGGTGGCACTATGGAGGCAAACTAGGTGGCTCAGTAAATAGAGATCTCCAGATCTGGAGATGGGAGGTCCTGGGTTCAAATCTGCCCTCAGAAATTTCCTAGTTGTATGGTCCTGGAGAAGTTATTTAGCTCCAATTGTTAGCATTTACTGTTCTTCTGCCTTGGAACCAATACTTAGTAAGATTAAAATAATAAATAAAAAATGATACCTTAAGAAAAAAAAATTCACGTGAGGAAATCCAAGAGAGTGACATAGTAGAGAAAATTTAGATATGGACCTCCCAGAGTAAAGAGAAATCATCAGAAAACTTGGCACACAAATATATTTCAATAATGAAAGACTTTAACTACTTAGAAATCTGTGGATACATCATCTTTGCCAAAATAAATAAGATAAATGTTATTTGCTTTCATCATCCAATTCAACACATTTATAAAGGAATTGTGTATATATGTATATATGTGACACCATGCTATGATAATGCTAAAATTAATGATAATTTCACTCTTGAATGAAAAGAAGGAGTAGTATGGGGAAGTGATTGCTAAAGTAGAAATGACGATAACCTAGAAAGTAAAATAACCATTTCTATCATAGTTCACGATACCACAAGACAAGAAAGTATGTATTGTAAGAAAAGCACTTAAGATTAGGGAAAAATATTTCAAAGGGTTCAGAGGATCCAATGACCAAGTATTTTGAAGGAGAAGTTTGCTCAAAGAAGATAGGAAATACTTAATACTAAAATTGTGAAGATAAAAGCAGAATGAGTACAATAAGAAAGGGGGGGAAGGAAATTTCTTGAAATAACTTATTGGATATATCGAAAAATGAGTAACATCAGATTTTATTTATTTACAAAAGCATATGTAGAAGATGAGAGAAGAAAGGAAGGGTAACAGAATGAAGACAACTGAACGGCATGGTCTAAGACTGTGTAACACTGAAGTCCCAAAGATAAGGCTGGCAAAGAATGCTAAGGGGGAAAAATGAGTTTTTCAAACTTCAGATACTGGAAGGTTAAGAGAATTGTTCTGCTATGCTTTATCCTGGGTCTATAATGGTAGCAGCTAGCATTATATAGGTTTACTATCCCCATTTTACAGATAAGGAAAGAGAAAAGTGAAGTGGGCCACACGACATTAAGTGTCTGAGGTTGAATTTGAATTCAGGTCTACCCCCAAAGCCCAGTGTTCTATGTACTGTGTCACCTATCTACCACATCTGAAAGTGTTCCGGTAGTTACTGCATTTTAGAGGATCAAAGCACATCCAAGCTAACAAATAGACTGGAGAACATGCCATACCAACAATCAAGTGAAAGAACTGGAAATATTTAATTTGGAAAAGACAGATAAGAAATACTAATTATCTTAAGTATCTGAAGGGCTGTCATGTAGAAGAATTAGATTCATTTTTCTTTAACTTCAAAACTAGGGACAAGAATAGAAGTTGATGAGGACAGATTTTAGCTTTGTAAAAGGAGTAATTTCTTATCATACAAAAGTGGAATGGGCTACTTTTGGAGGTGATAAGTTCCTCCTTATTTGGATACTGTTCAAGTTAAGCAATACCTTCTTGGGGATAGTGTAAAAGGGATTTTGATCCCTCCAAAGTACTTTCTAGCTCTTAAGATTCTGTGAATCTGTTAACTTGATATCAACTGATCAATAATAAATTGCTTTCTGATCCAAGACAATTCCAAGGCACTCATTTTTATTATTTAAAATGCTATTCATTGCCATAGAAGGAACTGATGGAGTCTGAATGCAGAAGCATACCATTTTTCTTTTTTGTTTTTCATAATTTTTTTCTTAAATGTGTGATGTGTTTTCTTTCACAGCATGTCAAATATGGAAATATATACTACATGATGGCACGTGTCTAACCTGTATCAGATTGATGCCTCAAGGAGAAGGAAGGGCAGGGAGGGAAGAGATTTTGGATCACAAAATGTTAAAAACTGTTTCCATACACAATTGGGGAAAAAATACAAAATATTACTGGGGGGTAAAAAAAAAATTGCTTTCTCTTCATAAACGTGTGAACATTTTACTATATTTTTCTAAACTTTCTTTCCAAGGCCTTTTTAATGCCTTTAACCTTCATCAAGTTGCTTTAAAGATATATGTAGAAGAAAAAGTTGCTTTCATATGTGACAAAGTTTTTCACTTTTTAATCCTTCAGAATTTACCACCCTCCCTCATCCCACCCCTATCTCCCAAAAAGCTACAATGAAGGCCAGCCTTCAAAGGTCTTTTGTTTCTTATGCATAAAATGTAGGAGCTGGATCAGATGACCTCTGATATATTTCTAGCTCTAAATCTATGATCTCTATGATCACATAAAGGAATTTTGAAATTATTTCTATGATCTCTCAAACCAGGCAATTTTTTAAAAGTTTTAAGGTTCTGTCTTTATGAGTTATTTTCTCCTTGCCATTCCACTTTCCTAAATCATGAAATGACATCCCCTCTCCCCTTGTAACAAAAGACAATCAATTAAGCAAAATCTACTAGCATATGACAATATATGCAGCATTCTATATTGTAGTCCTCTCTCCCACCCCAAATTCTTCCCCCAAAAAATAAGGCCAACTCATTTCCTCAAGTTTTTCTTAGTTTGACCATTAAAATTTATATTTAGCTTTATATTAGTAATGTTTTGCTGATATTACTATAGTCATATATAGTTTCCATTATATATACTTCCTTAACTATGCATCAAGTCACATTAGTCTTCTAATGAATATCTTTTATATTTATCATTTCTTATAAGCATTAATAAAATGCAATTTTCTTACATTACATTTAACTGCAGGAATGTGTGAAATATGCCATATACCATAAGAGTAAGTTGATGTTATGATGGTTTTGCTAATCTGTTTTTCCCTCACTATTTTTGGATGGGAAAGGAGTGGAAACATTTTGAAATTAAAGAGTTTTGGCAAAAAAAGTATTATCAATAAAATTTTTTTAAAAGCAAGTAATGGGGGGGGGGGGAAGAAAAGAAAATGATCTTTGTTTCCAATGAATAATGTTTGGAAATGACCAAATAAAAATTAAAAAATAAAAAAACAAAAATAAATAAAAGCAAGTAATGATGTAACCTCCTTCATACCATGTCTTCTCTTCTTTTAAAGAGGTAACATAGCCTCTATGTTTCATAACTGAATTAAATATTTTAAACACAAAACTGCTTTGCTTGTATTTATTTCACACATTAGAATAAAAATAGGTACAAAGATCACTTCTGCCTTCATGGAGCTTGACTTAACCAGGGAGAAACAAATACATAACTCATAAATATGCAAAATATACACAAAAAGTAAATCTAAATTAATGGTATGGGGAGCTCTAACTACTGGGTAGGATGAGGCTAGCCCTTCTGTAGAAGAAGGCACCTCAGCTATGCTTTGAAATAAGCTTAAGGACTTGAAGTCAAGAAAGCATACAGTCAGTTCAATAACAGGGTGAGGGCAAGAAACTGAGTGTCACAAAGAGCAAGTTGGCCAGTTTGTCAGGAGCACAGAGCATATGATGAGAAATACTATGAAACCATGAAGATCAATTGCAGCCAAATTGGGAAGCTCTTTCAAAGACAGAAGAAGGCAACTGTATTTGATTCTAGATACAATTAGAAGTCATTGAAGGAGTATCTGCTTAAGGGTTATGTAGAGGCGTGGTGACATGGTGACAAGGGCCCTAAGGAGAATGATTGTGGTCTTAGTTGAAATAAGGAGATATAAGATGCAACAGACCATTGCAGAGAATGAACAGTTAAGAATAACTCTGTAACTGGGTTACTGGAAGGATAAG
The DNA here is from genome assembly GCF_027887165.1 of Monodelphis domestica. Lineage (NCBI taxonomy): Eukaryota > Metazoa > Chordata > Mammalia > Didelphimorphia > Didelphidae > Monodelphis > Monodelphis domestica. The sequence continues at coordinate 208,391,779 of NC_077229.1, forward strand.
AGAATCCTTGACAAAAATAAGGCTACCTAGGCAGAAATGTCCAGCAGGCAGTAAATCATAGAGCTCTAGAGAAAAAATGAGGCCTGGATGTAGATCTGTCAGTCATGTGGGAACTACTAAGATCACCAAGGAAAAATTTAGAGAAAAGAGAACCAATGCCAACACAGGGCACTAGAGTACAAACAATAATAATCCAGCAAAGGGAACTAAAAGAACAGTCCAACTGGAAGAGAATTACAACAGATCAACATCATGAAAACCCAGAGAGGAGGCAGTATACATGTGCAAGGATGGGTTAATCACTGTCAATTGGGCTGAGAAGAATGAGGACTGAAAAAAGACCATTAGATTTAGCAATTAAGCTAAATTCTTGAAGAGTTGGTATGGCCAATTTGAGAAGTTAATGGGAAGTAAGGACATCTAGACAACTTTCTTTAAGAGTCTGGCAAGAAAAAGAAGAGATATAATCAATCGCTTAAGGGCATAGCAGGAGTGTAAGTGTAGGCTTTCTGAGTTTGGGGGAAATCTGTAAGTGGCAAAGAAGGAAAGAGCCACCGAGTAAAGAGAGGCTGAAGATTAGAAAGAGAGAATGGATTCCTTCTTAGAAATCATTCACTTCTCTTACCTGATAAGTTGTGTTCATTGTCTAATAATACCATTCTTGACTCTCAGCTGTAGGAGGGGGAAATCAAACTTACCAACAATTTCAATTATCTTTTTTTCCCCACTCTGACACTCAAAATAACTCACTTTTAACATTTTTTTATTTGCAGTGTTCTTTCCACATTCTCTCCTTAGTTGTTCACTCATAGCCTGTAATTCTCTTCCAAAGTGGATCATTCTTTCAATGGCTGCTTGACTTCCTCCACAAAGCTGTCGCCTCAAGTGACTTGAATCAACTTCTACAAGAACAATGACCTTCCATCAGTAATAACACACATAAAAAAATTAAGCCTATTACTACCCCTGTGAAAATATGATTTATGCAAGCAAGACAATTCTATTTATGAAATATATCTTACATTTCAATTAAGAGAGTGATACTAATGAAGCCTAACTTAGGCATCTAGCTTTATAGCTATGGCCAACATTTAGCCATATAACAAGTATATTTTATCCACTTGTAAAATCAATTAGGAGTCCAATGGACAAAATGAAACTAAGGATAAGGAGATTCAAATTCCTTTTTTATTTGTTACTGATTCTGTGTTACCTCTGAGCATCTTATGGTGTGCTATGTTTCTAATGCTGTCTTCGCCTTTTCCAAGTCAAAAAAGCTTAAAAAACATATACAGGTAAATCATAAGAGGGCAACAACTTAGGCAAAATGGAAAATGTTACTGGTAAAGTCCCCAAGCAGCATGAAATCAAAAGGTTACACTATGTCAGGCTGCTTTAACTACTATGCAGTTAATAATGGAATGAACTAATAAGAATAAGGAAAAGTAAAATTTCTTTCTGGAAACCAAGAGGTGGACTGCTTAATCCTTTAACAATCCTACCAAGTCTTTACTAAAGCCATATTCCTAAATAATAGTAGGTCATTATTCTCTTATAACTTCTCTCTTTTCCACACAAGTCACTTAACTCCCATTGCCTAGCCCTTACCACTCTTCTGCCTTAGAACCAATACCCAGTATTGATTCTAAGATGGAAGGTAAGGGTTATTTAAAAAAAAAAGAGAATAGTTCTAAATTACCTTAATTGCCAAGTCACTTTTCCAGATAAAAACATGTTCTTTCAAAGTTGATTCCATCATTAATACAAATAGAAGTTGCAGCTGCTTTTAACTAGAAATTTTTTTGCTTTAAAAGGGTACATAGCTCTTAATTAACAAGTTTATTTTTAAAGGGTAATACATATCCTTGCATTTAAAAAGCATATTTCCTTATAAACACTCTAGGAACATTTGTTTCTTTACTAACAATCGAATAAATGTGTTTACCTCAACACAATGATGAAATCCAATGCTGCCATGGAGTTTCTGCTGAATAAATCATTTAAAAGCTTCAATAATTTTAACTCTCCCAACTGTGGAGAATTCTGATAAATCACTGAACTGTGTGGAACTATTTGCAACATAAGGTAACAGCACAGTGCAATTATGCATGCTATTAAAATGGAGAATGACAGCTCAATTACATGGAGTTCAATTTGGCTGGAAAAAAGCCAACAAAAACCATTTCAATCCAACTGGACTTCTGGGCTAGTCTAAATAAACTGGACTTTCCACATTCCCTACCTTCACACGTACATAGTCTTAACACTAATTTGAGGAGTATCATTGCTACTAATAGCTACAATAATTTTATCCAGAAAAATTACTTAGATGTACCCCTACACTATCCAACAAGGAAAAATATCAAGACATTTGGTTTACAAAGGAATTATTTAAAAGAATGATTGGTAACTCACTTCTACATTCTCCAACCTCCCTAGTAATCTCCCTTGAAAATACTGATGAAATTAAGTAAACTTTATTACTTTAAAATGCAAAAACCACACATCTTTAAATTCAATTTGTATCTGTCAGCTGTGAATGAGGACAAGTAAACATAACCTTACAGCTACCATTGTAATTGAAAATACAAGAAATATCACTGCAGACCCATTTCGGTGTCACATTCTTCCATTTCGTGGTCATGCTTAGAGCTACCATTTAGGAAACCATTGGATGAAGTCTCTCCAACTCCATTGGAATAGTGATCAGTTTCCATGTCTACATCATTGCTACAAAAGGGGAAAAAAACCTAATTATAAGAAATATCATACCTGTATAAAGTTTGGTTTAAAGTAAATTCTTATTTAAGTTATATTACTCCATAAGATAATAGAGCATAAAAACTTTAAATAAAGGTATTTAGTCAAAACTAAAATATATTCATGATAAATACATAGTTGATTTCCTATCAGATGATCTAGACTTCTGGGAAAGAAGGAAACAAATACATAAAATAAAGTTTTTTTTTAAGATTATTAATAAATAAACAGGCAAAAAGAAAGTGTTTTTTCTTTTTCAAAGGATTTTCATATACATTTTCTTTTGACCCTCACAATAATCAATATACCAATGAAAATTGTTTACAAACTGTTGTTCTTGCTGACAACAAAATTCTAATACTGATTTGAAGCTCTAGACTTTGACTTTTCTAGCTCTTTTCCACATACTATCTAGAATGAAAATGTGTCAACCATTCTGAAAAGCCCCACTCCATATAAAATTACTCATTCCTCCTATTTATATCTAAACTTATCAAGCATTCTTATTGCTTAAATTCCTCTTCTTCCTCAAAATCATCTCAATAGCCTAATATTTTTTTTCTTTCTTCTCAAACACCTTAAAAAAAAAAGCATCTTGTAGTTAAGTGGTATCTCAGCAGGGTAGCTGTATCTCAGGGTTTCTACTTAGTCTCATACTTCAAGCCCTCTTTAGCGTCCTCTAAGCCACCTAAATTCCATGGCCATGTCAAACCACTATTTTAAATTATTCTCTATATTTGTATTTTTCCCTTCTATTTGATTTCAAAATCCTCTAAATCTATGAATTAATCTCTCTCATATCTTCTTTTATGTTCATCTCCAAGGATAATAATCCAAACTCACTACTTCCAATTCATGTTTGAATAGATTACTTAAAACAATTAACTCCCCCCCCCCCATTATTTTTCATTGGTTAATTTTGGGACATCTAATCAAATATTCTCCTACTATCTCAAACTGAATAAGTAAAGCAGAACATTTCTCCTTTCTATTCAGGGGTGATTCTGGGAGTGGAACCCATGATAGGATAGGTTCTCACTGTATTCCATGGAACAGTTCCAAACAGAAACATTATAGAAATATTTTATTAGGTTCTAGTGCCCAATGCCTAATAGTGAATACTTCATATATGTAACTTTGGTTAAGTCAATTAACCTTCCTCCTTCCCTCTTTCTCTCTCTCTCTCTCCATTATTGTAATAACACATATACATGCAGAACAAAAGGGCTATTTTCATTCATTCTCCCTACCTTCAGGTTCTCTTTTTTTATTTCCCTGATCCTAGATACTTATATCCTGATCTAGCAAGAGTCCCAGGATAGATCTCTACCTAAGTCCACACTTTTAATATGCTGCTATTAATAATCACTTTAGGACCCATAAAGATTACTATGCAACTAGGTTATTAAGTATGGAGTGATTGCTTACCTGGTGAAGCTATTAATTTGTTGTGATCTCGACACATTTATACTATTCAGTTCTGGAACATTTAAACTGGTTGACTGGTGTTTACTATGACAATAAGACTGATGTGCTTTATTTGAAATTACTCCATTACTACAACTTTCAAAACCTGAAGAAAACAGTAATAAATGAGGAATAAAAGATTTAATAATAAAAAATTTAATTTGATCATGTGGTCAGGGTCTAAACTAAATTAGCAAAATATTTCACATCTGTATTAGTCACAATACAGAAGACAATAAAGATCTCAAATACCACACAACAAATGAAAAAAAATTTAGTAAGTATTTATATTACTTACCAGGCACTATTTTAATTTTTAACAGATTTATTTAAAAAAATAACGGTTGGGGAAGGTAGGTGGCACAGTAGATAGTGCCAGATCTTGAGTCAGGCGGGCTTGGGTTCAAATCAGACCTCAGACACATCCTACTTGTGTGATACTGGGCAAGTCACTTAACTCTGTTTGCCTAGCTCTTGCCCATCTTAGAACTGTTGTATGACAGAAAGTAAGGGGTTTATATATATATATATGTATGTCACCGATAATAAAGTGAAGTTGATTTTGCTAATGAATTCAAATTGATTGAAAAGGGCTGAAAAATTTAAATAGTTAATATGAGTTTCCTAAGTGTCAGAACATATTAATACCCAAAGTATTAGTAGATATTCTCTAGTAAAATATATGGCAACCTTATTTAAGAGATGTATAAGCTTAAGATGGATTGTACTATGGCATTTTACTATAGATTTTGGTGGCTTTTACTATGGCAAATAAATTAATGTTCCCTGCGATTTAATCTAGTTTATTATAAAATATATGGAAACATAAACGTTCAGCCTTAAATAGGTACCACTTTCAGATCAAGCTTAAGAATATAACTTGAAAATCCTTCCTAGATGACAACCCATATAATACTCAAAAAGTTTGGCTCATTTAGTTACCCTATGACCAGATTTCAATAAAAAAGATCACAACTATAATATTTTTGGATGGGCAATGTGAATCTGTTTTGCTTGCTATACATATTTTTTACATCCCACTTTTGGAAGAGCAGTGTGAGGGAAAGAATCAATGTTGTTAATTGGGGGAAAACCATCACCTCCACTCAACTGAAAAGTTTTAAAGATAGCTTAAATATTAATATTCCTATAGAGATTTCACTCTTGAAGAAGCATAGAACCACAGAGTCATGTACTTATTGTTGGAATGGACTTTGAAGGCCATCTATTGCTATTTTACAACTAAGACAAATGAGGTACAAAGGAGTAAAATGACTTGTCTAGTGTCATAGAACTAAATCATTGAGGTGAGATTTGAAACCAAATCTTCCTGACTCTAAGTCTATATATATAGCACACTCACAATGACAAACATCATTAAGTTCTTATCATATTGAAATCAAGCAAAGAATTGCAATTGGCTAAAACTCAGCATTCAATGTTAGCTTTCAAAGGAACCTTTCTGAAAACCATTTTGTGGAGCTTTTTTCTTTACTCACTTATTAAAATTATAAGGAAAAGTAAAATATCAAGTTTTTAAAATGAAGCTCACCAGAAAAATGTGTGGTGCTTCCTTTGCTTGATGCTAAACTGTGGATATTCATACCATGGCTGGGGCTCATGCTTGGACTACTAAATGGTCGAGGACTAACAGGATAACTGTCTTGAGATTTTGGACTCCGACCTCCTAAACATCTTACTTCACTATCAGTACCATTCACCATTTCTATAAACTGCCGCACCCTAAAGAATAAAAGAAAGATGACATTATAATATACATCATACAAAGGCCTTCACCGTGTTGCTTTATCTTAATGCATTTGACAGCACCTGACATATTAACAGTCTGAATTTTAAGTAAATAATTATGGAAAATCTCAGAGAAACAATTTTCAGAAATTTGCCAAAACTATATACAAATACTGGGAATGGTGGACAAAGGAGGGGACAAGTCATTTTTTATGCTAAAAAGGAATTAAAGGAACTAATCATTCAGTTAATAAGCAAAATATCAAAATGAGATTTTATTTGAAACCAGTCAGATTCCTAAGAATGAGATCTTAAGAAAATAAATATCAATTTTAAGAGTCTGTAGAAGTTCTACTCTCTTGCATGAAAAGTTTTTTCTGTGAGAAATATAACTCCAGAACTAAGAAAAATTTTTATGCAAAAAAAAAAAAATTTGAATTGAGGAAGCAGGCTAACTTTTATTAAAGAAATCCCTAAACTTACTGCAAGAGTGAATTTTTAAAACAAAAAAGATAGTTAAATACTACAATGAAGAATTATAGAAAGAAAATATGTTAAGTCAGATATCAGAATAATATATTTGTTTAACAATGTTTTCATTATTTAGATGTTCCATTTTAAAGGAAAAATCTTACAAATATTTAAATCAAAGCAAAATTAAATTTAGGTATTGACAGTATTCAAATGATATAGTCCATAAATCAAATAACCTAAAAAGAACTCACTTTAATGTGAATAAGAGATTAGGATTTCTTTCAAGTAAACTTGGATATAACTGTTGTGTTGTTTCAATGGCTTCTCCCATTCTTCCTGCTAATACCAATTTCTGAATTCCTGTTCATTAAAAATAAAATAAAAAGTTAACTTAAAAAAAGCTAAAAGAATAAAAGCCACTTAAAGGTCTGCAACAATTATTATTTACTCACAATGATAGATTTATATTTCCTTCTTGAAAGTCTTGCTTTCAAAAAGAAATTGAAAACACGCATTGGGTTAAAGGCATATCATAAATAATATTAAATGGATCACTTTTTAAAAAACAATATAACTTTAAGCAAAACAACACTGCAAAAGGGAACTTAAGTTACAGAGAAATAATATTTTCAATACTTAGAAAAGCAATTGAGGAATAAGCAAACCAATATTAAGGAAATTAACTAACTACACTAGGGTGTATCCAGTAGCCCTATCTTCCAAAAATGTGACTGTGTCTCAGTCAAATAACATTAAAGTACTTTTTAGTTAAATTGAATAAATGCTGTTATTTTGAAGTAACACTGGTCAAGCTATTTTTGACATGTTTGTCTGATCAAAAAAATTCAAAGTCATATAGTTGTACTCAAAACAAAAAAAAAACTTAGGCCAACGTAAAAATAATGATAAAAAATGCTAAATAAACACTGCAATTAGGAAGGCTAATGAACCCAAAAAACAATTAAAATTCTTTATTAGGTTTTGATTCCTAACCTCTAATTCTTGTCCCCAAAAAGGGACTATACTTTGCATATTAATATGGCTTTAATCTGAAATTTTTTTCAAAAGTAGTAAGTATACTCTTATAAAGTTGCCTTTGTTGCCAATAAAACAAATTCTGATATAAGTTAGAGGCATATAATCCATGACCAATAGTCAAACTAATTTGCCATTGTAGCAATAGGGCCACAACCCATCTCATTAGCACCAGTCCCCACCAATTATTTAAATCATCTTTATTTTAAGTATCTTCTACTTAAGAAACTTTTGTTCCAAAGTAAAGAGAATACATGATTTTTTTTTCTTCAAAGAACTTAGCATCAGTTAGGAAGATACTTCTTACCAAAAACTTTTGCAATATTATTTTTGTATCAATATATAGAATTCTATGGCAATTCTCTTTCTTAAGTCATTTTCTTTGAAATTGACTATCTAAATGTTTATTAGAATGAACTTTGTAGATTTGAAATTATTCTAAAATCATGTAAATGAACATTTTAAAATGAAAAGCATTAGAAGCAAACTTCATAAAAATGTCATAGATGAAATTTAAACCCTAAATAAAATACATTAATCATATTGCACTGAGTTCTTACTTTGTCTATTCTTAATTGAAGCTAATTCTTCTAGGACAGTCTGGTCTGTAGATCTGGCAAATGCTTCTGCTGTCGCACAGTAGCCATGATGTACTAAGTAAGATGAAACCATTCTTTAAAAAAAAACAAACATATCCTTAATTGAATAAATACATATTTTTCCTATGAGTTTGGTATTTAAAGGTATTTCTTAGATTTTAGAATTCAACTTTTAAAGCTGTCTAAATAAATCACACATCATCCATCTATGTAGCTTTTATAAAAGAAAAACATCCTTAGATTGCTTATTACTATAGAATAGGAATAAATGTTCTCTTTTTTCTAAATGTCTGCTGCTTATCACACCAAAGTCTTTCTTCACAAGATTTAGAGCTAAAATGAATGTAGAACTAAGGTAAAATACTTGGTCTAAATTCATACAGATGGTATGCAGTTGAGCCATCATTCAAACTCAGCCCTTAATCTAATCCAGAATTCCTTCCACTGAACCATGATGCCTTCTTATCTATCCTCTCTTATTTCTACTAATTATACTCTTTTCCCATAAATTCTAATTGAGTAATACATGTATCCAGATCTGGCCTCTTCTACCCCGTGGCTAGTTGAGGTGTTATTTGGGGTGGAAGGATAACTAAATCTCATTCAATTTAACATTTATTAAGAGCTTACTAGATGCAAAGAAAGCACTGATAGGTAAAATAAATTGCAAAAAAGAAAAAAGTCCCTAACCTCAGGCATTCTACTGAAGAGGAGACATGTGCACACAGAAGAAAAATAAAATAATACAAGATAGTGAGTGTTAGAAACAAAGAGATCTATACAAAGTACCATGGATGGAGAAAACACTTTAAATTAGGGTCTTGAGTAGATGATATCAGGAAAGATTGTAGAGAAAATGTGGTGTCTACGTTGAGTTATCAAGCAAGATAAAGATTCTGAAAAGTAGAAATAAGGAAGATATTATAAGAATAGGAAAAACACAGAGAGGTCTCAGATGTAATGTCAAGTTTAAGGACTAAATAAACTACAATGAAAAGTACATAGGGAGTAACATGATCTATGGTTGGAAAGATAAAATGGAGCCAGAGTATAGATAGAATTAAATGCTAGCCAGCCTGAAAAGTTTGTATTTTACCCTCAACCTGTGCCTTAGAAAGTTAATATTGGCAATTGCAGGGATGAACTGAAAATAAGAAACATCAGACCCAAAGAGACCAATTTCCTAGCTACCATAGTACTATAAGCTAGGCAAGTGGTAATGAGGACCTAAATGAGGACTGTAGCTGGATGAATGCAAACAAGGAGATGATGTTAAACAGATAAAACTGACAAGACTTGACAACTGATTAAGAGTAAGGACAGTCTATATATATATATGACTCTGAGATTATAAACCTACATGTCTAGAAGAATTGTGATATCATCATTGCAAATGAGAAAGTTTAGAAGAAGAATAAGCTTTAGGAAGGAATTGAGAGGTGAAGTTTTGGGTATGTTGAACATCAAGTACTAATGAACTATGAGGCAGAGATGTCCTACAGGCAACAGAAGATGTACGGTAAAGATTTGGACTCAGTATTTAAATGAATCACTTGCCAAAAAAAAAAAAAACAACCCAATTAAACCCATGAAACCTGATGAAATCTTCAAGAGAAAAATATGAAGGAAGGTGAGCAAATGGAGGTTGCTGATGGGCAATGAGAAGAGAGCCCAAGATAGAGCACTGGGGAACACTCTTACTTCACAGGCAAGAGAGATGAAAAAAGCAGCCAGATCATAAGAAGGGAAACAAGAAAGAAGGGTTGTCATCATAAGTCAAAGGGTCTCCTAAGTTGGAAGGAAACAGTAATTAACAAAATTACAAACTATAAAAGGAGAAAAACACTAAGAAAAGGATATCACAGATGTAGTAATTAAGAGAACATTGGTAATTTGGGGGGGAAAAGCTAAGACGACCAAGGCATTAATTAAAGATCCCAAATAAAAAAACTGCTAAATTCTGTATGTGACTGATAAGAGATCAGTTTCTCAACCAATACTGTGGATAAATAAGATGTGCACAGACAGATAAACATTACTGAATTATATTAAGCCTTCAATTCAATTATTCATAAAAAGATGGAACATAAAAGACAAGAACAACTTACAATTAACATAAGCTCTTGCTTTTCTGAAATATAGGACCTCTAGGTTTTCTTTAGGACCTCTTTTGTTTTCTTTAGGCAGTGTACAATGGATAGAGCATTGGTCCTAGAGTCAGGAAAATGTGCCTGCAAATCCAGGCTCAGACCCTTACTAGTTATGGGATCACTGGGCTAGTCACCTAGCTTCTACTTGTTTCTGCTTCTTCAGCTGTAAAATGAGAATAACAATACCTACCTTGAAAATTAAGTGAGATATTATTTGTAAACACTTAACATAGCACCTGAAACACACAGTAGGTACTATATTCATGCTTATGCTCTTCTTTAAAGTAAACTAAACTTTTTACAAAAATTAAGTGCCCTTACATAAAAGAAGAAAATTTATCAAAGGGAACAGTTTCACTAATAAAACTTTTGCCACTTCATCAACTAATCAATCGAAATTTTATTAAACTTTCATTTCTGCCTAGAACTAAATTAGATTACCTCTTTTTTCTTCCTTTAACAAGTAGCAATCTCAAAGAAACAAATGTCAACATGCTATTAGTATTATGCAAAAGGATCTTGGTGACTAATTACCTAGAAAAATCAGAAACTAAAGAAAGCTATATTTATTCCCTATAAGCTTCTGATAACATCCACAGATAATCATCCTTTAGGTTACAAGGACCCAATCTTATGATAGTTTCATTCTTAATTAAGGTTTTGATGCACAAAGTTAGAGGGCCCTGCCTTCTTTCAAGGTGTTGATCAAAGCTGTCATGCCACACTAGGGAGAAACTAGGAAATTCTGTCCTACAAAGGCACATATTAGCTGTAAGATAAGTCAAGACAAATATGTGAAAGTCCAAAAGTATTCAAGGGATGTAAGCCTTATCTAAAGCACACAAATGCCTTGTCCCAATTTCTACTAGTAAGCTAAAATGTTAACTGCTGAAGAATAACTGACTACCTAACAACATGGTGGTATATAAAGAACCTGTCACAGTCAGCAAGACCCAATTCCAAATCCAGCCTTACACTAACTTAGCTATGAGACCCTGAGCAAGTCACCTAACCTCAGTTTTTTCATCTGTAAATTGGAGATAATAATAGCATAATTACATATTATATGTTTATTATTGTTGTTATAAAATGCAAAAATATGCACTCAAACTTTTCTTCATCATCTATCAGTAAGACTAAATACAAACAACTCTATGGAATTAAATCCCCTGAGGATGATAAAAAGCTCCTTCTAAAGTTAAAGAAATTAGGATGTAATTTGTAATCAATTATATGATTTAAGAAGAACATGGTATTTTTAAAATGTTCCAAGACTGACAAGTCTCCTTGCAAATTTATTTCTATTTAAGGGCTTATGATCTAATGTAACTCAATCATATTTTGTTATCATACCAATTTAAGATTTGGATTTTATAATAGCTTGCTAGAGAAAAGAAAATTAACTTAATCTAAAATCTTACTAAATATGACATCAAATTCAAATAAAGGCATTTTTGTCTAAATTCTACTTCATCTCATGGAAGTACAATAGAAATATTCACTTCTACCATGACAGGCATTTACATCTACATGAATCACAACTTCTAATTGGAGAATCTTGACTGTTCCTTTACTGAATTGATGCTGTGTTCAATTGCAGGTAAGGAAACATACATTTCACCCCAACAATTTAGGAATGCAATTTCTGTTTGCCTGCAATTCCATGTGTGGGTAATGTCATCTAAACAATGTTGCCTACTTTCCTTTGTCAAAGGACTATGTCACACCCAAAGGTTTATGTCTAATCATCTATTAATTTTAGTTTCAAAATGAGAGTAATTACATTGATAGAAAGTTTATCATTAGGATGATCATAATTTAATAGACTATTTTACATATTAAAAATTTCTCTAGATATCAAAATAATAGCAATGGCCAAAATGTTTTATAAAATGCAGTTTTTGAAAATTGTTCAAAGTATTTCACTCTTACTTTTGTATCATGGTCTGCCATTCTCCTTCTCTATCTCCAATAGGAAACCGGTCTATTTGTGCCTGTATTTTAGTTCTCCATTCTCGCATATAATCTTCTATATCAAACACAAAGGGATGTTGCCCAAAATTGGCATCTACAACTTCTCCTGGTGTCTGAAGCCCCACAGTAGGATACAAATTTGGCTGAAAGACAATATAATTTCATTAGTTTCTTTCCTAATACTCCAACTTTAAAAATTTCTTTCTTGGAAATAAAGTTTCAGTAACAAGAGTTTTTTACTGTAACAAATATAGTTTGGTTTTTAAAAAGCATATGTGAATTTATTTTATGTAGACTATTTACAAGTACCCAATTAGTAGACGTTATCTAAAATTATCATTAGATAATCTAGTCCTAAAAACAATTATCATAAGAAACACACATCTGCAAAATTTTCATCCAAAAAAATCAGTTATTTGCAGGAACAAGGCAAAGTTTTTCTCCTGAGACAACTATTTCTATATAGATCTTTCTGAACCATTAGAAACCATTTGAGCAAGTTTGTCTACAGCATTAAAATATGTGAAGAGGCAATTTCTATCCTCAAGGAACCTATACATATTAATATACAAATGAAATAATGTTTATAAAGCACTTTGCAAAATTTAATGGGTCTACAAAAATGTGAGCTATTATGATTATTCAAGTATAGATATATCCATTCACACTTGCATGAGTAGATGTCACTTTCATTTACTTCTACGGATAGGTCTCCCTATCTCACCCAGGCTGGAAGTGGGCACTGACCCTTCTTCTCTGGCCATCCTAGCTTCCAACCACTCCTATACCCTCTCTATATTAATGATTCACTTAGTGCAAATATCCAATCAGCTTAATCCACTGAAGCCCAGAATTCCCGAGTTCCCTCAGGCTAAATGGTTGCAAGGATACTGGTGTGTGCTAGCCTCCAGTTTTAGAAACATTTCTGTAGATTGCATTTTTAAAATGTATTGATGTGAAATACTAACTGTATATGTACTGGGTCCTGGCTGTGCATATATATGCCGTCTTCATCTGTTTGTACATTTAACAGAAAACATCCAGTAAAAAGGGAAGTTTATACAGAATCTTTTATACAATGTTGAACAATCAAATTAGAAAAGGTGAAGAATGCCTATACTTGGGCATATCCAAATTCAATATACATATACCTACACACATTTAGTTCCCAAGATAGAAGATGGATTAAACAACAGCTATTTAATAAATTTTCCTTGAACTGACTGAAGTCTAGGAACATATATTATAAATTATTGTGAACCCAATGTATAGAAAAAATTAATCAATTCTAGTAATAGACCTCTAAGATTTGTGAAGGGCACATGGCTAATCTACTTTAAAAGATGACCATATTGTGTAAAGAATGCTTGAATAGCTCTTGGCTCTTTTTTTTTTGGCTCTTTTGTTGGCTGTTTAACCCTAAGTAAATCACAACATCTAGGAGTTTCAATTCCTAATTTGTAATAGTAGCCATACATAATTCAAATGAGTTTTTATGAAGAACTAATTAGGTAATGTACATAAAAGTACTAAGAGACATAAGTGTTATACAAATGTACATTAAATAATACAGCACTGATGTTTGGCATTAGGGCATATATGTTAAGTTAAACCTTACACTGATACATTCCCTCAAGAAAATTAAAGAAGATAAAAACCAAATATCCTGAACACATATTAAAAGTCATAAGCACTAAAAGTTAAAATCGGATGCATCAAGCACTGATATGCAATCAGAAACCAGAAATAAAAGGAAATAAAGGGAAAATAGAAGCTGTACTGAATTCTCTAACCTGTTAGAATAGAATATGCAAGTAAAACAAAATTTAAAATGTTATCTGTATTTACTAATCTTCCTTATACAAGAGAAATATAGTATTATATCTAGAAAAGACTGAACACATCTACACTCATCCCTGTAATTTTGTTAATAAGGGAACTGAAGTTTACAGAAAGCCTATTGTTTTTTTTCTATTAGAAGCAACACTTATGGAATTGTTTTTTTTAAAGATTAAAGACTTTTTCTATGATGAAGATTATCAAGATAGTGAACCATTTATTCATAAAAATAATAAATATTTAGTCATAATAAACAACCAGGCATATTTTAAAATATACATATTCAACAATGACAAAATTCTAGTCTAATAAATAAATAATTTACATGTTATTGCAAATTTGGAGAATATTATCAACAACAGAAATTGACATTTCTAGATGGAAAAAGTTTGTTTCTAAATGTAAAATTATGATTCAATGATAATCTAAAACCACTTAAGTTTATATAAAATAAATGAATATGATTTCTGAGTATCAATTATACATTATATTAAATTATATTTATAAAATCAACATTATATTAGAAGAATTGTGGGGAGATGGGAAATTAAAATCCTAAGTTTTTATTTACTAAAAATAGAGGGATTGATTTGAAATGTTTATTTTCTAAATATTCCAATGCTACATATAGGAATAAATAAAGTACTAACACTGGTTCACTGCCTGCAGTGACCTAGAAATGAGGGCCCTTCCCTTAAATCTTTTAATATATATACAGTAGAAAAACAGACAAAGAATTTTTGAATCCTTTTCAAATATTTTTTAAAAAAGGAAATATTGAAAGCCTTCTTTAAACTAGTCTAGAGGAAAACTAGTTCAAATACATATATGTACGGAATTTAATAATTTAAAATAATAGTTTTATGCTACAAAGAAAATGATGTGTATAAGTATCCACTCTTCAAAACTTTTAGATTGGTCATTTAACTTTTGTGGGGACCATTACATTGACTTTATTGACAAAATAAACTTCCATCAATTTTCAGATCAGCACCTATTATGCAACTTAAAATTCACCAGGGTGTACAGGGGACATTTTGAAGTTAACCAGTCAGTGTATCATAGAGAAAGGTCTTGAACCCATTTCTCCCTCTCTCCAAGGCCAGTTGAATCCACATTTGATTTAATTAATAATACTATATTACATTATAATAATTTTTTAAGGAAGAATACTACTACAAAAAAAGCAGTCATGTTCCTAAATCTGTAAATAAATTAACCAGACTATAGATTAGCACAATATCTCTCAAACTGGTGTTAAGATCCCTAAGAGAACTATCACAAAAAATTTTTATTAGATTTCAGGCCCCCAAGCCACAGAGAAGCAAATGAGGAGAGACAGCTATACGGTCAGCTCTCCCAAGTTTTTAAGTTCTTCAGCCTGTTCAGCAGCAGAGCTGACCTGATCTATCACATTCATCTTTAGACAATAATGAGTAAGCAGTTCCCCACAGCAGAAATATGACCTAGATCAAAGGCTGTTCACAGAAGCCGTTGTGGCTGTGATATGGAAAATAGGCAGTCTAGCAGAGAATTGGCTACAGAACCCTGCTTAATGAAAGAAAATAATTTAGTAACTTAACTAGGGGAGAAACCAATATGGCAAAACTAATGGCAAAAGATGACAGTAGAATAGATGGATCTTGTCAACTCTATTACATTTTCTCAGCTGCCAATAAGATAGTTAATTAGCAAATAAAAATGTGGTTTACTCTACTATAACTTGTTCTATACACTTAGTGGCAAAGTAAACTAAAAGCTAGATGGTCACTGAGGCCTGATCTTGCTATAGCTATATAACCCCAAAGTATCACAAAGATCTAAAACCAATAGTTATAGTGATGGAAAATTACGTGCAATCCTTGAAAAAATTCTCAATACTACCACTGAAAGTGGAATTGATGAACATTTTTCCAAAATTAAAAAAAAAAGAAAGAAAAATGTCTACATGAACTAATTTACAACACATGAAGAAAACTGTAAAATTGGATATAACAATCCAATCCAATGTCTAACTTTAAAGGTCTACATTCAGGTAGTAATAACAGGAATGTGATCTCCATGCTTGGCATCTAGACAAAGAATCTAAATACTATACATAATACATTACATCCATATTTATAATTTTTCTCTCAAAACTAAGATACAGAATATACTCTAAAAAGATAGTTATATCTTACCGGTAGGTCTGTGAAGGCTATACCTGTAAAATACAAAAAGATACCTAGTATTAGAATTGTTTTTCAGAAAAATAGAATGCTATACATTTGAGTGATTCAATTTATAAAAATAAGCAAACAATGATTCCAGCGACAGAGTGGTATAATATAGAAAGAGTTCAGTTCATGAAGTCAGCAGACACAGGGTGAACTTCAGCTCCAACACTTACTAGCTGGCCTCATCTATAAAGTAAGAATAACACTTCTAGTATATACCCCTCTACTTTATTTTATAAACCTTAAAACTCCCTATTATGTATGAGTTATTATTATTATACTGCCAACAATCAAAATATTTTTCTAATTCCACTTCAGGAACTACTTTTAAGCCCTAGAAAGCAGTCCTAAGGAAAATAAGTGGCAAGGTTTGCCACCATCAGATAGTCCAAAGAATATATTCTGAAGGCAGTTACAAAAGTATAGTTCTAAAAACACTTCAAGAAAGAACAACAGTATTGGAATAAAGGTACCATATAGCCCAAGGTGATTACTTTGAAGTTCAACATTCATTTGGATGTGTAAGTACTCTTACTGTTCATTTAAAAAAAATTAATCATTACATTATAATCATAATACACAAGTTTGATCTAAAAAAGGATATCATCTGCAAATTATTACAAGGAAGTTTCTGGATTTAATATAATTTTCTTTCAAATGTTTTAGATATACTACTTTACTAAGAAACACTCCCTCCCAAACTACTATTTTTATAGGACCCTGAAAATATTTTTAAAATGGCACTCTTATGCTGCCTTGGCAAAAGAAATACAGAACCAAAGATGGCCTACATTTTATACCAAAAGCAAAACAAAACAAAACACCCCCCCCCAAAAAAAAAACCACACCCTAATTTCAGTTTTATTTATATCAGAGAAAGTAAAAAAATCTATACACTAAAGAAAATGTATACAAAATCTTCATAACTCTAAAAAAAAAGTCAAACAATGCAAAAAAGGAAATTTTGTTATTTTCTAACACAGGTACAACGGCCTTGAAAAACTTAAGAAATGGAATTCCCTATGTTCCTTGCAGACATCTAGTAATGTCATAACACGGACACTTTCTGATAATCTTTTGCTTTACCAAAAACAAGATTGTATTGATTCAAACTTTTCCAAACATTTCCCAGTCTAGTAGCAAATCTAATTTAGTTTTAAGATCTTGTCAACTATAACAGCTATTAGAGAAAACATACATCTAGCTCTATACAACAAACTACGCATATAAACATACATATACACATACACACATATTTCACTTTTAAAAGCTGGATATGTTTTTAGACAATTTTAAAAAGTAAATTCATTTTTTAATTCATTATCAGAGAAAGGAGGTATTTTTAAAGTACTCAGTTGGCAATAATGAGAAAATCATTTAGTTGCAACTTTAGAAAATAAATACATAAAATGACTATTAGCTCACATGCTAATTACCAATCAATTTAAAAAATTTTTTAAATTTAGTGTGCATAGGAGTTTCCCAATAGACAAGATTGCAAAAAATTAGTAATCTGCTAAGGATAGAAATTAGCCTTCCTAGGAAGTATGACTGAACAATAATTAAACATTACTTGCCTGTTGTAGAAGAAATGATTAGAAACTACCCCAGAGTGCACAAATTATTTCTACGTAATTAGAATATGTCCCTATTAGGTATCTTGTTCTTCTCTATCCCTTTTAAATGTTTAAGGGAAAATACATTCCAACTTAAGACTAGTGAGAATTTTCTGGTAATTGATAAATTGAGTCAGTCTCCTTTTCCTTCCCACTTGCTCTCCAAAAAATATCTTTTAAATAAAGCCTAAAAGTTTAAGAACCTTAACTAAAAAGACTACCTACAATCATGCTACCTTTTAAATTTGGGGAAAAAACTATCTAATGTTTGACATTCATATCTTTGCATAAAAGACTACTACTTCCTTGTTCAATAAAAGATCAATATTATACATTCAACCAAACACTAAACAAACTATAATTGTGATCTTAAAATTTAGAGTCAACTTTCTATTGTTAGATGTATTCAAATTTCTAGTCTCAATTTCTCCAACTTAATATAATGTAATGTAGTATCAATATTGAACATTCAATTAAACATCTTGAGAATTTGAATCAAGTAGGAACACAAGGACTAACTGTTTTGACAAGTTTGTACTAGAATATTAACAGCAAACAAATAAGAGGGAGCTTATTCTACTGGGAAGCAATCTTAGCCATTACAACAACCCTGAACCTTTACGAAACATATATGTAATCTTCATTAGTGGCCCTGATCAAAATCCCTCTGTGGACAGCCATAAAATAAGCATCCTTTGTGGTGCAAAGGAAGCAGATAGCCCTTGCTAGAGTAAGATGCCATAAGCACTTAACCAGATTCATAATCACATAATAAGAATTTGAATTTTTAATTATTAGATTATGAAAAAGAATCACTTATATATACAGAGTAATAACAGACAGTTCAAGGAACTATTGTCATTACTAATATAACTGGGGATTCAAATATTTCCTGGAAGAATTGCTATGTTACATTGGAAGGATTTATAAGATATAAAGAGTAATATGTACATTCTAATTTTAAAATTCTATTTCTTTGCTAAGAGCAATTTCTTCCAGCCTCCTTTTCATAGTTAAAAGATAGTGTATTTATTTATCCTATTTTATTTTTGCCCCCTCCCACTTTCCCAGAATAGAAATAATTCCTTGTTAATAAAGTACCTGTTTTTATAGCTTATTGAGTTTTGGCTGTTTTTTTGTGGTTATTCTTTGAAGTATGCACTGAGGCTGTCCCCAAGAAGGGCGTTACTACCAGTCCCAGTCTTCATTCTGGAAGAAGGTAAATTGCAAGTGGAATTAATTGTAGGTTGGTGGCCTAAGAAATTGTTGGTAATGTATGAGCCAATTCCACGATTTTAGGCCAAAGTAAAATTTCGGCAGCTAAGGAAGGGGTAGAGAACCATTAAAATAATTGTTGTAAAAACCCAGAATTGGAATGCATTATTTCTAGCCTTATATCTAGAATACTGTTTGTCTTTTATATGCTACAAAATTACTTAAGCTGTTAAATATTTTAAGTGCTAATCTCATTCTTTTCCTTTTCTTAAGGAATATAATTTGATAACTTAAAAAGATTGTAAAAGTTCTACTTCTGATATAAAAATCATGCAATAAGACTGTAGCCTACATTCAACTTTAAATGTGTTATGTATTGTGATCTAAAAATACTATTTTTCCTGGTAATTTTTCAAGTGTTAGATTTGTCCAACCCTTCACTAATTCTTTTTTTCTCCCTTATGACCCACCCTGCGTTTTTCTTCCTTCCTTCCTTCCTTTCTTTTTTTAAAGAAAATATCTACTCACCTTCATGCCTCTATATTGCAGCCACCATCCTTCATCCATCCTTCTTTAGCTGGACTTTCCTCATAATCTTTTGTTAAAGCCTTTTACTTGGCTGGTAGCAATTAATGTTTTTCAACTATGCTGTTTCCCCCAAGGGCTGATGATGTTGCATGAGCAGCATTCTCAGCTCTTGCTACACCAGGAAATGAACCACAAAATAAACCTAAATGTCCTACATAGCAAAGTAGAAAACTCACTAATCTAGATATTTTGTAGTATTGCTACAGTTCTTTTTTCCTACCTATGAAATACAATATAATTTTTTTTTAACCCTTAAACTTCCATCTTGGAATCAATGCTACATGTATTGGTTCCAAGGCAGAATAGTAAGGGCTAGGCAATGGAGGTTAAGTGACTTGCCCAAGGTCCTACAAATAAGAAGTATCTGAGGGTCATATTTGAACTCAGGACATCCTGTCTCTAGGCCTGGCTCCAATCTACTGAGCCTCCTAGCAGCTCCAAAAATACAATATAATTTTAAACAGTGCAAAATTCCCCCAATTTTCACAAATTCACTCATCTGACTAGAACATACAACCCTATATCTACTATATCTACAGTACATAATCAAAAATCAAGTATAACTACAATGTTGTAAAGAGGACAAATACAAAAAAACCTGTTCTAGAATCAGAACATTTGCTTATTTTACATGCAATAAATTATCTCAGTACCTAAACTATGTCCATTCTTTGTGTAGAAGCAGGTATTGTTGATAAGGTTTACACAACAGCCAATGACATCACCAGTTGTAAAAGTTGGTCCATAGGGTTGTCCCGTTCCAGAAGAACAAAATGAATGTCCATCATCTCCATGGTAACCATATGAATGTTTATCCCAACCTAAACCGAAAGCAGTAATTTATTTATTGTATTTCATGTTTTATGTAAGGAATTTACTTTCTTTGTACTGGATTTATTCATTAAGACTAATGACAAATACATAAAGCCTATTAGAAGAATATAGAAGAAGTACTACAAGAAAACAAATTCTCCTTTGTACATTTAATTCTCTAATCATTATATTGTGATTTTTTAACATTATTATGTTAAATAAGTGTTTTTTAAACATTATAATGGTTTTGTGATGAGAAGATAAAGATATGAAACGCAGGGTCTTTCACATGACAAAAATTTGCAGGATAACTTTCCCATGTTCTCTTTTGAAAGGATGCTCATATATATTATGTTCTGCCTTTTACATGAGATTTCAAAAGCAAACTATAATTAAAAAAAAAAAGGAGTATGTTCTGCTCTACTCTTGTTTGACAGGATAAGGATTTGATAATAGTATATCACCCTTGGTTAACTAGGTGATCCAAATCTAAAGGTCAAGCATTTTGAGATCCCTCAGGCAACACTGCTTATAACATTAAACCATTTTAACAGCACCTGAACTACAAATTATTGTTATCACCATGCTATATTTACATTAGATAGCTTTCATTTTATATTAGCTGTCATTTAAACAATCAAGCCTTATTTAAAACATACCACTGTTTTTTATATTATCTTTACAACATTTATTATTACATAGATGCTGTTAAAATAATCTAGTAAGTATAACATCTAAATACAATTTGAAGCAAAACTGAACTGGCCATTTAATAGTTTTAATGAATGGTCTTAATTGAAAATTTCAAAAAATACAATTCAATTTTGCAAATTAACAAGAAGGGGATATGGTGCAGATAAATATAAGAATCCTAAATTATATATTTTGATGATATATTTGCCATCCTCCTACTTATATTATCCTTAAGACAAATGTTAAAACTGGTTTATAGTCCTGAGTACACATCAAATGAGGAAGCTTAGGAGTATATAGTGGTTGGGAAAGCCCACCTGCAGAAATTAGAACTTGAAAAATGCTAATTTTGAAAATTAAAAGTTATAAAATATAATCTAAGTCATCTCTAAGGTCCATTCCAGCTCTAAATCTATAATTCTAAGAATAAAAGTTACCCTTTTCTTAGCCTTGCTAACAATCCAGCCCCTTAGAATCCATAGCTTTAGACAGTCAACTAAAATAAATATTCTTTATTCCTCACCCAACTGTTTCTAACCCCAAATATGAAGACAAATAGCAGCTACCTGCAGTACTACACTATACTTCAAACACAAGTATACCTGGTAGTCTATTCATGTTCACACCTTGAGCAGAAAGACCAATTCCCATGTAACTGTAAAAAAGAAAAGCAGGTTATTCCTTATGTAAACAAATTAGGAACAGTATATGACACAATCAGAAACATGCTTAAGACACATGGAGATTGATACAGTGTCAATAAATTTGTGGGATTTATAGGAAAAAAAATCACATTCAAAATTCATGGAGTTACACAAAAGAAATATCACCCACTCAAGAGGTCCAGAATTGTAATCAATAAAATAAACTCAGTTTATAGAAAAACAAAACAGCAATAATTACTCCTTTTACTAATGCTTATAAATTCCTTTCTACTAATCTACTGAGGATGATCTTGAAGAACATTCTATTTGCCCAATCAAAAATATAAAATCCTTTTTGGAAGAAAGTAGAAAATTTTAAAACAAGTATAAGGTAGATTTTCAAACAGGCCACATAGAACAAGTAAGAAAACCAAAGGAAAAGGCATTCTCATATAATATCAAATTGCTAATTTTAAAAAATATACTTATTTCAAAAAACATGGCTCAATCTTGAAATATCTTTGGCAAATTGACAAAATCCAACACAACAAAGACACACCAATTTAAATGTTGTGTTTTTGTTTTTTTTTTAAACCCTTACCCTCCATCTTAGAATCAATGCTGTGTATTGGTTCCAAGGCAGAAGAGTGGTAAGGGCTAGGCAATGGGGGTTAAGTGACTTGCCCAGGGTCACACAGTTGGGAAGTGTCTAAGGCCACATTTGAACCTGGGACCTCCATCTCTAGGCTTGGCTTTCAGTCCACTGTGCAACCCAGCTGCCTCTCCAATTTAATTTTCAAGATGCCACATGAGTTACAAATATAAGGAAAGAGATCAGAGATCCCACCTGATTAATCATAACTATAAAGCAAACAATAACATAAAAAATATCAAGGAATAGCACAAATTTTACATTTTTATTGGAATATATTTCCATTTATCATTATTTACTTATATAATGTCTTCCCCTTTCTTTATGCTAAAATGGGTAAGGAGAGAGAGGACATTGTAGTTTCCTTGGCTCAGATTTTTTTAAAAAGGCTTTTAAGTGCTATGGATACATATATGTATACACTACATATATACATATATAGGGGAGAACTATTCTTAAGGTCGTCATGTTCTTTCATAAGACAACATACACACATAAGTTTATGCAGAATAAATAAAATGCAGCTAAATACCGTTCAGAAAGGTTCTAACAATTGTAGGGGAAGCACAATCAGAAAAGGTTTCATGTTAAAGAGGGTGCTTGAACTGTGAGGAGGGTATACACTGTAGACATAAGAGATTGTCAGTACAAAAGCAGAGAGACAGGAGATGAAGTGTCTTGTGTGAAAAACAAAAATGGCCAGTTTGGCTGAAACACAGAATACAAAGAGAGAAAGGTAAAATGAGACCAGAAAGATAGGTAGGAATCACATTTTAAAGGTCTTTAAAACCCCAAATTTACATTCCATACTAGAGATAACTGGGAGACACAGTAGTTTACAGAGTAGGACAGTGATGGCAAACCTATGGCAAGCAGAGCACTCTCCACCACTACTACACAGGCAGAAGGACTTGGGTGGAGCTGCTCCCCTCCCCTCTCCATCATGCCTGATGACATTTTCCCCATCCCCCCACCCCACTGGCCAGCCTAATGGGAGTGCACAAGGGATAAAGTGGGTGGCTCTCAGACAGCAGAGCTCCTGCCCTCTTCACCTGCCCTGAGGATATTCCTCACATAGCCTGCCCCTCGGCCCAGGAGTCCAATGGGAGAGCTTCCTCCCTCCTCTGTAGGGGGTGGAGGGGGTTTGAGCATGGCACTCAGTCTGGGGGAATGGGACAGGGGTGGGGCCCAGCCCTCCATCTTCAAAAGGTTCACCTTCACTGGAGCAGGGGAATGACATGATGAGATAGGCACCAAAAGAAAATCATTGACAACTTTGTGGAGAAAAGTTTGGAATGGGAAGAGATTGGAGAGCAAGTAGAGGGACACTGAATAGTTTAGATGATACTCTGAACTAATGTGGTACCTATGAGAACAGAGATAAAGGATCAGATAAGAGAAAGGTTAAGGCAGGGGTTCTTAATCCAGATTTCAAGAAGTCCATGAATTTAGGCAAGGAAAAAAATACATCTATTTCACTATAACTGGCTTCCTTGGTATTATTATGTATTTTATTTTGTGTGTCTAAAAACATTACTCCTAGGAGGTCCAAAGGCTTTACCAGACACATGGGTATGTGGCCCATGACACATACAAAAAAGGTTAAGTGCCTTATTGTAGAGGGAGAAACATTAAAATTTGACAGCTGGTGGGATAAAAGGAGTGAGAAAGAATGAAGAATTGAGGATAAGGCTGAGATTGCAAACTTGAGGGACTAAGAAGAATGATGATCTCCTAAACTCAATATTCAGAAGTTTGGGAGTAAGATAATGATTTGTTTTAGACATGATACAATTGAGAAGTCTATAAGATATATAATTTGGGATGTCTAATAGTTATCTGATCATGCTGAACTAGAGCACAGGAGAGAAACTACTACTACTATACAAAATTGAATCAGTCAATAATAATAGAAAAGAAATAAGTTAAACCCATGGGAACTTTATGAGATCCCAGAGAGATGGGGGTGGGGAGTGGGAAAAGAACCTCATAGGGCAGTCTAGTGAATACTCAGTTCAAGGGTGAGATGTGTATGATGAGACACAGCAAAGATGACAGAGACAAAGCTGTCAAACTAGAAAAAAGTAGTTATCATGAAAACCCAAAAGAGTGATCAAATGACAAATGCAGGAAAGAAGTCAAGAAGGATAAGGATTTTTAAAAAGACAACCAGATAGGACAATTCAAAGAGACCTAGAGAGAACAGTATCAGTAATGACAAAAGAAGGATGCCAAGAATTTAATATTGACCCTGGAAGAAGTTGATTTAGACACCTTTTTTTCCAAAATTTGGCTGTGAAAGAGAAGAGATATAAGATTATAACCTTAAGGGTCTAGTGAAAGTTTTTTAGCCAATGGAGGAGGCTTGAGCATATTTAAAGGCATTAAGGAAAGAAAGGAGATTTTTTTTTTTCCAAGCAAAAACCTAGGATCCTATGTTTAGGAGTAAGCTCCAAGGAATGAAGAGGAACAAAAAAAGAGTAAGTAGTTCCAAGGTGACTGAAACACAGTGTTTCCACTTAGTTTTTTGTTTTGTTTTGTTTTGAATTTCAGAGCACCTCTGCTCTAAGAAAGTAAAGGTCAAATTACCTGCAAAAGTCCCAGTTTATTTTCTTGGCCTACTGTTTATTGGCTGTGTTGGTAGAATCCTACTCCTTGGTCAAATTTATGCCTTTTTTTACCTCAAGTGTCAGTCAAAGGGAAGATAGGAAGCTAGCCAGCAGCAGAGGAGTAAATATGACTCATTAATCACAACTCTACCCTAAGGAGACTCTCTCTCTCTTTTTTAGATACCCTTTAGAAATGGCTAGAAATGGATGATTTATTTCTTGAGCAGCCATGGAACTCTTTTGAAAGCAGGTGGTGGGGATAAAATGAGTAAAGAAGGTTATATATAATACACTATTTTCCTTGACATTTCAGAAAATGAAAGGAAGATACTTTAAACCAACTTAGAAAGCAGAAAGATTTCCAATTTTCTAATCTTTCCCCTAGTCAACAACCAGATTCCCAATTCCATAAGAACAACAAAAAGCATTAACTGAGAAATAAAGCACTGCTCTGAATTTTATCATATATTCTATGTTTTATTCCTATCTTCTACTCCAAGAAAAGATGAATATTTGGTTTTAAAAGACCTTTACACTACTTTTAAGTATTTAAAAAGAGCATCAAACTCTATACAAAGAGAAACAAACAGAAAAAATTTTAATAACAGGAACCAGAACACATTTCCAGCATACTTCCTCTAGAATGAGTTCAGATTCACAAAGTGGCAGAATAATTGAGCGCCTAAAATTACATTCTAGGTCTTAAGAGTATTTAAGAACACTTATATATGGAAATTATTTAACATTCCCATAAATTTAATCAATAGGATTTTCTATTTGGTTTTACTTTTTTTATCATCATCCCACTTCAGGCATTAGTCATAGAATAAATCTTTTTTTCTGTGTACTTATTTTCCAATATAACACATAGATCAGAGAACAATATAAAAGAAAACTCAGTGTCTGTTTAAATTAATTTCAATCTTTTTTACAAAATTCAAGTTTATTCCCTGTGAAAATCTACCTTAAGATAGACATTTTCCTAGTTTTCTCATTTAAACTGAAGTACGATTTCTTAAAATCTATTTTAAAATTACTTATAACGTCCTGTACTCCAAAAGATAAAATTTAAATAAATGATATTCAATTCATTTCACTGTTACTTTACAGGAAAGCAAAATATGTATATTTAACTAAAAAGCCCTATTATTTCTGAAAAGTAGAATTTTAACAGATACCTTAGACATGCAAAAGAGACAAGTATAAGGTTAAAAAAATACCAAGGTGGTTTTTTTCATAATACAAATATCCATGCATACTTTTTCTTTTTAAAAACTATAATAGACATTAAAACAAGTAGCAAATTACAGTAATAAACATATATATATATATATGTATCTTAACCATAATAAAAATTAGAGGAACTCATAGCTCATATGGAAACTGATACACCAACCAAATTTTAATTTAAAAAGCATTCATAAGACCTACTAAATAAATACATGGCATGCACATTTTACTTCTTTGTTGGTTATAGTTATTGTGGAGATTTGTTTTGCACATGGATTGGACTAGATGGCCACTGACACTCAAATTCTATGATTCATTTTAAAATTCTCAAATTATTGCTTCCTGATGTAAGTGGCATTGTGACTTTGCGAATTAAGAAACTTTCATTGAATTCACTCATACATACAGTGTTCTTGATATATTCAACACACACATACACACACAACCAGAAAAAAAATAGCATTACTGGATCTTAAGTTACAGAACACTGTTTTCACTGACTGGCCAGGAGCATTTGCTGCAACCCTGCTGCCCCTTATATTTCATCCCCTCCCCTGCTCCTGTTGATTTCCTAATGATCTATTCAATAATGTCAATCACTTAACCTGCTATAAATTTACATTCACTAGTTTACTTAATATAGTAAGGGGTTCCATACATGAGAGAATACATTCTAAGACCCACTCTGATTACTGAAACTAGGAATGTAACTAAATACCTGTTAACCCTATATTATATATATATATTCTCTCCATTCTTCTGTCTCCTGCCCCTCAGGTCACCTACCCATTTTCCTACCCAACCCAAAAAGTGAAAGAACTGACAGTCTGTTGCTTGTACTTTGAGGCTGACCTTGGGAAACTGGCCAAGACCCCTACTATAATTCAGTTTTTAACTTTTATACTATTATCTTTCCTCCTTACTGCTTACAATGCAGTCAATATGCTTTTATTCACTATTCTTTTCTAAGCCATTATAAAAATGAAAAATTGTAGCATAAGATCTTTATCAATCAAGACTGAACAAGCCCCCCATACACACACACTCTACTCTCTCTCTCTCTCTCTCTCTCTCTCTATATATATATATATATATATGTAAATATATATATATAATATAAACATATATTTTATACACACACACACATATATTTGGTTTTTTGTATGTTTCAGGGCATACAACAGGGGAATCTATCACTATCACACACAGTATAAGCTTCTATCACTAGTTTTGAGGGTTTGCTGCTTCACTGTTTGCAATTACTCAAAACACCAATTATCCAAACAACAAATCATTCATTCATTTAACAAATATTTATTGAGGAAAGGCCTTATATTCAAAGCATTATTCTAGGAGTTATCAGCAATAAAATGAAATGGATAAAAGAAAAACTGAAAGAAACTGTATAAGTTATATCCAGTTCAAACTCTGCATTTTGACAGATGAGGAAATGTGAAGCATAAAATAATCTAAAATGACTTGCCCAACTCACACAGCAAGGTAATTATTAGTAGCATGGCTCTGATTAAATCCCAAGGTCTCCCAGTTCCAAATGCCTTCTGCTATATATCCACAATGCTCAAATAATAAGATCATTAATAAATCAACTCAGAGACAGGGAAAGTATAAATACAATAGTTATATAAATCAAAACCTACTTATTAAAAAAAATTCCAAAAAAATGGACTGCACAAATTCAGAAGCTTTGGGGGGGTTGGGGGGGGAGGAATTGGAAAAATCAAAAGTTCAAATGCAAAGAGATCCAATTTTAGGTCTCTTTGATAAGGCATAACATAAATAAGATTTCCAACACTCTATGCCACTGCTTCATATTGTCTTCATCTCTACTGACATCTGCAACTACACATGGGAAGCTTGCAACCTATAAGCATACTCCTAATAATCTTAAAATACATTGCTCCTGTCTATAGCCCATAAATTCCTTCCTTTGCCTTTAAATTAACTATAGTTGAGTCTGGACAATAAGAAAATAACTTTAACCAGGACCTAGGAAAAGTATGCTTTACTTACCAATACCCACCCCTTTAAGAAAAGAGAGTAAGAAGTAAATTTTTGCTTCCAACTTTAAGCTGTTAAAGTATGAATTTTGGGGGGCAACTGGGTAGTTCAGTGGATTGAGAGTCAGACCCAAAGATGGAAGGTCCTGGTTTCAAATCTAGTCTCAGACATTTCCTAGCTGTGTGTCCCTGGGCAAGTCTCTTACCCTCCCTCCATTGCCTAGCCCTTACCACTGACTCTTCTGTCTTACAACTAATACCCAGTATTGATTCTAAGACAGAAGGTAAGAATTTTTTTTTAATGTAGGAATTTTGCACATGTAAACAGATGCCCATGTGTTCAATCTACCACATATCTTCAATTTATATACATTATAGTATTTGTTCTTATGAAATTTCTCCACATTCAGTGAACAAAACTGTATGGCCAAATGTCATGTTTCTGAGAAACCTAGTATTAATATCAGGTTCTGCAAGTCTCCTTTTAAGCCTTCAATCACTCTGGCTGTCAAAGTGGTGGTCAAAGTATTGTTTTTAGATAGATGTCTCATGCCCCCTAATGCCATGTCCACCTCACATTTCTGATGAGGTATAACCAAGAGATGTACCTAGTTTTAGGTAACATTTAGACAAATGAAATACTTTTGACTATAATGGTACAAATTCAGGACACATTTTTTCTCAAAATCTGTCATTTAACTAAACTTAGGGTTCTGATAAACAACTGTGACTTGATCTCCACCATGAAAGTAATAACACCCTATCTTACTCAACCAGTATTGTCACCTATATAGTTTGTTAATACTGTTAGGCCAAGGAGGAAAATTCTTCCACTTGGACATATATGTTAGGCAGTGAGTTAGGCATAGGATATAAATGAATACAAAAAATAATGAAATAATCTCTATTCTCATGGAGTTTACATTCTATGGAATAAGGAGATAACTGGGTTTGAATTCTGACTCCTGACTCTTTGATTGTGAGACCCTGGGAAGTCACATAATCTCTCTGAGACTCAGTTTCCGCATCAATAAAATGGGGCTAACAAGATCTCCCTTACTTCAACAAGAACTATCGGGTGCCTCCTATGTGTCTAAAGTGTTTTACAAATATTAAAAAACTAAAGAAATGCCATTTTCATTTCCTACAAGAGTCTTTTAAGAGAAAGAAATATCAATGCAAAGACCATCCACTATTTTGTTATTTTCCACGCATACCCCACACCAAGGGTGGAGAAAATTGCTGGAACATACAGTAGGGGGGAATCTAAAGTTCCTCTTCCTTCCTACAGGACTGTTTTAAATTATACCATAGCTTAGCTTCTGTTTCATGCTTGTAAATAGATGTGAAGAGTCAGAATGCTTAATATTCAAGTGGTAGCATGATCTAATCCATGCTACATTCCTCCAATGATCCTCATCTAATCCTCACCTCAGACTTGAACTATATCCCTATGTCACCCAGCTCATAAAAGTAAGCTTTTCAAATAAATGTTCCCCAAGACCACAACTCCCCATCTCTTCTTCCTGGCCCTCTCCTGAAGTTCTCTGAAGTTATTGCAACCATCTACACCAGTGGTTCTCAACCTTTCTAATGCCGTGACCCCGCAATACAGTTCCTCGTGTTGCAGTGACCCCAAACCAAAAAATTATTTTGGTGGCTACTTCAAAACTGTAATTTTGCTACAATTATGATTCAGAATGTAAATATATGATATACATTATGTATTCTCATTGTTACAAATTGAGAGGTCGAGAACTGCTGATCTACACTTTTTAATAAATTATTCAATAAAAGTCTACCATATTTACTAGAGGTCTTCCTTTAACCGTTAATGTTCTCTGAAGAATACTGAAGCACTCTAGCTGATGAATGGCCATATTAAACCACAAATACCAGATGCAATCTCTATTGGTATTGTTTGTAAAGGAACAAAATATTTAATAGTCCTTTAAGACAGTGGTATAAAGAGGCAGCTAAGTAGCACAGTGGATAGAGAGGCAGGCCTGGAGTGAGGAGAACTTGGGTTCAATTCTGGCCTCAGATACTTCCTAGCTATGTGATCCTGGGCAAGTCACTTAACCCCAATGGCCAAGTTCTTAACCCTTTTATGCCTTAGAAGCATTCTGAAAATCCAAGATAATGGAGTTGCCCCCCTCCCCCCAAAAAAATCCAAGATGGTGGTATAAAACTCCAATAGAACTAGATCTCTGGGGGCAGCTGGGTAGCTCAGTGGATTGAGAGCCAGGCCTAGAGACGGGAGGTCCTAGGTTCAAATCTGACCTCTGACACTTCCCAGCTGTGTGACCCTGGGCAAGTCACTTGACCCCCATTGCCTAGCCCTTACCACTCTCTTCTGTCTTGGAGCCAATACACAGTATGAGTTAAAAAAAAACAAAACTAGATCTCTGTGGGATTGACTTTGAAAACCACAAGTTAATATTGCCTATGTTGTATCATTTTAATTTGTTTGTTAATCATTTCCTAATTGCATCTTAATATGGTTCAAGCTTTACACCTCTGCTTTAAGGTACAGATCTAACTTACTTGGCATTTTCTATTGGGGAAAAAAAGACAATGTGGGCTTTTGGACATGTACACATGTATATCACATGTTTACATATAAATAGAATTTATAAATTTTTTAAATGTTTTAAATGCTAGATTGAGACCAAAAGCTTATACGTTCAGGGGATCATCTTTCCCTGTGATTTTTAACTGTTAAAAAAAATCCTAACTTTTCAAAAAGGGAATGGGTATAGAATTTGCATGAAGATAAATTTCATTACTCATTTTCAGGGAACTTGTACTAAGTTTTTGTTACTATAAGGCATAAATTGGTTTAGCATCCGATTTATAAGAAAATTCATTTGACCTGAGTACTGTGTTCACAAACAATGCCAGAAGTAACTTCTTCAAGGAGTTCAAGAATATAGCTAAGACTTTTACTCCACCTTAACCCCTACTTTTTTTTCTTTTAATCCTTACCTTCCATCTTAGAATTAATACTGTGTATTGGTTCCAAGGCAGAAGAGTGGTAAGGTCTTGGCAATGAGGATTAAGGGACTTGCCTAGGGTCACACAGTAAACATCTGAGGCCAGATTTGAACCTAGGACCTCAAATTTCTAGGCCTGGCTCCCAATCCACTGAGCCATCCAGCTGCTCCCAAGCCCTACTTTTAACATATGATGATACTCTCTCCTAATACCCTCCTGACCTTCAATACAATCTTCTAAATTCCCATGTTCTCCATACTCACACCACATATACACATACAGGTTGTTAAATTCCTGCTCTGTCAAACACCAAAAGTTATGTTGTACACGTCCATGTTTGCTAGAAAGGAAAAAAACTCTTCTCTCTAATCATAATCTCCAATCCTTCAATCTCTGTCTCACCCCTAAATGTATTCTTTGTCCTCACCATAACCTCTATATATCCCTCTGCACTCCCTCCCTATTCTTCTAATCCACCATTCCTATTCTGATTTCACTTATCCTCCTTTACATGGTCTTAAACTTAAATCAAACAGATGCAAGCAACTACCCTTAAATCCCTTGCCACCTTGTCTAATCTCAATTTGTGAAATCCCAACCTCAAGTTATATTCACTATGTGCTTTCTTTGTTCCTACTTCCACACTGCTAAATGTTCCTGGTCAAAGCCAGAAAACTTTGGAACCCACTATATTTATTTAATCTTATTTCAATTGTGCACATATTTTTATATAGCAATTGTTTTATTCTTTTAAATGACTATCACCCTCTCCATAGTGGCTTTTCCATCTTCCTCTCTCTTCAAACTTCCTATAATATGTCCTCACTCTTTTACCCTTTCTCAGCATTAAAACTCACAACTTGCTATACTAAGTACCAGAAACAAGTATAAAGAGCTTCCTTACAAAAAAAAAAGAAAAAAGAAAAAAATCCCACATATATTTAGAAAATGCATCAAACTAAATTCTGATTGGGAAATTCACAGAAAAAAAGTTGCAATGGGTCATTTTTCCTGGTCAGGTCAGCACAGAGCGGTTTCCTCCTGAGTGTGGTACAGGAATAAGCACTAACTACCAAGTTCTGAGTTACAGATCTAGGGCTCACTGATGTGAAGATGGGATTAACTCTCCCCTGCCCATTTTCAGATTTAATCACTACAAGTATATACACCCCACTTACACTTGAGTGGGGGAGGTCTGTGACCCACGTGTGTGAAAGTAGGTGACAAATCAGAAACCACTGACTTCCCCTTGGACAGTCCTAAGCAAAGCTATAACTGCAACTGGTCCAGGTTAAGTGGAAGGAAGGCACAGGAAGTGACAAAATGAATGGTCTTTAAGAGGAGTTACAACTTCCTGTGAGACAGTTCTTGGTTCTTCGGAGTTCTGAGTTCTAGTTGGAGTCTGGTGAAGAATCTGCTTACTGGATCTGAGATCTTGGCCTTGGTGAGTCAGTTCTTAAATCTCTCCCTTTGAACTACTACATAGGTAAATGAAAAAGGCTGACTCCTTTCCTAGATTTTCTGAAGGGACTAGCCTCAGGAGAGGCCTCCCCTCTTGAGAGAGGCTTCTTGATTGAAGCTCTGTATTTATCCCAGGCACTTGGCTAAAGGCTAAGACCCCTCCAGCTGAAGACTAATTAGCCCTGCCTGGGTTGAGGCAGGGGCCCAAGTAAAATGTGTGTGTTAGGTTAGATATCTTACCCTATCTTCTCTCTGATTTTATTACTTTCACTCTTTCTCCTTTTGTAAATAAATTACCATAAAAAAATCATTTGAAATTGAGTGTTAATTCCTGGTAACCACATTCTTAAATAATTTAGTCCAACCCTTTAATTTTAACCCCTTTTATTCTGCCCCTTACACTGATGAAGGTACATGTGCCTAAAACTAGTATTCTAAAGTAAAGAAAAGTTGCAAGCCCTGACTATGTATTGAGCAAGGAATAGAAGCAAGCAGTGAATGTGTGGCCTAGACCT
This sequence comes from Monodelphis domestica, assembly GCF_027887165.1. NCBI lineage: Eukaryota > Metazoa > Chordata > Mammalia > Didelphimorphia > Didelphidae > Monodelphis > Monodelphis domestica. Next base: position 208,425,093 of record NC_077229.1, read on the forward strand.
CATTGGTAGATCATGATTTCAGTTCCAGGCTCCAGTTAAATCTAAAGCCTATAGAGGAATAACCAGACTAAGAATCCCAGAACAAAGGGTTCTGCCATTCTGAACCAGCAAAACTTTCTAGCTAACTTATAATGGCTCAGTTCAAAAGCAATCTACTAGAACTACATGGAGGGGGTGGGAGGAAGGACTAGACATTCTATTTCAAGAAATCTTAAAAAGAAAACTGCCCAGATCTCAAAACCAGAGAAGCAAGAAGAAACAGAAAGGATAGCTTTCTGAAAGAGATGCCAAATAAAAACTCCAAGGAACATTAGAGGCCAAATTCAGAATTTCCAGGTCAAAGAAAAAATAATGTAAGTAATTGGAAAAAAAAAATTTTAATAACAAGGAGCCACAGTCAGGATCACAGCATTTAGCAACCACCATAGAGGAACAGAGCTTGGAATTCAGTTTTCCAGAAAAATCAATGGTTTACAACCAGGATTGATTTACCCAGAAAAACTCATTATAATCCTACAGGCAGAACAACCGATCCTTAATAAAACAGAGAGCTTCCTAGCATTCCTAATGAAAAGTTGAGCCCTGCATAGAAACTGAACTATAAACACAGAAATCATACAAAACAACAAAAGGTAAACAAGAACAAAGAATCATAAAAGACCAAATAAACTATTTACATTAATAAAGGGAGATGACACATGTGCTCCTTTTGAATTCTACCATTACCTGGGGTCATAGAAGGAAGTCTAATTAGACCTAGAAGACCTAGGAGGGGGTTCTCTTATGTCTTAATAATCTTAAAAGCTGAAAAAGAGGAATTCACTAGGGGAAGGCAAAGTCTAGGAAAAAATTATCTAATAAAATGGGGGCACATTAGTAAAAATAATGTTATAAATGAAGGAAGGGTGGCATATGAAACTCACACTTATACTTTACTCTCATCTGAACTGGTCACAGGAAGTGATTAAATACACACATTTGTGTACCAAAATTCATTTCACTTGATAGGAAAATAATAGGCAGGAAAGGAGAAAAAGGGGGAACTGAAGGGAGGGTAGCTGAAGCAAGGGATTAATCTTAAGCAAGACAAAAACTCTAAATAAGGGATATATTAAAATATTCATAGCTCTTTTTGTGGTCAAGAACTGGAAACTGAGGGGGTATCCACCAACTGGGCAATTGCTGAACAAATTATAGTAAATAAATGTGATGGAATAATATGCAGTGAGAAATGATAACAGAGATGGTTTCAGAGAAATTTAGGAAGATTTGTATGAACTGACAAAAAAATGAGCAGAACTAAGAATAATTTACATAATGACAATAATATGGTAAAGACAAACAACTTTAAAATAATTCAGGAACTCTGATCATTATTAATAACCAATCACACAAAGACTCAGGGCAGAATGAGGCAAAGAGAAAAGTAGAAAATGGCAAACGTGAAAATTTGTTTTGCTTGAATACCTATTTGCAATAGGGATGTTTCTTTCTTTTCCAGGGGATAAGAGAATGGAATGTAACAGAGAAAGCAGAATTTTGCTGGTTGAAAAGAATTTTTAAAAAAGAAAGCAAATATGGGTGATAAATAACAGGCTCTCTCTCTTTCTCTTCCCTAGGTGACACTTTTTATCATATTCCAATCTTTTCTTTAAAGAAAACGATGAATAAAATTTCAATTCAAATGTTTCGATTAAGCACAGAGAATATTTTTATATTCTCCAATAAAAACAAATTTTCAATTCCCTTACCAAAACATTTGCATACTGTTTTAGAATAAATAAAAAATCAAACATGGACAAACATGAAACAAACATGTTTCTGAGAGCACTTGAAAAAAAATTTTCTGAATATTAACCCAAATGAAGCATTAAAAGACCCAAATTCAAACTTTAAACATATTAGCCATTATCTAAATTAAGTCATTTTCTGAAGCACTGTTTGATCAACTAATACAAACACACAAATACTTTAAAAAAAAAGCTACATGCCAGATATTATTTTAAAACAAAACAGTACATGGTATCTGAACTAGTATATGCAATAGTAGATTTGTGTACAAATTGGCAAAATAGAGGGAATCCTCAACAGTTTCACAAATATAAAATTCCTGATTTTCATATTAACTATATAAATTTTCCTTTTCATTTTAATTTCATTATGATAATAAGCTTAGTCATGAAAAAAACGGAGATAAGGAGCATACCTATTTAAACTCATTAGTTGTTAGGTAGCCATTGCAAAGGAAGAAGGGTATGGAAAACAGACATCAATAGGACTCTTGAGTCTATATCATGTCAAAGATGATATACTTTACCAACCTTTTTAAAATTCCAATCCCAGAATTCAACATAAAAAGTACTCATTTTAAGATCTTCTTAAAGCGCTTATTTTATTTTGTTTTCCAAAATAATTATGGGTGGTTGGTTTATCAAAAAATTGCCTTATACCTTGTAGGAAATCAATACTTAAATCTATATATTTTAGTCATTTTATTTATACATAGTACATATACACACACACACATATAGAACATTGCCTTTTTCCTTCTTCCTACAAGAAATATGTGGTATTGTGTAAGCAGTACTTGAATTTTGTTGCAATAAATATGAAACATTGTGGAAACTCAAAAAATGCACTTCAGTCCTAGCAAAAGAAGATGCATATCACCTAAGGTCCACTTTATGCAAACTTTAAATCGAATCTCATAAAAATTAGATATTTTAAAATTCTCATTTACAAACCACTCTTACAAATTTAAAGACATAATGAAAACAAGTCAAAAAAATTGCTGTCAACCCCCCCCCCCCAAACACACACATATCACCCAAAGATTTCATATTTTGGTCTATGTAGAATTCATTATTTTAAAAATATGTACTGTTATATGATTACAATTTAAAGTTTTCTATAATTAAATCCCTAAGTCTAAAAAGGGAAAACAAAAAACCAACTAAGGTTATCCTGTTAACAATAAGTATCATTATAACTAAATTTCATGGAAAATTTCTAATTATGAGGGGGAGAGTATTTAATTGCCCATTCCCTTTGATCCCCAGATCTCACTGATAAGGATATACCTCAAGAAGATCAAAGAAAGGACTAATATTTCCTAAATGTTCATAGCATCTTTTGAAGTAACAAAGAAAGGGGGAAATAGAGGTGGCATCATCATTGATGGTGAAACAGATGGACAAATAGTGTTATGTAAACATAATGGATTATTATTGATCCTTAATACAGATAATTATGAGTTTCCTGATCTGTAAAATAGTTAATAGCACCTACTTCCCAGGGTTGTTATAAGGATCAAATTAAATAATGGCAAAGCATTTATTAGCATAGCATCTGGCACATATTAAATGCTATATAAATGTTAGTTATTCCTATTATAATTATGAAGAATTCAGACAAGTATAAGATTCATATGAACTGATGAAGAATAAAATATGCAGAGCCAAGAAAACAACACAATAACTATATAATAAAAACTAAGCCAAATTCCATTAATCACTGAAGTGCTGATCACAAGCCAGACACTGTGCTAGGCACTAGAAAGAAACCAACTCTCACACAAGGAACTTACCGTCTAATAAAGGATACAAGTTTATATAAAAATTCATACAGCAAAAATACAAAGTTTATAAATATATACAAGATAGTTCTGGAGGGAAAACACTAGCAATTAGGGTAAGAGGGAGTGTGAGGAAAGTCTTCATGTAAAATATGATGCATGAACTGCATATTCTATTAGCAAGGGTAAAGAGGGAGTACATTCTAAGGATGGAGATGGAATGGGTGGAGGGTGGTCAGCCAGTGCAAAAGTAAAGAGAGGGTATGTAGAGTAACATTTATGATAAACAGAGAAACCACCAGTTTGGGTGCATTGCTGAATGTGGGAAGAGAAGTAATTTCCAATGAGGCTGAGGAAAATAGGTTGGCTCCAGGTGATGTAAAACCTAAACAGGGGAGTTTAAATTTTATTCTCAATGAGTCACATGGTCAAATCCATGCTTAAGGATTTGGCAGCAATCTATAGGAAGGGCTCAGATGGAGAGACATGAAGCAGCTTGTTGAGTTATAGAGGTGAGACACTGAATAAGGATCTGAACTAAGATGAGTAGCTATGTGAATAGCTATGTAAATGCAGAGAAAAGGGCATATTTAGGAAGTTTTGTGAAGGTAAAAATGGAAAGATTTAACTACCAGAAATGAAGGGGAATGTGAAGAAAAATGTAGAACTTACAAACCTAAGACACAGGAAAGATGCTGGTAGCACCTTCAACAAAAATAAAAGTTTGGAAAAGGTTATAGGAAGGATAATGAGTTCATTTTGGGACATGTGTTTAAGATGGCTCTGGAATATCTAATTTGAAATATCTAGTAGGCCATTGGTGATATGGGACAGAAGCTGAGGGAAAAGATGAGGGTTGGATAGACAGAACCAAGAGTCATCTATATATAGATGGTAAATATCATTTTTAAATCCCTAAAAGAGGGTGTCAGATCAGAACTTGGGGAACACCCACAATTATGAGATGCGACATAGATGATATATCAATCAACAAAGGAGATTGAGAAGGCATAGTCAGTTATTCTCAGTAATACAATGATTCAAGCCAACCTCAAATGGCTTATTATGAAAATTGCTATTCACCTCCAGAGAACTGATAAAGTCTGAATGCAGATTGAAGCAAACTACTTTTCATTTTTTTATGCTGTGTTTGTGTTACATGATAGAATATGTATAACCAAATGCAAATTGATTACTGTCTCAGGGAGGGGAGAGAATGCGGAATTCAAAATGTTAGAAAATGAATGCCAAAATTTGTTTTTACATGTAAGTAGGAAAAAATAAAACATTACTGAAGAAAAAAAAAACAGAAGGCATAATCAGAGAAGTAAGAGCAAAAGCAAAAAATAGTATTAGGAAAATCCAGAGAATAATTGGGAAGAGAGAATGTTCAATAGCATTAAAAGCAGCAGAAAAGTCAAGAAGAGTTAGGACTGAGAAAAGACCATCAGTTTTGGCAATTCAAAGAACACTGGTAACTCTACAGAGATGAATTTCTGTTGAAAGCTGAAGTAAAAAGCAAGACGAAAATGGTGAAGACTGAAGGCAAAAGAAGAATAGACAGAAAGTGCATAGCCAACTTTTTCATTTTGGCTGAGAAAAAAAGACAATAGAGCTTGAAGGATAAGAGTTCAGTGAAAGTTTTTCTTTTTAAAAGATGGCAAAGACTTGGACACTCTTTAAGGCAGTAGTGAAGGACTAAATGGATAGATTGAAGATTATTGGGGGGGTGATTTAGGTTGTAATCTGATGGAGAAAATGAGAAAGAAATTACATACACATGATGAGGTAGACTGTGCAATAAGAATGACCCTCTCTTTGTCAAAAAAAAAAAAAACTAAGGGGAATGAAGACAAGTGTGAGATGATACTAGGGGTTTTAAGATAGAAAAATATTAATCTCCCCTCCCCCCCCAACAAAGTAAGAAGAAAGTTGAAAGAGGGAGGAGGAACTGTAGTAGGCTAGAAGAGGACACAGTAGTTTTAGAATGGTTTCAGTGTAGAATGCCATAGAGAATCAATTAGGGAAGAATAAAATAAATACTCTGTGGCCATGATTATTATACTGACCAATTGTGGCCCCTAAGAAGAGCTAAGGAAATATAAGGAAATATGTCTCCCTCCTTTCTGGAGGCAAAGAATTTTGTAGTAAGAAATTATAGTTATAGATCTTTGCATATAACTTCAGCTGAAGTCAAATTGTTAATTATATTTGTTTAACTATTTTTTTCTTTTGTTACAAGGAAGGTGCACAGGAAAGAAGAGGTGAGGAATATCTGGAAGCAAGAATGAGGCAAAAACAAAAAAAAAAGGCAGCAATAAAACCTGAAAAAACAAAAAAAATTTTTTAAGGTTTCCAGGTCCTAATCAATAACAGGCTATTAAACTAAACAGAACACAATAAAACTAAACACCCAAACAATTTAAGATGCTCTTACTAATGAGATTTTACCAGAATTAATAAAAGAGGCAACTTTATTTTTTTATCATTTTTTCCTCCCTTTTATTTTTTAAAGTAGACCATCCATAATATTAAACATGAAGTTAAAAGAATTTGATCATTCTGCATTGTCAAGAATATAAAATTTTAAGATATCCTTTTGAAAAAAAAAAAGCACTGACTTCGTAGTATTGCATATCTTACATTGAGAAATTACTACAATTTTTCTTTCTTTTTCTTTTAAACACTTAATTTTCATCTTAGAATCAATACTGGGTATTGGTTCTAAGGCAGAAGAGTGGTAAAGCCTAGGCAATGGGGAGTTAAGTGACTTGACCAGGGACACAGTTGGGAAATGTCTGGCAATTGGCAAATGGGAAATGTCTGAGGTCACATTTGAACCCAGGACCTCCTCTCAATTCACTGAGCCACCCAGCTGCCCCCTTTTCTTTCTTTTAATAAAGCTACTCCTTTATGCTGTGACCTATATTAAAAAGTTGGGGGTTTTGTGTTTTTTCCCTTTTCTATCTTTGTGGGAGTGAAGAGTTAAATAACAGGGTTCCCAAGCTATAGTTGGGGAAATGGGGGTTCAAGGGAACCCATATATAAAGCAGAATCACACAAGTTAAATCCTATTTTCTAACTTATATCTCAAAAATCTTACCATTTAACTCTTAGGGCCTTTAATATTAAAAAACCAAATCAGGCACCTTCTCATCTCTTTAATAGACAAAATAGGAATTTTCCAGTATGAAACTTATGACAGCAACTTTTGCCAAAGAAAGGAAAAAACAACAACAAAAAATGCACCCAGGACCAGGGGCTGCTTCATTACTCATACATAGCAATTTACATAAATGCCTGGAAAAAAGTTTTGCAAATTGTTGTCAATCAAAACACTTTCCCACTGACTTACATTAAAATTTCAGAGGTGCTTTATCTTCATGTCAGATAGATCTTCAATTGGCAATGACTTCCTAATACTTTATTCTTAAATTTTTCTGTCCCTCAGTTTTCTTTGAAGCTGTTACTGATCTGTAAACAACACTTAAATGCATTAAAGGGCTGGCTATTTAAAGGAACCTTCTTGAACTGTAAAACATTACCCTTTGTTATCTATTTTCAAGTAGAATTTCCATTTATTAGGTTCCCTTAAAAAAAGTTTAAGAATACTATATTCAAGATACTATACATGCTTACATATAAAAAAGATGATTCAATATGACAGAGATCAATAAGAAATCTATATATTGCAAAGAATATAGGCATATCTTATGTGATGTTTCAAAATATTATGAAAAACTTACTTAAAATGCACCACAAAAGCTCATTAAACAGCCTCAGATAAAACATCTTCGTAAAGTAAAAAATCTTTTAGATGGCAATCATTCACATGCATTTTGTAAAAAGGTGTTAGTTTGGGCCTTTGTTGGGAAGTGTATCTGTTTTGTCATGTTAAAGAAAATACACAAACAATAAGTTTTATAGGACTAAAGTCTCCAAAATAAAATTAAAGCCTTTTTATAGATAATTATTTAATTTTTAAAGAATTCTTTATTACTTTAACTTGTAAGCTTACAGTAAACATAAAATCTTTCTTTAGTCAATATAGAAAATGCCAAGGGTTAAAGCTACCTTTAAAAGTATAGTATTTTTATTTATTTATTTATTTTAAGGGCCCTTACCTTCTGTCTTGGAGTCAATGCTATGTATTGGCTCCAAGGCAGAAGAGAGTGGTAAGGGCTAGGCAATGGGGGTCAAGTGACTTGCCCAGGGTCACACAGCTGGGAAGTGTCAGATTTGAACCTAGGACCTCCCATCTCTAGGTCTGACTCTCAATCCACTGAGCTACCCAGCTGCCCCCTATTTTTATTTTTAATGCCACTTCCTAAAATAACCAAATGTATTAGTACATTCACATAATCAAAAGAAAATTATTCTGAAGATTTGTATTTATTGGTGTTTCTCACTTTGCCCAACATATTTTCCTTAGAAGTTGTCAAATGTATTTCCTTAAATCAATTATTTGAAATATATAAGTATTCTCTACTCATAGGAATCCTATTTTCGAAATCTTTACAAAAATGGAGGATCACTCTAATTTAAATATAAAACTGGATTTCCATATAAAAATAAAAGTTCAATTAATAGTAACCCAACTAAAGGGCAGAGTAATCAAAGAGATCAAGATTTAAATTCTGCTTCTAATGCTAGCTGTGTGATTTTAGTCACACTCTTCAACTGTGAACTGCAGTTTCTGCCATCTGTAAAATAAGAATAAAACCTGCAGTACCCATACCTCATAGAGCGGTGAGTAAAGTAAACCTCAAAGCACTATATAAATGAGTCTTTATTTCCTCTAAAAAACAAACTTGATTTATACAAATGTGGCAAATGACAAGACAATCTAACAGCATCAAATTAATAAGAAAAGATACTTCCTGAGCCTATCCCAAGATTAATGCACATACATTAAAGCACAATGTCCTAGACTGATATACATTTAGAGTTACATATACTTAGAAGTAATGGTCAAAAAGATGAGCATGAGGTACTAGGAAGGTCTTAACACAACAAATAAAGGATTCAATTGTTTTGATAGAATTTTTAAAAGATTTTCAATTTTTGTTTCAAAAATAGAAACAAAAGATTTTTCCTGGCTTTAAGTCTCAGTTAAACCAGAAAAATTAACTAGAAGACTCTACTCTCTAGAATTCTGAATAAGCAACTAAATTCAATACACATTTACAAATCAAATTTCTAACATATCATGGCATTTGTGCAAAAGAACCAAAAACACTAAATGAATGTGAATTACTACTGAATAAATATTTATTAAATTTAACATGCACTTACTCTTACTGAGTAAAACTGGCATTATTTGTAAAAACAATTAACTTGGAGCTTTCAAAGGTTTAAAAAGATAGAAGTCCTTGATCTCAGAGTTTTCAAACTAGTAGGCAAAGAAAGTTATACACAAACACATGAAGTAGAACACAGTAACTGTCGACAAGTAGAAGCAATGCAGTACAGTAAAAAGGTGCTGGTACATGGAGCTGGCTTCCAATCCTGGCCCTGATCTAACTTCAACTTCAGCTAAATAATTGAACTATGGGCCTCATCAACTGAGGAATGACTGATAAACTGTGCTATATAATAAATGTGTTACTGTATCATAAGAAACTGTATCATAAGAAACTAAGCTACAGGAAATTCAGAAGCATAGGCAAATTCTTTTGAATTAATACTTAAATGAAGAAAACAAGTAAGCCAATATTTACAATGCCTAGAACCATTGTTCATATTTGAACCAAAAAAAAAAAAATCTGAATTTGTCTCATCTGGGCCTCACATGAGAGGGAAAATGCACCTCTTTCTTGGAGGTCCTAGGGCAAAGGAACCTTGCATCCTTGTCAAATGCAGTCAATGTATTAGTTGTTTTTGCTAACAATCTGGGTTTATTTTGTTTTAATCCTTGTTATGAGAAAAAATGTGCTACAAGAGGAGATATATACTCAGGAAGTATTGTGTCTAAAAACAGATAACAAAACTTAATAAATAAAATAAAGGGCTATAAAATGGCCTCTAAAGTTCCTTCCAGCTAAACCTATTATCTTGGAAAATGCTTTATGAATTCAGGAGAAATCACTTATTATTTATCAAGGGTAGGGAAATATTGTCTCAAGTTTTCATAGAAAAGATAAAACTTAAAGAGACTTATAGCCAGAAGAGACCTTAAAAATCATCTATTCTCCCTACATTTTTCGGATGAATAAACTGATTTGAGCAGAACACAATGCTCAACAGTTAAACAGGAGATGTGGATGGGACAACCTTAGAAAAGCAGCCTTTGGCATATTATCATTTCAGTACAAGCAAAGGTTCAGGGGTGAAAAAACAAGGGGAATGGAAAATAGACTAGTTCAGCTTGACCCATAATAGACACATAAAAGGAAAGAGTGTGAGAAACATGTGAGGAGGAAAAGAACTTGGAAAAAAACATTATATATATATATATATATATATATATATATATGTGTGTGTGTGTGTGTATATATGACTAACAGCTAAGACTAATCTAATAGCTATGCAGTCAATAGCTTTCCAAAGAATTGCAAAGTATTCACAACAATGTGGAATAATGCTCCAAATCACTAATAATAAAAGAAATGTAAATTGAAATAAGTCAAACTCCAAAACAGGCAAGTAGGGCAAAAATGGCATCAGTCAGTTTTGAAGGGGGTGCAGAAAAAAGGCACACTGATACACTGTTGATAAGTCCTATGAAATGGTACAATGATTTTAGAAAGAAATTTGAAATTGTGCAAATAAAGTAACCAAAAAGTGACCCTTTGAACCAAGACTCTCTTCCTGGGCTTATGTGGGAAATCATGCATAAGAAAAGTTCCCATACACCAAAATATTTACAACAGCAGTTTTCGTGTTAGCAAAGATTTGGAAATGAAATAGATGTCCAGCAATTGGGGAATGGCTAAACAAAGTATGGAAATGAACATAATACAATATTATTAGAAATGAGGCATGTGATGAATACAAGAAACATGTAAACGATCTACATGAATTGATGCAAAATGAAAGTTAAAAAAACCAATATTCACAATAATTACAACAATGTAAATGCAAACAAAATTTTTTCCTTCTTTTTTAATCTTTAAAAAACATTTTGATTTTATGGGATAACTCTCTGGGAGGGGGAAAGAGCTCGTAAAGAATAACTTTGATAACATAAAAACAGAAGATGTCAATAAAAAATATAAAAAAAAGAAAGTAAAAGTATACCAAGTGGTTGTATGTAAGCAGATTGCTAAATGTCCTGAATGCCCGGCTATAGACTTTATTTATAGACAACAGAAGTAAGCTGAAGATTTCTAAGGAAAATTGACCAATTAAGAAGTTATTAAAATAAGCCAATTATAATGAGATAGGGGGGCAGTTCAGTAGCTCAGTGGATTGAGAGCTAGGCTTAGAGACAGGAGGTCCTGGATTCAAATTTGACCTCAGACATCTTCCTAGGCAAGTCAATTAATACCCATTACTTAGCCCTTACCACTGTTCTTCCTTGGAAGTATTGATTCTAAGGTAGAAAGTAAGGGTTAAAAAAAAAAAAGTAATGAGATAGTAAATTAGAATAGTAGCCACAGAAATGAAAAGGGGGGAAAATGGATAATGATGTAGAAGTTAGAATCAACAAGACATGTCAAACTGATTGGGTGTAGGGAACAAGAAAGAAACATGACAGATCTCCAGCATTTGTATTTAAAGAAAATAATGGCATTTTAAATGGCTATTATAATAGTAGTAATAGAGAAGCTAAGAAGGGCAAGATTTCAAACAGCAACAGCCTAAGGTTTGGACAATTTGAGTAAGAGATGCTGGCAGGACAACCATTCAATTCTATAAGCTTTTATGATAATCTGCTAAGCAGTATTAAAAAAGTAGTGAAATGTAAAGAATAAAATAAGAAATAAAAAAACATTTTTTTAAAGAAAACCTAAACAGCCCCTTCCCCTCAAGTAAGTTTTTAATCTACCCAGGAATACTTACACATAAGTAAAAAATAAGATAATTTGAGGGGAAAAAAGCATTAATAATTTTGGATGGAAGGTGTTAGTAGGAATAGAAATTAATCAGTAAAGGCTCTGAATAGGATGAGGCATCTGCACTACGCCTTGAAAAAAACTAGGAACTCTATGAGACAGAGACGAAGAGCAAATGCATTCCAGGCAAGGGCAACAACAGCCCACGGAAAGGCACAGTCAGGAGGTGAAATGCCAAATTAGGGGGCCAGTTAAGTGTATCAATTTGGCTAAAACACATAATGATATAAAGGGGAATAACATGAAATAAGTCTGGAAATGTGGTGAGAAAATAGGGTGTCTCTAATATTAAACAGTAAGTTATAGATTCTGTATTTTATCTATCATATAGTCAAAATGGTTAGACATTTTAAGAATGTCATTTGACATCTTTGTGACAGATTGGAAGAGAAAAAAAAAAGACCATAATAGTCATCTCAAATCTTTTTTGTACAAAGGACTCCATTAACAATCTGGTGAAGCCTTATAGGATCTCTTCTCAAAATAATGTTTTTTAAGTTAGTAATTTTTTAAAAGTAGGATTTACAACGGAAAGCAGCTATATTAAAATAGTTCATAAAAATATTTTAAATAAGTTCACAGACCACAGAATAAGGACTACTGGGTTTTTAGAAGCAAGGAGACTAATTAGGCTATTGCAGTAGTCCACATATGAAATGATCAATGTATAAATTAGCTAGCATGAACTAACCACCTCAGTGGAGAAAAGGGATCAGTAGAGATGGAATAGATAGATAAGACACAGTTATTGGAGGTAAAGGGAATAGGAAGAGAGGAGATAAAGAAGGTCAAGGAGGGCTCCAATGCTGCAAGTCTAAGTGACTAGAAAGAGAATGGTGCTCAACAGAAATAGGTGTTAGGAGGTAAAATAGGAGAGGAGTTATGTTGTTTGATACATTCAGTTTAATATGCCCATGGAAGTAGAAATGTCCAGCAAACAACTGGAAGTATGGGACACCATATGTTGAGTAGAGATTATGGCAGGATATAAAAATTGAAGAGAAATGTGTATGGAGATAAGTGAACTACAGAAGCAGAAGAAATCACTAAGAGTATGTTAAAAGAAGAAAATCCAGAGAGGAGCCCTAAGAAACACCCATACTAAGGGAATAGGAAGCTAGATAATGATCTAGTTTAAAAACAAAAAAACACTGAGTAAAATCACAAAGGTGAGAAAATAAGGACACTAAAATGTCACAGAAGAGATTTTGTCAAAGGGAAGACTATTTAGAACAGTGATAGCTAACCTATGGCACAGGTGCCAAAGACGGCATGCAGCGCTCACTCTGGGTAAGCACATTGCCCTTCCCCCATCCCAGCACCAGAGTTTGTTACTAGAAAGGCACAGGGACTTTGGGCAGAGCTGCTCCACTCACGCCTGATGACATTTTTTCACCTGCCCCTCCACCCAGCATGCTAATGGAAGTGCTTCCTCCTCCAGTCTGGGGTAAAGAGGAGGGCTGGAGTGGAATGGGGAGGAGAGGGGGGAGGGACCTGGCACTGTCTCTAAAAGGTTCACCATCACTAATCTAGGAGGAGAAGTTAAAGGAGGAAATGGTCTTAAATGCTGCTTAGAAATCAGGAGGAAATGGACTGAGAAAATATCATTGGATTTATTAGCACTTGAGCTTATTTATAACCTCAGAATGAACAATTTTAGTCAAGTGATGAAATAAAAAGCCTGACTGAAAGGAATGGAAAAGTAAAGGTTTGCAAGTATACTAAACTTTTTATAGAAATTGGACTTAAGAAAGGAGAAGACAACACAGAATTTCACTTGAAGGAAAGACAGGGTCAAGTAAAGGTTGACAGGAACCCACAGACAGCAGGAGAAGATTCAGGAGATAAGACAAGACTGTAAAGGAGAAGAAATATACTTAAGAATCAACAGGATATATGGGTCTATTCAAAGTCTGTCTTATCTTTGTATCAGTTTAGTTCCTTGCAGTTAAATAACTGCTGAATATAGAGTACAAAAGGGAAAGAAGAGCTAGCTATAGTACAGGGATTCATCTATATAGAAGTATTGGTTGAACCCAAGAAATTGTTGATTAAGGGAAAGTGAACACCTAGAGATAAGGAATAAGGACAGAATCTTGTGGGGAAAGCCTCTATTTAGGCAAAAAAAAAAAGAGGAAGAGTCAGAAAAAGACAAGAGTAGAAAGAGTCAAAGAAATAAGAGATAAGCTAGTGGACTGGACAATGTCATAGAAACCAGCAGGAGGTGAAAGGAGTGTTCAACAGTATCACAGGCTGTATAGAAGCAGAATTAAGGAAAAGCTACTGTTGAACTTTCGGAGAACCATTTCTTTACTAATGGAGGCCAGATTGCAAAGAAATAAAGAGTAGATAGGTAAGAAAGCATAAATAGTGAAAGGATGGAAATTGATGGTAGACAGAAACTAATAGGGGCAAACAGGATGAAGGCAAAAGATTTTTTGGTTGTTTTGTTTTTCCATATTGAGGAGACAGGGAAGGGAAGCAATGTAATGGAGACAAAAAAAATCGATGCATATAGAAGAATAAAGCCTTTTATTATTCTCACTTAAAATAGGTACTTTCCAGAATAATTACAGAATTTAAGCCCAAGAGAGTCTTGGATAAGATTTTTCCCTTTTATCATCAACTTAACAAGTATATCACCAAGTCTGTGATTTTCTTTTAAATTCTAGATGCAGTACAAAAAAGCAAGCCATTCCCCAATTGATAAATGGGAAAGGGACACGAATAGGCAATTTTCAGATAAAGAAATCAAAACTATCAATAAATGCATGAAAATTAGAGAAATGCAAATCAAAACAACTCTGAGATACCACCTCACACCTAGCAGATTGCTAACATGACAGCAAAGTAATAAATGTTGGAGGGGATGTGGCAAAATTGGGACATTAATGCATTGTGGATGGAGTTGTGAATTGATCCAACCATTCTAAAGGACAATTTGGAACTAGGTCCAAAGGGCTTTAAAGGACTGTCTGCCCTTTGATCCAGCCATAGCACTGCTGAGTTTATACCCCCAAAGAAATAATAAGGAAAAAGACTTGTACATAAATATTTATAGCTACACTCTGTGGTGGCAAAAAACTGGAAAATGAGGGGATGCCCTTCGATCAGGTAATGGCTGGACAAACTGTGATATTTGTTAGTGATGGAATACTATTGTGCTAAAAGAAATAAAAAGAAAATAAAAAGAAATAATGAACTGGAGGAATTCCATGTTAACTGGAAAGACCTCCAGGAACTGATGCAGATTGAAAAGAACAGAACCAGGAGAACCTTCTACACAGAAATGGATACACTGTGGCACAATCAAATGTAATGGACTTTCTCTACTAGCAGCAATGTAATGATCCAGGACAATTCTGAGGGACTTATGAGAAAGAACACTATCCACCCTCCAGAGAAAGAACTGTGGGAGTAGACACACAGAAGAAAAGCAACTGCTTGATCATATAGTTCGATGGGGATATAATTGGGGATGTAGACTTTAAATGATCACCCTAGTGCAAATATTAATAATATGGAACTAGGTCTTGATCTATTTGTAAAATTGTAAAACCCAGTGGAATTGCTTGTTGGCTATGGGAGGGGGGGTGGGAGAAGGGGAGAGAAAAAACATGAATCATGGAACCATAGAAAAAATATTCTAAATTAATTAAATAAAAATTTTTAAGAAAAAAAAATAAATTCTAGATGCAAAAGTTTCTAGATTTCAATCAACAAGCATTTTACAGGATGCTGAAGTTATGCCAATGTTAACATGGTGAGTTCCTTTACTGTGTGAACGTTATGATAAAGGACTCTGAATAATAAATGATTTCCCTGTTTTGTGGAATGTGGTATTTGGTAAATCTAATCACAATATAATTACATTAATCTACAAATAGTCCCTGAAAATTTCACATGTATTTTCTCTGATCCCTTCAAATGTAGCAACTATTTCACTTAAGTGTTTTAAAAATTCTCACCACAAAAAAATAAGTATCTCCCCATCTATATGTGTGTATAGAACAGAAAAAGATTGTAGATAAAACTGCAAATTTCTCTCCTATCCATCCCCCAAAAAACTTATTTTTAAAATTCACAAAATACAAAAACACACAACTTTCAAAGCTGTCTTGCTTGTGACTTTTCCTCAACTTTTGTTCTCTTCTGTTGTAGGAATTACTTTCTACAATCACAAATCACAGAATTATAAAGCTGGAAGAGATTTCAGTGGCTATCCAGTCTAATCCATACCTCAAAAAGTATCTCTTGTAGAGATTACCCAATAGGGGGTCATCCAGTATCTACTATTTAAAGATCTCCTATGAGAGGGAACCTACTACAGCCCATTCTAATTTTATTTATTTTTTAAACCCTTACCTTCCATCTTGGAGTCAATACTGTGTATCTGCTCCAAGGCAGAAGAGTGGTAAGGGCTAGGCAATGGGGGTCAAGTGACTTGCCCAGGGTCACACAGCTGGGAAGTGTCAGAGGCCTGATTTGATCCTAAGACCTCCAGTCTCTAGGCCTGGTTCTCAATCCACTGAGCTACCCAGCTGCCCCCCCCCCCCTAATTTTAGAAGCTCTAACCAAGAAGTTTTCTCAAACATTAAACCTAAATTTGCCCCTCTGCAACTTCCATCCATTTCTCGTTTCTACTGAAGCCAAAATAAAACACATCTAATGTCCCTTATACATGACAGCCCTACAAATACTTGAATATAACTCTCTCCCTGCCTCCACTCTTTTCTTTTCTTTTCTAGAGTGAACATTAACAGTTCCTTCAACCAATGCTCATAAAGCACAAACCATCTTGTTTGTCCTCCAGTTTATGTGTTTCCTGAACTATGGTTCTCAGAAATAAATACAATATACCAGTTATAGTCTGTGCAGGCAAGACTATCACTTCTTTATTCCTGAAACTTATGCCAGCTTTTTTGGCAATCATTTCACACTATTTACTTATAATGAGTTTGTACTCCACTAATATTCTCAAATCATTTTCAGATGAGCTAATGTCTAACCAATCAATATCCTGACATAGCCTCTCTTCTGGGCTGTCCTTTTAATTATGTAATCAGCACTTCCAAATTGATGTACAGTTGACATCTCAAACTCACTATATCCAAAATAGATTTCATTCTCTCTCCTTAAACTTATTACTCTTTCCAACATACCAATTTCTGTCAATGGTCTCTCTATTTTTCAAATCCTTGAAATTATCCTTGACTTCACTTTCCCCTACTCCCCATCTTATTGCATGTAAGCTCCTCCACACCTTCAGTATCTCTCCTATTCTCTTCAGTCTTCCAACCATGTTTTATAGTAGCTTACTGTCATCACATCTTTCCATATTCAAGGATGTAGTTTATTTGAGTCAGGAAATTTCCTAAAGGGCAGGTAAGTGTTTACAATCTTCATATATATATATATATATATATATATATATATATATATATATATATATATATATATATATATATTGTTATCAACTCCTTGAAAGTGGTGCAAATTATCCCCAAAGCTGAGACCAAGGTTCAAGTCCTCTGTCTTACACACCAAGCTGTGATCCTGAGAGCAAGTCACTTCACCTCTCAGAGATTCAGGCAACTTTCTAAGAATACAAGTTGAAGAGATGAGGAAGTTCTTCAGAAGTCCCCTATACCAGTGAATCCTAAATCCATTTATAATTCTTAATACCTCCCAGTTGGCCATTTTCACTTCATTCTTTCAAACCCAAAGGCCATCATCCTTGGGAGGGAAAAAAGAAACTAAGGAACAGCTGGAACAGCTATTAGCTTTCTCTCATTGTAACATCCTCCCCCAAGCAGAGAGTGATCCTACCCCTTCTACCTTGATCGTCTTCCCCATCAGCTTATATTCATTCTGCTCATGGGCACAGGTGGTATTTTTCTAAGACCATATATACTGTTTATCCTGCTCTTGCTTTCACATTATTCATATTCCTTTCTAAAATCCAAGTTATCATAGCCTCTAAGGATTCAAATTGGTCTCTTCAGACAACTCTTGTTTTTCTTCCTTGTTAGGATTGTTTTATTTTGTGTTAATACAAGTATCTCGGTGCAGGGCATCCCTGTAATCTGGAAAATCCAAGTAAAAGTTTTTGATACTTCCTTTATACAAGAGAAAAAATCTGAATTATTTTTTCTTTCATAGGGTGTTCATAGTACCTTATTATGAATTTGAGTTAAGTCTTTGGTCATAAGCTATAGATATGTCAAACATTTCTAGCCTTTATGTATTGGCTTTCACATTCTTTTAGCAAACTTATTTCAACTTTAAAAAAGAAATTAAAAATATTTATGGTATTAAAAGATGAAATGTTGGTATTATATAATACTATACATATATTTTATGCATTTCTGAGTTACTAAATATGTATCATCTGTGACTGCTACAAAACTCCCTCAAAATTGCCATTTAATTTCTTCTGCCAACCCTCAATATAACGAAATCATGACGGGGAAAATTACCATGTGGAAGGGAAACTGGCAATTTCATTTTTATAAATTTCACATCTCTAGAGGACTAATTTCCCCAATATTATTTTAATCAAGAGAATTATTTCTTTCTACTTTGAAATCTGTTCTTATTATTCATTATCTTGAGGGTGGCTAATTTTCCTTCCATCTATCACAAACCGAGAATGAAACAATTTCCATAAATATTCTTTAATTCTCAGCTCTACTTTTAGAATTCAAAAAAAGTGTTTCAGGGGTTGTCTGGATAAATGAGGACAGCTCTACTATGGCATGCCTTTGTACCAACCTTGCAATCAGTTTCCCAAAAGTCTCATGTATTATTACACTTTCTAAGTCTGTCAGTAAACTAAGATGACAAAATTGCCCATTTCTCTCTCCACGTAATCTTTATTCAAAATACTCTATCAGTTCTGGCCTGATTTTCCTCAGACTATATCCTCTTCTTCCCCTTTAATCCACCCTATTTCAAGTAAAGAAACAAATTTTGTGGTAAGCTAAAGACAATGAGAAAAAAAAGGTAAAACTCTGCTCTTCATAACCCTACTCTTTTGCTGGAAAATTATAATCACAGTATCCTCTCCTCTAACTTAAACTTAACCAACTCCACCATAAAAATAGATAAAAAACTTTCCAACTACTCATTAAAAGACAGGAAAAAACATTTAAATATAAAAAGGGTGGGAAAGAAAAAGGTAGGTGACCATGATATTCCATTTGCCCCTAGGTTCATAGCATTTAATTTCATTTTACTATACAAGTAAGTACTTTATGGGCTTTAAAAGAACACTTACTGGGGGGCAGCCAGGTGGCTCAGTGGACTGAGAGTCAAATGCAGAAATGGGAGGTCCTGGGTTCTGGCCTCAGACACTTCCCAGCTGTGTGACTCTGGACAAGTCACTTAACCCTCATTGCCTAGCCCTTACTACTCTTCTGCCTTAGAACCAATATCCAGTATTGATTCTAAGATGGAAGGTAAGGGTTTAAAAAAATAAAATAACACTTACTGAATAAAGAAAACATGGCTATTGAGCTATTTCCCAGGTTCCTGGAGAAGAGTGATAGTATTGTTGTTAATGACAATATGCTAGAAATGATATCATAGATGGAAGAATTTGGATGTTTCCTGACTCATTTTAATAGTGATTCAATTAATTAAAAGAATAGGGATGTCAAATTTTATATCTACCCTTTATAAGTCACTTACTTAGACAAGCACTAATAAGAATTTTTTAAACCCTTACTTTTGGCTTTGAAATGCATTATGAAATGCATTATTGAAACTAATTTATCTTTTTTAGGCCAATATTAAAAACCAATGTACTTGGTGACAGCTGGGTGGCTCAGTGGATTGAGAGCCAGGCCTACAGATGGGAGGTCCTAGGTTCAAATGTGGCCTCAAACACAACCTAGTTATGTGACCCTGGGCAAGTTATTTAACCCCCATTGCCTACCCCTTACTGCTCTTCTGCCTTGGAACTAATACCCAGTATTGATTCTAAAACAGAAGGTAAGAGTTTAAAACAAACAAACAACAAACAAAACCAACAACAACAATGTACTCAAAGAGCATGAAATAATGAAGATAAAGAGGTAGCCCAGGAATTTTCTGGGTAATCCATATACAAAAACTTAGTATGACTCATTTTAGGCAATTTTAAAGAAAAAAGTTTTTTTTAATAGTGAATATCTTTTGAGGCAGAAAATCTGTAACTATAAATTGTAATAAGTTTGGACAGCTGGTCACTAAAGAAAGGTTTTGTAACTTTCTTCCTTATGAAGAGATATCTCATCAGTTTCAATGACAAGAGTAGAGCATTTGAACCATTATTTTTCTCCCCCTAAAAATGAAGAGGTCAAATGTCATTACAATTGTTAATTGTATGTCCAAAGTCTTCCTTTGCCATATACCTGAGGAAAAGTAATAGGTAACTGCTGAGTGAAATACACTAAAATAACAAGCATATTTTATATCACTCCAGATTTAATTTTTACACTACTTAAATTTTCTGTTTCGTCAATATGATTTACAGGTCTAATGGCCTATTTATAAGTTAGACATTTTAAGCATTAAAAATAACATAGTAATTTTTAAATTACCGATTAAAAGCTGTTATAGCAAAAGGGAGAAAAAGTCAAATTTTTAAAAAGGAAAGATTATTAGGAATAACTTTAGTCAACTGTAGGTTATCTATGTTACTAGTTTATATTTATACTTGAAAAATCTTACTTTCAGTTTTTTGCTAACACTATCATTTACTATTTTACTGTTTTGCTGGTAAGTCACCATCCCTTATGTTCACATTACAGCCTACAGTCCAAGAAACAAAAAGAGAAGTCTTTTAAAACTAAAAAGCATCATCTTCTTTCATTCCCCCAAAGGCATAATGCAGAAAAATATTTAAAACACTGAAAACTGACAAACTTGCCATGGCTGGCATTTTGCATGAATCTGATAAATGATGCTCACCATTACTAGCAATGGAGCTTAAGGTCAGAAAGGCAAGAGTAGAGCTAAAGAACAAAACAGTTCTGAGTCACAGCTTTATAAGGTAGTAGCTGCGTGTGGAGTGTGGCAAATCTTCTACACATACCTCCAATCAATTATAAAGAAAAATATTCCACAACTAAATAAATTCTAAGACTATGCCTCACTTTGAATTATTCATACTTCTGTTCATTTTTTTAGAATGCACAACTAGATATGGATCCAGTTCCTAATCTGAAATTGCATTCTTAAGATAGTTTGCTTTGAAAATTAATCCAAGGTAGAATTTTTAAAAGAAACCTAAAGTGACAATTTCTCATTTAAATTAAAATAAACAGATCTCATTCCCCTTTGCTCACAGAAGACACTCTATAAATGTCAGCTGCTATGATTATTGTTAGTAGTATTATTATTGTTGTGAACAAGGCAAATTGAAAATGTTTGGTCTGCTTACCTTATCTTAATTTAAACAGTTACAAAGGAAATATGTTTAAATTTCCAATAGATAAAATCACATAAGACTCAGATAAACAGGCAAATCAAATGCTGGGTAGGCTGCCTGACTTATTTTAAGTAGATTCACAGGAAATATATTTTTAATTTATAATAAACTTTAGAGAAATTATTTTAGATTGATTACATAAGGAATGAGCATTAGATTAGAAAGAAGATATAGGTTCAGGTTCCCACTCTACAAACCTAGATAAGGATCTAAGTTTCCTTCTCTTGAAAGGAAGGGAATAAAGGAGGGAATAAGCATTTATTACTTATTATGTGCCAGGCACTGTGATAAGTACTTTACAAATAAATATTATTGATCCTCACAACCATTAGAGATTGGTGTTATTATTTTCTACATTTCACAATTAAGGAAACTGAGGCAAACAGAGGTTATGTGATTTGTTCAGGGTCACACAGCTAATAGTTGTCTGAAGCTGAATTTGAACCCAGGTCTTCTAGATTCCAGGCCTGACATCCTATTCACTGTACCACCTCCTTGCCTCTAAAGTAAGCTAAATGATTTCTAAGGTCCCTTCCAGCTCTAATGATCTCAAGTTCTATTAATCTTATGAAACTAGTCACATGCAAAAGGTATGTTAAGAAATTTAAGAGTAAAAACACACACATAATAAAAATATTATCAACTAAGACATATCTTGGTTGATCAAGGCGGTCTGAAAAAAAAACGCATATGCTGTTTTTCAAATGAACCATTTATTCTTCCTCCTTTCCTTCTAAGACTTCACAATAATCCCTTTACTTACTTTTTTTAAAATAAGATAATCTAGCTGTCAATTTACCTCAGGTTAAACAGCACTCAAATATATATTCTTATGTACTTTAGTTTACAGAAAATTCACCCACACATTCTAAAAGTAATCTCAAATTCAAGTGAGGTTTTAACCTCCAGACTGAGATAGCAACCAAATAAGGACCAGCAAGCAGCTGCTCTTTCTCATTAAGTTTACAGAAAGTCACCACTTAATTTCAATTTTCCTCTCAAAATATCCATTTCAATTAAATTAATTTTAGCCAGTAATTTCAAAATATACCTGAAAAAAACTAAACAGATTAATCTCCTAGATATATGAAGTACTTGCTATATCCTTAAAACCTTTACATAACAACAACAAAAAAAAAGGCAAAGGAGCAAACTTGACAAATTTCTTCAGCAAATTTAACACATGAAGAGTAGGTGTTGAAACCTTTTTTTGATTTAACACTTGTTTCAAAGATTATCCAGAGGCCACTGAATATCCAAGAGACATATTTAGGCAGCTCAGATCCCATATTGGCTTTATATAAGTCTTGATGCAGGAGGACCTGCCCAGTGATCTAGTATCAGAATTCCAAAGACCCACCCACATCTTCTGATCTATCTAGTGAGAAAAGTATGTATCATTCCCAATTCAAAATTCTCTGGAGTTTCCATAAATCCAGAAAAAGGATCTGAACAGGTACCTGGAATCTCAGATCCTGAAGACAGCTCTAGGTATAAGGTCATTGAGGATAACAGCTTCACAGACTGAAGATGGGTAGGAATCTGAAGTGTGGCTTAGCTTAATCACATCATTTTGAAAAAAAAGCAATAGGAAGGAACTAAGAACAAGATTCTCCCTGTTGCACTCCAATTCTCCTCTGATTGAATAAAATAATCAATTAAATCAATAAGGAAAAAGCTAATCCTGACAGTTTAAGAGACCATAATAACTACAAAAGCCCACCATATCTCAAAAGATATGTCTCAGAATGTTTCGTTTTAACTAACTAAAATCAGCCTGTCATAAAATTTCTACATAAACAATGTCTTATAATTTGTAATATAACAAAAAAACCCATGCCAAGTGCAAGAGTAGTTTACAAAAAGATGTATTAGTTATACTTACCCATCTCTTCCCTTACTGACAATTTTTACTTCAAAATAATAAATCCCACAAGCTGCTGGTATAGGATGTGTGGCACGAACTGAGGCTGCATCTTTTGGAGTTTTACCATGACCTACAAATAACACAAAAAGAAAAAGTATCAGGCAAAAATCTAAATATATAAACAATGCCTGAAAAAAATAAGCATGTCAGAAAGACAACTTATATAACTAAAGATTTAATGAGACATATTATGTTAATGACAAACCCTACTTATAAAATTGCAGTCAATTTAAGAACTCTCTCTAGATTAATGCTACATATTTAAAGATTTTTTAAAAACCTGAAAAGAGTCATATGAACTGAATCAAAGTAAAGGGAGCAGAACCAGGAACACAAGTAACACCAATATTATAACAATAGTCAACTATAAAAGACTGGATAATTCTGATCAATACAATAATTCAATGCAATTCCAAAGGACTTGATATAAAATGGTATACATCTCCAGATAAAGAACTGATGGATTCAGGGTGCAGATTGAAGCTTTCTCACCTTTATTTTTCTTCCACCTCCCCAGAAGATAGCTAATAGAAGAAATGTTTTACATAATGACACATATACAGGGTATTGTATTTCTTGCCTTTTCAATAAGTGAGGGACAGAATTTGGAAGTGAAAATTAAAAAAAAAATTTTTTTAATGCTTCTTGGGGGCAGCTGGGTGGCTCAATGGATTGAGAGAGCCAGGCCTAGAGATGGGAGGTCCTGGGTTCGAATATAGCCTCAGAAACTTCTGAGCTGCATGACTCTAGACAAGTCACTTAATCTCCATTGCCTAGCCCTTACCCCTCTTCTAGCTTGGAACCAATACATAGTATTGATTCTAAGACAGAAAGTAAGAGTTTTTTAAAAAATGCTTCTTGAATTGAATTGAAAAAAAAATTTAAAGCCTTGAACATACTAACTTAGTTACCCTCAACTCAAATGAATTAAGCATTTCAATAAGATAAATAAAACAGTATAGAGATTTATTAAAGTGAATGATTAGACATTAGGTTTTGTATACAAGGTATAAAAGAACTGAACATACTCAATTATATCTTTTTAGATCAGAACTTTGAGTCTTTATAGTATTACAGTACTTTTAAAAAGACCAAAATTTGGCATGATTAGGTTTAACTAATAACATGGAATGGTTTAAATTTAGATTTACTCTCTCATAATCAGAGAGATGCAAATCAAAACAACTCTGAGGTATCACCTCACACCTAGCAGATTGGCTAACATGACAGCAAAGGAAAGTAATGAATGCTGGAGGGGATGTGGCAAAGTTGGGACACTAATTCACTGCTGGTGGGGTTGTGAACTGATCCAACCATTCTGGAGGGCAATTTGGAACTATGCCCAAAGGGTGATAAAAGACTGCCCTTTGATCCAGCCATAGCACTGCTGGGTTTGTACCCCAAAGAGATAATAAGGAAAAAGACTTGTACAAGAATATTCATAGCAGCGCTCTTTGTGGTGGCCAAAAATTGGAAAACAAGGGGATGCCCATCAATTGGAGAATGGCTGAACAAATTGTGGTATATGTTGGTGATAGAATACTATTGTGCTAAAAGGAATAATAAAGTGGAGGAATTCCATGGAGACTGGAACAACCTCCAGGAAGTGATGCAGAGTGAGAGGAGCAGAACCAGGAAAACATTGTACACAGAGACTGATACACTGTCGAACGAATGGACTTCTCCATTAGTAGCAATGCAATGTCCCTGAACAATCTGCAGGGATCTAGGAGAAAAAAAAAACACTATCCATAAGCAGAGGACAAACTGTGGGAGTAAAAACACCGAGGAAAAGCAACTGCTTGACTACGGGTTGAGGGGATATGACTGAGAAGAGACTCTAAATGAACATCCTAATGCAAATAACAACATGGAAATGGGTTTGAATTAAGATTACATATGATACCCAGTGGAATAATGCATCAGCTCTGGGATGGGGGGGGGGGGGGGGAGAAAATAAAATGATCTTTGTATCCAATGAATAATGCTCGAAAATGACCAAATAAAATAATGTCAATTTAAAAATAAATAAATAGATTTAGATTTACCAGTAATTCTGTAGTTACTTTTGAAATAGTAATCAATTTTATGTCATATATAGCATATAAGCTTATAGTCTAATCTTTATTTCAACAGTTCATTGATCACATTTGTTTAAACTGAGGAAATAAATGCATTCAAGCCTTAATCTATTTTTGTCAAAGAAATAAAAAATCATGCCATAACAACAAAGAAATATATTTTAGTGTTACTACATTCTATAATACTTCCCCATCTAAAAAACACAAACCATCTTCAAGTTAGTTTCCCTCTTCTCCCAAATATGAAGTAAATAGAAAAAAGGCAAGAGGAACAACATCATGCTGCCTTGTAAACATGGAGATAAGCCACAAATGAAGAATTCAATTCAACAAACATTAAGGGTCCACATGGGTGGGCAAGGCACTGCAACAGATACTAGGGATCCTTCCATACTTCAATGAGAATACCCATTAGTCAATGTTAGTACCCCTTCCAACAATAAAGATTACAACACAGCCATACTTTTCTTCCCTGTGACCCTTGTCTCTATGTTTATATAATTTCCACAGGAGGGCCACCCAAAGCACCAAGAGCCTTCTACTATACTTAATGACACTGCATAGGTATCAGTTATCCCACATCTTATCTTATCAAATACTTCTAATGATATCCTTTTTTGCCATTTCTGTATGATTGATTAGTAATGGTTCTAACTTTTTCGTGCTCACCATATGCTTCTGCATTGCCCTTTGGAATGATCACTTTAGGTTCTCAGATTATAATATTCTATAATTTGCAACCAGACAGTATGTCCAAATGATAAACTGTTATTAAAAAGACAAGACTTTGTTTCAGGAAGAAACTTGGCATCATCAAAAGAACTGCTCAGTTTCCCCAAGACTATACAGCCTGCCTTCCCTCAAATTTTATTTCTGTTCATGCATTCTATATGTCCAAGAGATTTATCAGAAAAGCATATGCCTTGTTTCATGCCTCACCTGACAATCATTAAAACCCAAAACTCTCTGTTGTTCCATCTTTTGATGAGTCTTGTACAACTGCAACAAGGGCTTTTAAGATGACATTATGTTCTAACAAATGAAACACTGCTTTATAGACAGCTAACAATTAACACAGTGAGATCTTGTATCTTTACCAATATAGCTGTAAAAAAAAAAAGGTGGCTTGCTATAGAATATCTCATGCAAAAAAGTACCTATTCCCCCCTCCTAAAAGTTCAACAAGGCAACACCAGTCATGGGGCTTAGTGATACAAAGTTGACAAAAAATTTAATCACTTTCCCTTGAGGGATAATATACAAATAAGTATGATACAAGGATAAATGTAACAAGAAGAAATACAAAGTGCTATCTATGACAAACTTAAGGAAGTCTACCATTACTTTCAACCCCACTGTTAAAAAGGTAGAGTGGATGATCAGGAAAGTTTCACAGAAAAGATTGCAACTGAGAATTCATGAAGGAAAAGGTTTTCAAAAGCAGGTGTGGAAGGTACATATTTTCAGAAGAGAGCTAGATCAAGAAACAGCTAGCAGTCTAATCTATCTGAAACTTAAAAGACCTAGTACCAAAAAAAAAGGCTAGAAAGGAGGGAGAGAGACAAAATTTCAAAATCAGAGAGGAGGGGAGTGAGAGAGAGTGAGGGGAAAGGAGGGGGGGGAGAGAGAGAGAGAAAGAGAGAGGGAGAGAGGGAGAGAGGGAGAAAGAGAGAGATATTAGATTAGAATGGAAACTGTTTTTGTCAATTAATCCTGAACCAAAAACTTTCTGTGAGTGAGCCTGGCAATAAATATTTATATTTTGACCAAGACCCAAACGGTGATCAAATTTTCAGTCATATTAACCTTCAAAGACCACAATGCTGAGAGTACAATCTGTGCCCACAGAGGGCAGAAGCCAGAATTGAAGTAGAGAATGGAATTGAAAGGAAAGCCTGAAGGCAGATCATCTAGATTATTACAGGATCAATATGAGGGGGGAAAGAGGGAATCTATATATCACAGAAACAAAACTACAGGATTTGACAAATAACTGGATATCAAAGGAAGTAGAAATATCCCTAAAATTCTGAGTCTAGGTAAAATGCTTAAATTATGAGTAGCTGAACTAATTCTCTATAATCCCCAAAACGATTGTTTCTACTTATTGTTTCCTCCATATTCTAGTAAAGTATGTTTTACTAAATGTGAATTCATGTATGTCATTATTCCTTCAATCGTTTTTCTTAAAATACCATCAGGGGCATCTAGAATGCTGCTTCTTAAAACTATGATATTTAAACTACCACTTGCTTTTTTGTCAAAGTTTGCCTGGCATATGAAACACACATACATACACACAAAAAATACATACTTTGGCACATGATAAAAGGATTAATGTAAAGAAAATCACATGTGGCTATGGATATTTTAATAAGATTAACTTATTAATATATATGTGAATTGTTTTGTTTATACCTACAATGCAAATAAGCAACATTTCCACATGCTCAGTCTAGAAGACATTTAATAAACTCGGCATCTTCTTTCTATTACCTGTTAGGTTTCCATGGAAATGTGTGTCTGTAGGAGAAATCTAAGAATATCTGCTACAAGCAGATGCTTATGTTCTCTTAGTCTTGTGAGCAACAGTAAAGAGTATTGTCAATATAGGTTTATCAAAAGATCAATTTAAACTTCTCTAGAATGTTGGTTTTACACACTAAGGTAAGCAAGAAAATTAGTATAGGAAAAAAAAAGTCCAAGACAAATCTTTTCTAAAAATGCCTTTAGTTATTTGTGTATAATGTCAATCTTTTATAGTATAAGCAATGTTAATATATGTTTTTAAATCCAAAAAAAATTTAGTAGTGTAGCTCAGGAATCTGTATTCAGCTTCTTTAATTTTCAGGGACACTAGCCATATCTACACTTTTACCAAATAATTTCATATCTTGCTTGACTTCCTGGTATTCAGTAAAACATCTTTTCTGTGAAGATATGTTACATTTTCTGGAGAAAAAAAATCTAGGCTAATTTCATAAATATTTTGGAAAGTAATATCTTTAGGAAAGCTTTAAAGGAGAATAACAATAACTGGGGAGCATAATTAAAATGAACTTTTTTTATATTTGACTTTTGAGAGGAGTGATTCAAAAAGCATAAAAGATTTAGCTAAGAAAACAATTCCTAGGGTTTTTCTGTACACAAGATCTATACAAAGACCAATCTAAATTTTATTGGTCTACAATTCTATACAATAAAAATTATATTTTAAATGATGTTAAGGTACTGGAAAATGCAGAATCTTAAAAAAAATCCATACTAGGTTTTCTAAGGTTTGTTCTTTTTTTAAATGAGATGGAAATTAAAACATTTTTCAACCTAACCTTAATCAGAAAAACTAATTTAAACTCCATTCCCAGATTTTTAATTTAGTAAAATTTTATTATTTGTAAGTATAGCAAAATTTTAAATTCATGGATCAAAATGAAGTCTTATACCAATTAAATTATACTTAAGATTTTTAATGCCATAGGTCTTATTTCTAAGAATATTTGCCAATTATCTTAAATATTGTACCCAATAAAAGCCACCTTGCTATAAAAAATTTAACATTTTAAAATAAAGTTAAATAGTCCAGTGGTTTTGTTCCTCAAAATTCACAAAACATGATATATTTTATATATTTTTAAACAAACCCTTACCTTCCAACTTAGAATCGATACTGTGTATTGGTTCTAAGGCAGAAGAATGGTAAGTGCTGGGCAATAGGGGCTAACTGACTTGCCCAGGATGAACACAGCTGATTCTAAGACAAGAGGGAGGGAGGGAGGAACCTGCAATCTAGAGAAAAGCCAACTTGTGCATAGAGAAATACCTACTTAAATGGATAACAAATGGATTTGAGAGTAGGAAGTAACAACAGTGGGGAAAGGAGGGGCTGGAAATGTTCCCCCAAAAAGCCACATATGTAGACAATTAGTCTCAGTAAGACAGGCAGGCTTCTTCATAGTGGAGAGGAGTGAATGTAGGGAATAATGTCTAGGAATCTTGAAATGAAGAGAAGGGGGAAAGAACTCATGATAGTCAATTTTCTGAGTAAATAAGAGGCCAAGTACATCCTATGAAGGGGGGGGGGGGGGTAGGAAGTAAGAGCCCAAAAGGAAACTAGAGGTGAGAAAGGAGTGCATTCCAGGAATGGAAGAGAGTTTACTATGGAGCCCCCAAGCACTTTCCCACCATTCTTAACTATTTTCTCCTCCCTAAGTCTAGAATGCTCAGGAGAGGGGGAGAGAGTCCCCACTGATTGGGAGGGTGGCATGAACTCATCAACCAATTAAGAGAGACATTTCAAACCCTCCTTCCTTTCCCAACAGGTGAAACTCATTGATGGCTTCTCTACCACCTCCAGCCAAGTACCTCCTGTCCTTTCTACCCACTCCACTTCCAGCTTTCTTGTGTTTTCTTCCCTCATTAGATTGCAAACTTCTTGATGGCAAGGACTGTCTTTTCCATATTTGTTTTCCCTGTGCTTTGCACAAAGCCTAGTGGATAGTAGGCAATAATAAATGTTTACTGACTACGGATCCTCACAAAAATCCTGTGAGGTAGGTGCTATCATGATCCCCAGGTTTCAGTTGAAACTGAGGCAAAAAATTTAAGGGGACTTGCTCAGGGTCACCAGCTATTAAGTATCTAAGGATGCATCTGAACCCATGTTCCTGCCAGGCCAAGTCTTTCTTTTACCAGTGCCACCTAACTGGTAGGATGGTTTAGAATGCACAAGGATGTTCTCTCAAACTCCTAATTCCTCAACCTCCTTTAATCCCATAATAACCAACTAACTTCCTTCATTCCATTTCAGCAACATAAAGGGACGATTACATTGTGGATCTCAGCAATACCCATTGTCAACATGGAATCTAAGAGAACCCCATGTTTAGTCAGCCTCCATAGATGGAGACCCCAAAGCTTGCCCTTAGTTCATGTGAGAATCCACCCTGAAGGGAATCTCAGACTATGGACTTAGCTAGGTGGAATTAACAGATTTTTAATCAAATGCTTAATATGCTTTTGTCCCAGTGGCTTCTTCCACCTTATCAGGTCGGTTTCCAAGAATACCAACACTAGGTTAGGGACCTTCCCTTTTAGCATCTATAGTAAGCAGTCCATTATTCCCTTACACCCTAGCCTCTGGCTATGGTTTCTTTTCGATGATGGTCAGTTGGAACACTCCCCTCTCATTTCCTGGTAGCCATGGTAATGTCAATAATCATATTTCCCAGTCTCTCAGTTCCCCAAAAAAGCATATATATTCTCCAGATTCTTTTGTCCTTTGGAGCTGTCACTTAGTACAGTGTCACTCCCAGGGATATTGTCCCCAGAGTTCTAGGGTGTAGACCCTGTAAAAGTTGTGGCACTGGGGCTCTGAGTAAAGGACCAAATATTGGACTTAGCCCTTTCCTAATTAAAGACTTGGTTTTTCTGATTACTTTAATAGTTCTGTGTTATTTCCATGTTAACACAATAATTATGTTCTAGTTCCTTAATTTAAAAAATTACAATGATCTAACAATAACCTATCATTCCATTATTTCCCTGTGCCTCACTCCCCCCCCCCCCCAATCTATTAATTAGCCTCAAAAGAACCTTTCTTAGTAACCTATTCTTAGGCCACAAACCTTGAAAGTGGTTTCATTTTCCTCCCTTCCCAATCTTCACCAAGAGAACTCCACTCAATCCTCTTCTATCTCCTTTATCCTATCATAGCTTAAATCTATCCAGAGATCTGGATTACTCCTACCATCTACTCCCAAGGCGAAATAAAATTAGGTAGAAGGAATCAGACAGCCAGGCTGCCTAAGTACACAATAATAGACATTTTTATCCAACTTCAATCATACCTTTAAAATGATAATTGTTTTATTCTTTCCTAATCCCCTAAAGCTCAGGCACCTTGGTGCCTAGTGGTTAGATAAGAGTGCTGGGCCTGGAGTCTTGAAAGTTTGCTGCTTAGTGGTTTGGGTTGTGTCTTCAACTCTTCATGACCCCATCTGGCTTTTTCTTGGTAAAGATACTGGAGTGGTTTGCAGTTTTCTTCTCCAACTCATTTTACAGATGAGGGATTGAGGCAAACAGGATTAAGTGTGACCCTTGCTCAGGGTCACACATCGAATATCTGATGCCTGATCTGAACTCATGAAGGTGAGTCTTCCTGATTCCAAAACCAGTGTTCTATCTACTTCCAATGTCTGGTTGCCTGTAGAGTTTAGAAGACCTGAATTCAAATTTGGTCTCAGCTGTGTAACCCAGAACAAGTCATTTAACCCGTTTGCCTCAGTTCCTAGTCTGTAAAATGAGCCAGAGAAGGAAACTGCAAATGTATTTTTTGCCAAGGGAAAAAAACAAATGGGGTCACAAAGAGTTGGACACAATTGAACAATTCCCTAACTCACTCTACACAAAAATCTATTTCAAACCATATCTTCTCAAACCTCCCATACTTCCTATGTACCCCTCAACTCTCTTGGTTGGGTGTACTTGGCGCCTCTTATTTCACTCAGAAAATAAGACCACTTATCATGAGTTCTTTACCCCCTTTCTCTTCATTTTAAAACTCAAACATCATTTCCCATCTAGAATAAGTCTAAGCCTACCTGTCTTGCATATGAATAGACCCAGCAAAAGTTCTAAAGATCATCTCCTTCTGCATTCTACAGTTCTATAGCAGATGGTCCCCTCAATCATCCCCTTGATCTGTCTTCAACTTCCAACTACTGATTCCTTCCCTACTGCCATCAAACATGCTCAAGTCACCCATGTACTAAAAAAACCCCTTCATTATAGACTACTAGCCCCTCAATTTATTATTCTAATTTGAACAGATTCATAGATTTTACCAGATTGTCAACAGGCCAATGGCACAAAAAACTTAAGAATCTCTGCTCTAAATTCTCAGTAGCCTCAATCAGTTCACTCATCTGTTTATCTAACTACTTCTGTCCCCAGCAAGTTCTCCCCAGCTCCACATCAGCAATTGCCCACTGGACATGTCCAAAACAAAACTCATCTTTCCTTAGTTCTGGCCCTCACAGCTGGATCATTGCAATGACCTCTTAATTAGACTTCCTGCTTCAAGTTACTTTCCTCTCTTAACCATCCTGTACACAAAACTGCCAAAGTGCTTTTCCTGAAGTACAAATTTGACTATAAGACTCCCCTCCTCTATAAATTCCAGTAGCTTCCTCCTAACTCTAAAATCAATAATACATTCTTCTGTCTGGTTTTTTAAATCTTCCCTAATGACTGTGCAATTCTTCCTCCATGTCCTCCCTCCTTCAGTCTAGTCCAACTGGCCTTCTCTGATGCTCACATAGAGAATCTTCTCTAATCTCACTGCCTTTTGCACTTGTGTCTGTGATGCTTTCTCCTCACCTTTAACTCATGAAATCCTTCTCTTTCTTCAAGTAGCAACTCAAGTACCATCTGATCCTAACTGTGCCCTCTCTCCCTACCCTGTATTTACTGTAACTATTTCATATCCATCTTTATTATCTCTGTATTCTGCATATAGTCATATGTTCTTGTCTCGCTCCCCCAAAAGAATGTAAGTTGCTTGAGAATGGAGGATGTTTCATTTTAAATATTCTTTGTAGTTGTATCCCTAGCACCTTGCACAATTGCTAGCATAGAGTAGATACTTATTGCTAGTTGACTGATAGCCAGTGCGCAAAGACATCAAGACAGAAAATGCAGTGCTATGTACAAGGAACAATGAGAAGGCCAGTTTGTGTGGATCATACCATGTGTGAAAAGGGATGTATAATAAAGTTAGGAAGGTAGGTTAGGGCCAAGCTGTGAAAGGCATTAAGTATCAAGCAGAAGAGTTTGTAGTTTAATCGGCCACAATAAGGAGGCTAGAGTTTATTAAGAAGAAAAGTAACATGGTCAGAAATATGTTTAAGAAAATCGCTTTGGTGGTTTAATATGCTAATTCTGATATGGTCTTTTGCAAACAAGAGGAAAAAGTGTACTAAACTATCCTGTCCAACCTGTTAGCTTGTTCCTCTACCTTTTTATCCATTAGAAGGTAATATTAAAAAAAAAAGTAACATAACATTAAAATATTAGCATTGGTCCACATACTTCCACACTTCAGTATAACCTCTCAATTAAGATGTTATCACCCAAAAAAATTATGCAAATCCTTTTGAAAGCTAGATATCTCAATTTCACAATTGAAATTTTTAAGTGAGAATCAATAAATTGGCTGGGAACTAAAATAGGCAATGCAGCAAAGGATTACATTACTTTAAATGGATTAGCTAAATCACTCAGCAATTTTTAAGAAAGAAAAATTCTAATAAAATGTGTTTGTTATACTTTAATGCCAAAGTGCTCAAGCTCCAAACAGGCTTGAAAACTACTAACTAGTTAGAAATATATAAAGAACTGACCACGGCACTGAAAGAATTTGGTGCAGTTTTACAAATTTAATATTGCTATATTTATTATAATACCTCCTCTCATCTTAAACATGGACCTATAAAAGGATTCTGAACTCTCTGGATATGTGCCAAATGCTGCAGTAAAGCTTACCCTGAATCTGATTCCAAAACCTGAGCTAAAAATAAACAAGAGCTGGTGATGGGTCAAATAGGGCTTGGAAGTGGTATAGCAGTATTTGTCTTTGATGAGTACCAGTTACTAGACCAGATCAGTGACCTCCAGATGAAGCCTCACTCCTACTTCTCCTCATCCCACTTACTCAATATAAAATGCAGATTATTTTAATTGTTACTAATTTAGGACTAATGTACATTACAAAACATTAAGTCTTCTTTCAAGTTTCCTTTAAAACCTTCCTTTTACTAAGAAAGAACTATTACTGGAAAAATTACATCAATAATATATATATTTTTTAAACCCTTACCTTCCGTCTTGGAGTCAATACTGTGTATTGGCTCCAAGGCAGAAGAGTGGTAAGGGCTAGGCTACATCAATAATATTTGGTAAAAAGTCTCATTAATTTTATTAACTAAGAAAATCTTCCATTCTGCAACTTTTAAGACAAGAGTTCAGCAAAGTAAACTTTAAAAATATAGGTATAGATTAGTATTTTAAATATTTAAATACCAATGGGTTTGAGTTTTTTGTTTAACAGTTCCAATCCACTTGCACTCTGTTTAGAAAGAGAAGTGTGTGCTACTTTTCCAAAATATAGGGTTTCTGGGGGGAAAAAATTCTTAAACTTTAATGTTTTAAACTATTTCATGGTCTGGGATCTATGACCAAATAAACACAGATTATCATTAAGATAAAACTCAGTCTTTCAGATTCCGGCATAATACCAGTCAAATCATGTAATCTTCCAACAAACTTATTCAGTCATATCCTACTCTTCATGTCCCCATTTGGTGTTTTCTTGGCCAGGATACTAGAGTGATTTGTCATTTACTTCTCCAGCTCATTTTACAGTGACTTGCCCAAGGTCATATATAGATAATTCTGAGGCCGCATACATGTTCAGATCTTTCTGATTCCAGGTCCAGCGCTCTATCAATTGTGTCACCTAGCTACCCAATAATACACTCCAACAATTAAAAGAGATAACCTATTTTCTAGTACCATTGATACAGTGGTAAGATAGCTTTTGATCCTGCCTTTATTACTATGGAATCTCAGAAATATCAGACTTTTACCTTGGGCCTGCGGTTTTTTCATCTGTAAAACAAGAGACTTGAACTAAATTAAATTACCTTTAAAATATTTAGAGCTGGAAGAACTCTATGATACTATTTCTTTTAGTCCCTCAAAGTTCTCAACCTTCTCTCATAGAAAAATCCCTCCCTATTTTCCTATTTCCTATACATTTGCCCAACAAAACACTAGATTTGTTGCTGGGTTGGTTTATTCTATTGTTTGGCCATGTAAGGAGTATACAGATGAAAGCAGAAATAAAACTGGGTAGGTTAAAGAGAATGGTGGACATACTACAATAAAGAAGTAAAAACTACTGGAAAAGTACAGATTCCTTCCAGAGAAAAACTTTTCAAATATCCCTCAGGTTATAAGGTCATATCTGCCAATCTTCATTTTTATTTAACCCCAGAAGCCCTTGGATGCAGGAAGTCAACTCCCTCATGCCTGCCTTGATTTAAAACAAAAAGCTGATCTGAATTTTCTTTGTAACCTTTGGAGGCTTTAGTCATAGACTCTCTTATGAAATATTCTGAACTATTGTGAAACTCTGAACTCCCAACTAGAATTTCAAATAGCAAACAGCAATTGGGGGTGGGGGGAGAACCTCTAAGGATATGGCCTTCATCAAGACATGACATCCTCCAACTAGGTATCAAAACTGATTATGTTTAAAACTAGTGTGTCTACAAATCCTCTGCTAAACATTTTTTTCTTCTATTCTAGACTGAAAAGAAGCAACAATGTTTAAAAACAATTCTAAAAAAGTGTTACTAAATGACTGATTCAGATTCTATTTCAACTATGAGTGTCCTGTATGCAATCAATGTAATTTTGAAAAGTTATCAATTGAATTGCATTTTATATAAACCAGGAAACTTTATTAAAGAATCTTTGTATCAGAACCTTTTGTAAATCAATTTATTGTCCACTTGCCTAATTTCAGGTTTTCTTTAAACTGGACATATACATTCTATCATATATATAGTATATGTAACTCATTTAAGTGTACATATATACATATATATTTACATACATCTAAATGGGAACTTTTCATAGACTTATTCAATTAATAAAAGTTTTTCTAGATATGATTGTCCTTTGACCATAGACTCCAGGCATTTTGAACTATTAACTTCTGCCCATTCAATTCAAGGAAAACTCATTCCACCTAGGTTTGGGAAACATTAAAGGGCTAAAGGAAAGGTGATGAGAAAACAGCAATAAGTCTTTAAGAAATATTGTCAGATGTCACTAAGTCCTTTCCATAAGAAATTTGCCCCATTATCTTCTAACATTCCCCAGGGTAGTTTTTGCCTATGTTTCCTCTAGTGTGAAAACTTACTTTTCATAGTCTAGATTAATCTAAGAATACCCTGCCTAGTATTATTACTTGAAATCAATAATATATTAATAAGTTAATAATGAGGCCACTCTCATTTATCTTTTGACTTTCTGACCAGTAATTGAGCTTTGAAAGAAGTTGATTGGGCACCAGAATCACTTTTTAAAAAGAGAGTGGATGGAAAGTTAGAATCTCTTACCTTTTTAATCGCACTATTATTTCTTGGCTAATCTATTAAAGCTAAAATATTACATGAAATTTTAATGGCATTTTATTTTTTTAGTCACATCCTAAAATGTTAGAACACGCTATTGCACATTCTGAAAAATACCAACTAACAATTTCCTTGTGTAGGTAATATTTTTAATTACTTTTTAAACATTCCTATATTCAATTAGTTTTTATTTCCCCCTTCTGTTTGAAATATTCGGGTGGCACATACCAAATCAAAAGTTCCAGTCAAACTACAAGTAGGTAATAATTTGAAATATATATGTTCTTTAAAAACAAAATTCCTTTAGAAGTGTGGAGAAAGTTTAAAGTTTTGTTGGATAAGAACAGTTGAAAATAAATTATTTTTTAATTTATATGAAAGGTTAATTCAGCTCAGCCCATCAAATCTATCACTAACTATAAATGTTATGAAGAGTTGGTTAAAATACAATAAACTTTAGTTTTAATTCTTAAGGGAAAGGAGTTAGTCCTACTTCTCAAATAGAAATTACAGGAATATTATGCATAGGTCATATTTCTACATATACACAACCTCATTGGTTACTCATAACCCTTGCAATGCAAGAGACTTTGGAAAAGAGTCCAGCATTGTTCGATATTAATCCTTCCTGTCATTTAAGGAATAATAGTTTCTAAAGATGCATGTTCGATTCTTCCTTATGAGAATAAAGGTCTTATGGGTAGAATAAGGGAGCCACATGCTGGAAAATAGGTGTGATTACATCTTTTGGAATTTAGAAAAATGCAAAATTCTCCAAACGATAGGTGAAATTCTAGATGTAACAATACTAGGTTAGGTCAAGTATAACTACATCTTTCAATATTTTTATCTGTATAAAGAGTTTATTATCTCTAAAATTTTCCAGAACACTTCTGCATCACCTATCCTCTTCTTTTACTACCAAGCGCAAAGTTAACTAGTTTACACTTTACATTTTTTATCAACCAGACTCACCTATCACAAAAGCAAGCACAAGAGGAAATAAAGGGGAGAAATTATTTGAGTAAAATGGGAAAAGGGAAGGAAACAGAGGAAGAAAATGAAGAAAGGATAGAAGGAAGACTGCAGAGAAAAAAAATCACAGACCAAATATAAAAATGTAATCATCCAGAAACATGAGTGTATTTTTAAAAAAAGTTTCAAGAAACCATCTTAGAACGGAACAGAAAAAATAATGTGGTCCTCAACTTGAAAAAAAAACAAGCATAAATGCCAGTGTTTTACATGTTGACTTCACAAATTGCATTCAAATGTATATTTTTCTGATTAATTTAAAAGTAGCTATTAAAATTGACCTAAAGAATTAAAACCATATTTATGTCTAACTTAAAGTTAAAGTCAATATAAGTCTATAGGAGTCTTTCTTCATCTTACAGAAGAGGAAGATGAGGTCCAGACAAGCTACATGACATCACAAATAATATAACCCTGATTAATACCTCAAATTAACTGACTCAGATGGTTCTTTCTACTGCACCTCCCTAATTTACATACTTATACTTTTCCATTAACAAATGTATTTAATAGAAAAGAGAATCTTTACCAAGTACACCTTAGTAAACTTTTTGGGAAGTTATATCAAAGATAACAAAATTACAGAAATAATAATATAAAATTAAAAGTTAAACTAACATATTCTGAAATTTTTAACAACCTAATTATTTTAAATTGGCAATACTGCCTAGAAGACTAGCAAGAAAAAAATGAGGAAATAAATATTCAGGAACATAAATTTTAATGTATATAAGGTCTTCTCAGTACAATCAAATATGGCTAATTATGTGCCTGTAAGCCATTCTCCTTCATGATTAAATAGGAACTTATTTATGGAGCTATGTCTCAAATTTCACCCAGTATACTTTAAGGATTTAACCACAAAGTTGTTTTTAAGCTCCACATTCATCAGACTAGGATTCCACCAAGATCCTGCCATGGCAGCCAATCAAAAAGACGCTGTTTTGAATGTGAACGCTCTAATTTCAGGTCTTGGGCCTAAAAGGCAAGATTTATTTCCAGACCTAAATAGTATTGTTAAATGGATTTTTTTTAAGTTGGATCAATATATTTGATGTTAAGTTTTCAGGAAATTTCAAACCCTCTCCCCACAAAATAAACAATTTTATATATAGCTATTTTTCAGAAAGCTTTGTTTTGAGGCACTCTCCTGACACACACAAATCTTGCATATTAAAACAAAATTGTAAAACATAAGTATAAAAAGTGAAATATTCTTGTTTACACGACCATACTGGTATCAACATGAAAGTACTAATTGTTTTAATGTTATTCCTTTTTCTACTAGGTTTCAGTAGCCAAGATTTGTTTTTATGGCTTCACCTTCTTGACACTTCCCTGTTGTGTCTGATGAAATATGTTGACTTCTAACTTGTACCCTTGGTTCTTCCTTTTCTAAACAATTTCTGGCCTACTTTTGGGAACAATCTTCCACTAAATAAATATCTATCTCCTTCATGTTCCTGACCTCCTTAGATAAATAATTATTCTTAAGATTCTTATCCCGCCATCAAAATAATTAAAGGAAGAAACCTAGGAGAACAATGTAACCAAACACCGAAGATATAAGTTTCCTCTACTTTAAAGGAGATCAGAAAAGAGTTTTGTCCTGACATAGTTGTAAAAATGTTTCCTTTCTGGATCCTTTCAAGGTGTCCTATTACTGGTACGAAGATTACTACATTTCTGCTCAGAATAATTATGTTCACTTTGCTTTCCCCAGGAATATTCCTAGTACAGTACCTCGCGGTAGGTAGCCCCATCTTCCTCCGTACCACCCGTCCTCCCCCCACCCCCGAACCTGAAACACTTCGAAAAGAACCTCGGGAGGGTGAAAAAAAAACAAAAACTTTAAAAAGTAAAACAAAAACACGGTAGTGTCGGGGCTTCGGGTGAGAGGGTGATCGGACCCCAAAGCCAGTTACCTTTGTAATGGACCCGCAGGTTGTTCTGCGAGAGGCCGATGTAGCTGAACTTGTCCTTCGGACTCCACGACCGCGGCAGTGGCGTCTCCTGCTCGTCCACCGCCGGGTAGAGACGCTTGAGCCGCCGCTGAAGCTCCTTCTCCTGCTCGTTCAGGGCCGGGTCCCCGTGGGGGAAGGGGGCCGGGGCGTTGCTACCCGATGCCGACGGCGGGGCTCCTCCGGCAGGGCTGGCGGCCGCCGAGATGCCGGGGGCCGGGGAGGCAGCGGCCGCGGCGGGAGGCGGCGGCGGCGGTGGCGGGGGAGGCGGCGGGGCCGCGGTGGTCGGGGGCGGCGGCGGGGGTGGCGGGTGCAGAAGCAGAGCTGCCGCCCCGGCGCCCACCCCGACACCGCCACCGCCGCTGCCACCGCTTCCTGCTCCCCCGCCTGGGGACGCGGCGGCGGCGGGGCCCGCCGGAGAGGAGCCGGCACTAATGGGGTTGGGGGCCGACAGGACTACCCCCGGGGCCGGAGCCACAGCCGCGGCCGTGGGCAGCTGCTGTGGCTGCTGCTGGTGCTGCTGGTGCTGGTGCTGCTGTTGTTGATGCTGCTGCTGTTGCTGCCCGGACATCCCGATCCCGACCGAGACTCACACCCCCGCCTCCTCCTCCTCCTCTGCTTCTTCTCCTTCTTCCTCCTCTGCTCCCCAGGGGCGCTGCCACCACTGGCCCAGTCCGTCAGTCTGTCCGCCCGCCCCCACCCCCCCTCTCCCCGGAAGCAGGCGGCCGGGCCCGCGCGCCGAGGGGTGAGCGCGGCGGTTGGGGGGCTCGTGGGGGAGGGGGAAGTAGAGGAGAGGATGGGCTGAGAGCCGGGGATGGGGGGGTGGGGGAGAGGTGGAGAGAAAGAACGTTGGCTCGAGCTCAGCTGTCGCGCGAGACACGGGGACGGCCGAGGCGGTGGAGGGAGACGGAAGGCGGGAGGGGGAGCGCGCGAGAGAAGAGGAGGAGGTCGATGCTGATACAGATAATGCTCCTCCTGCTGCTAGTGCTGGTGCTGGTGCTGTTGGTGCTGCTGGTGCTGGTGCTGCTGCTGCTGCTGCTCCTGCTGCTGCTGCTGCTGCTGCTGCTGCTGCTGCTGCTGCTGCTGCTGCTGCTGCTGCTGCTCCTGCTGCTCCTGCTGCTCCTGCTGCTCCTGCTCCTGCTCCTGCTCCTCCTGCTCCAGCTCCTCTCACTCTCACCGCGGCTCCTACCTTTGCTCTTGCTCCAGCTGCCGCCTCTGCTGCTGTTTCCCTGCGGCGGACTCCGCCGGCGCAAGACGTAGCGCGCGGGCGGCGCTAAGCGAGAGAGGCGGGGAGGAAGAGAGGGAGGGGGAGAGGAGGAGGAGCAAGGTGGAGAGGGAAAAAGGGAGGGGAGAAAATGAGAGGGGAGGTATGGGGGGGCGGGACACGGTAACGCGGCCAAAGAGCGCGAGATCCCAGCGGGCGCGACAGGCCAGGTCCCTGGACTAGGGGAGAAGCAGGGAGGGCCGTGTGGCGGAGACGCCGCTGCTGCAGGAGGCGCTATGACCCGAGTATGTTAGAAGGGAGGGGAAGGGGCAGTAGAGTAGTCTGGCTGCAAGTGCGCGCACGCGCGAGCTCGATCAGCTGAGTTTTTCCCGGGGATGCCGCGGGGGCTCGCCACTTAGATGATCCCTGCGTCCCCTTCACCCCTGGAAGAACTGCCGGGTTGCCCCGCGAGCTCTCTTCCCACACCACTCCC
Source organism: Monodelphis domestica (assembly GCF_027887165.1). Lineage (NCBI taxonomy): Eukaryota > Metazoa > Chordata > Mammalia > Didelphimorphia > Didelphidae > Monodelphis > Monodelphis domestica. Next base: position 208,466,101 of record NC_077229.1, read on the forward strand.
CCCCCCCCCTTTCCAATTATTTCTCTCTTCTGCCTTCCCTCCAACCAACCCTCAACTCAGACACATCTTCCCTCCCTCCTACTTTTAACTTCTTTTTGTTATTATCGCTCCTCCTCCCTACACTGGCGGCCGCACTAGCAGCAACTGCAGCCTCTCGCTTAGGCCAGAGTAATCGAGTGCTGGTGTCAGTGCAGCAACTCTTCGCACCTTTACCCACACCCCGATCTACACCACTGAAGCACCACGGTCCAGATGTGGCTCTGCAGCAAGCAGTTCAAAAGTTCAGAAAGGAATCCTGAGTTTGCAACTGACAGACATTAAGAATTCTTATAATGCAAAGGGGAAAAAAGTTTTTCATTGTACTTGCTCAGAGCTTGACTCTGCCCTGTACTTCCCTGGTGCTCAGTCTTCCTCATCTGTAAAGTGAGTGAATTGTACTAGATGACATCCAAGGCCCTTTCAACTCTATACTCATTTCCCTGAACACATAGAGCAATTTTACATTTTTTTTTACATGTTCAGCCTTTGGTATTTACTATCTTAAGTGACCTCGGGCATAAAAATATGCCTTGGCAAGAACCTTTCTTCCTGAGATACTAAAGCATTTTACAGATTCATTCCTTAGAGCATCTCTTTATGGAAAAGAGAAACTTGACCATTATAAAAACGAAGACCATTATAAAAACGAATAATGCTGAAGTCGAATATCTTGTTCAAATTAGAAATAAGTCAGTCAGCCCAGCTAGGAACAAGAATCAAATTTGTGACTCCCAATCTAGTACCTGATTCACTAGGTTGGTATGTCTTACCCAGTGGCACAGACCTAATTTTAGATTGTCTGTTAGACTATATTTTTAAGCATTCTTCTTTGCTCAAATGATTTTTTTGTGGTTTTTTAATCTGAATTTTATAAGTAAACCCTAAAATAAATAGCAAATATTGGGTTTGATTTTTTAAATGTTATATTTATCATTTGTTTAATTAAATAAGCTTTTAGGGTTTTGGAAAATAATTAATCTTTTTCCACCCCTAGGGTAACAGCTTTGTGTTGTTTTAATTACAGGTGCTGGATTTTTGCCCAGAACTAATAACTATATGGTAAAGTGTATTAAAAATACTATATGATACAATAAGATTGTTGTTATACAGTAATTTACATACAGTTGTTCTAAAATAAAAATATCAATCTCAACCTTGTTCATTTGAAGTTTGCATAATTTAGTTTTTACATTTTAATATAATTTCATTGTGTGGGATGAAAATGATGGAAAATTTGGAAATGAAAGACCAATCTTATACTTTGTGAAAAAGGACAGGAAAGCCAGGCATAATCTGATGTATATCCAGGATTTTTGAAAAGCATGTGTTAAAGGTTTTAGAGTAAGGATAAATAGGCTCCCATTGACTAAGATTTGTAGAGAAAGTAAGCCTGGAAAAAAATAGGAAGCTCCCAAAAATGAGAAATTAATTCAATGAGGAGAAAAAGGGGAATTTGTTTAAAGAGACCAATACAGAAACATATTGTAATAGGTGCTCCTAAAGTCCTGACAACTTACCTTATATTTGGGGGAGGGGAGTAATGGAGGGATAGATTTTTACTGTTAAATATTTTATTTTTACTTTGTGTAGATTTCTTTTTATTCTTCCTTGTCCCTTCTTGCAAGGAGGCATTCCTTATAACAACAGCAACAACAACAACAACAAAAGAACTCTGATCAATGCAACAAACAATCACAAATCCAGAGAATTCATTATAAAACATGCTACCCACTTCCTAAGAGAAAGATAATAGAGTCAGAGTATTGAGACATGATCAATGTAGGAATTTGTTTTCCTTAAGTATATGCTTCTTCCTTCTCTGGAGCTGGGGCAGCCCCCTCTCAACTCTTCTCTCAGGCTACATACAAGCAGGTGTGCTTGTATATAGTTGTATAAGTTGAAATCAGTTGCTTACAAGGGAAAGAAAGGAATAATCTCTTTGTACTGCTGACCAGCTCCGAATGATTCTGGAAGCAAAGAACAAGAAAAAGAAAAAGAAAAAGAAAAAAGAAGGCCCAAAAAATACCATTCTCATTTTTTACCTCATTTTCCTAGGTCATGGATAAGGGTGACTCCTTCTCCAACAAAATCTGTCCTCATGAATCCCATTGATCCAATTATCTTTAAGATAGCCCCAGTCAGAGAAGTTGTCTGGATCCTCTAAATAAGGTACCAGTTGGCATGTCCATACTGGACAGGGAGATCCCAAAAGTTAAGTGATTTGCCCTGGGTCACGTAGCTAATAAATGTTTGAGGCTGGATTTGAACTCAGGTCTCCCTGACTAGCTATATCCCAGCACTATATCCAGTGAACTACCTGGCTGTCCCCATATTCTGAAAGGGATGGTTAATAAACATCTAGAAGAGGTAACAGTGACCACAAAAAACCAGTATAATAGTCCTTCCAGACTAATCTGAACAGCTTGCTTGACAGGGTTCCTAGTCTGTTAGATCATGGAAATGTTTGCTCAGCAACATGTGTATAGGAGTTAAGGTGGTGAATAGTCAGAGTAATCAAAACCTTAATACCTTAATTGGAGAACATTGAGGTATGTGGATGTTCAGGGAGAACAAGCACTTTTTTTGTAGGCTGCTCAAAGACTTTTGCTGTCCACCTGGCACTCAACTATCACCTGTGGCTCCAAGAAACTTTAGCATTCCCAACAGTCATAGCCTAGCAAACCATCTCCAAAGATGGGTTAAACCATGTTGAAGATAACCAGACAGAGGGCCACAAATTCATTACTGAGTTAAGAGAGCATCTACACCAAGCATGTGAAAACTTCTGATAGAAGAAGCAGATGAGAACAACTTATTTCAGTGGGCATGAAGACAGGAGAAGCAGGCATTGTGGATCACTTAGAGCTTGGTCAGATATCAAAGACGCCAAGATTATCCACTGCATCCTGAGTCCTTGCTAATTGTCCTGACTTTTGTCTTATCATTGGACTTCACTGACTCTGGGGAAAAAAGTGAGGCTGATGACTTTTTTAAACCCTGCCTTACTTAAATACATAAGTTAAGACATCGCCCTATAATGTCACTGATCCTCTTTGAAAACAAAGGACAAATAACAAGATAGGTTTAAACCAAGTGCTAAGAGGAATTCAAATTGGAATTATATTCCAACAGGTCAAGGAAACTTGCCAACATCTCAGGAATTGTCTATAAATTTTCAAGAAAGTAGAAAGGAGGACACCCATCACTTGGGGAATGACTGAACAAGTTACATGAACGTGATATAATACTACTGTGTTGTAAGAAATGATGAAGGGGATGATTTCAAACAAACCTGAGAAAATTTTAATAAACTGATGCAAAGTGAAGTGAGAAGAACCAGGAGAAAAATGTATATAATAGCAATAATATTGTAAAGAGAAGCAACTTTGAAAGACTTAGGAACTCTGATCAAAATAATGACCTCCACAGTTCAAGGGGATTCATGATGAAATGTGCTATCCAGGGCCAGATAGATAGATTATGGACTCAGAACACAGATTGAAATATTATTAGGGGGAAGGGGAGATAGGCATGTATGGTTAAAATGAGAAATCTTTTTCCTTGTCTTCATATTTGTAATATATTTTGTTTTTCTTGATGGGAGGGGGAGGACAAGATAAGAGAGAAAATTTGGAAGAAACTAGAAATAAAATAAAATTGAATTTTAAAAAAAGATCAGTTAAGTACCTACCAAACATCAGAGGTAGGATTTGATTTCAGGGTCTCTGACTCTAAAACCATTGTTTTTTGCTGTGTTGTAAATATAAAAGGTTTATGTCAGGTAGCTATTTCAAACTATGTGAGGAGTTTTAAAAAAATACTGTAAACACAGTATTCCTTCAACCCCACCCCTCAAAGAGTATCATAGGGATGGATTTCCAAAATTTGGAGCAAGCGTGGCTTTCTAGACCATTCCTGAGAAGAAAATTCCTGGGGGCCAAAGGAGAGGCCTTGGCTTTGATTTTGACCTTAGTCAGGTCTCTACTCTTCCCCTATGAGCTCTTTATGTATTTGTGGAAGAATAATAGATGTTTATGGGGATATTTTATACCATCTGTTCCAATTATGCCATTGTAGTAAATACTCTTTTCTAAAAGCTACTTAAGACTACTGACTAAATGATTCTCAAATCATATTTTTGGTATCAAGCACTCTAGTGGTGGCTTGAGCCAATAGTATTAGAGAACCACTTCTGATCCTTCAGGGTACCTTTAGAATCCTAAGGAAGAATTATTGCCAAGCTCTGGATTTGACCTGTGACTGGGAGGGAAAGATTGGATAAGGATGCTTACAGGGGCTGCAAGGCATAAAATGTAACAAATACAATAAACATTTTTAAAATGTCTACTATGTACGATATACAATATTATGCACAGAGAATATGAAGACAAATTAAACAGTCCCTGCCCTCAAGGAGCTTACTTTTAATAGGATAGTACAATATGTACATAGGGAAGTAAGTACAAAGTATTTTCAAAAGAGAGAAAGCAATAATAATTAAGGTTATCAGAAAAGACTTCAAGTAATAAATGGAACCTAGGCAGTGCATTGAAGGAAACTATGAATTTTATATGGTACAAATAAAAAAGTGTTTTCCAGATATGGGGGACTACCAGTACAGAGACAGCATCTCATATATAGGGAATAGTTAGCAGAGTTTGACTGGAACAAAGAAGGATAATGTAAAATAAGGCAAAAAAGGATAAATGGGAGACAGATGGGAAGGGAGAAGGATACCATTACCAGTATAAAGATTTGATATTTTGTAATCGAGGCAATAGGGAGGCACTGGTCATTTTTTTATTAAAGAAGTGAAGGGGTCAGATATAGGGAATGGATGGATTGATGGAGAGAGAAAAAGAGAGAGATGGATAGATAGATGGATGGATGGATAGATAGATAGATAGATAGATAGATAGATAGATAGATAGATAGATAGATAGATAGATAGATTTGGCAAATGGTTAAGTGAGTTGCCCAAAGGCACACAGCTAATAAATGTCTGAGGCCAAATTTGAACTCTTCCTGTCTTCCTGACTCTGGATTCAGCACTCTATTCACTATGCCACCTAGCTGCCTCCATCAGATTTATATTTTAGGAATATCAATTTGCCAATTCTGAGAATAGATTAGGAGAGACTACAAATAGGGAGATCATTTAGAAGGCTGTAATAATAATACCAGCTGGAAGTGGCAAGGACATGAACTAGAACTGAAGCTATATAAAGGAAGAAGATAGATGGAAAAGGGATCTTAGATGTAGAATTTTCAAGACTTGGCATATGATTTAAAACAGCAAATAAAGGAGGAAGATGTGTAGATAATGATTTCTTTTGGGGTTTCTGAAAATCAAATTAAATCCAGTTTTTATTTTCAATACGGTTTTTCTAGTTTCTGTAATGGATAGATCCATACTAGCTTTCTTAGCAGCTCCTTGTATTGTAACTAATATTGAGTGACCTGCTTTGGAAAGAAGAGCTTTGCTACTTTAAATGGTAACTGTATGTTTAACTTTATATATATATATATATATATATATATATATATAGTGTGTGTGTATAGTTTGATTATAGTTTATTATAGTTTGAGCACATGATTCAGAATATAGTAACTTATGGAGCAGTTTCTCATAGGCAAAAATCTTTGAAACTCTGCAAAATGCTAAAAGTACCAGTCATATTTCCCCAAGTATGTATTTGTGAAGTTAATTTTTAAAAATATAAGTGTAAGACTTTACATATATCTGTATTAAATTCATCTTAATTACATTCTAAACTACTGACATTTTCTTTTGTATCCTGATTCTGACATCCAACCTGTTATCTCTTGGCCCTAACTTTATATCATTTGCAAATTGGATAAGTTTACCATCTCTATCTTCATCCAAGTCACTGGATGTGGAACAGAACATGGATAAGGAGAGAACCTTGTGCCACTCTACCACCTCCAGATTGATATCAAGTCATTAAATGTTTGAACAATTTCAAGTTCACCTAACTGTACTATATCCAATCCTTGTCTTTCCGATCTATCCAGAAGGATATCATGAATTTCTTTGTTAAATGCCTTCCCAATGCTCAGGAACACTGTATCTATGCTATTCCTCTGATCTACCAGTGAAATATCCTTATTCACTGACTTTCTCATTACATTGGAAGCTCCTTGAATTCAGGGACTGTGTTTTGCCTTTTTTTTTTATCTCCATCACTTGCATACCCAGAACCTAGCATATAATAGGTACTTAATAAATCCTTATTGTCTGACCAAAAAAAAAAGAAATACATTTCAGAAATAAGAGCAATGCAGTTATTCTATTCCTTTAAAAAAATGAACTTAGATTATGGTCATCCCTTAAAAAACATGAATGAACATCTTCAACAAATGACATAGTTAATCTAAAAATTATTTTCTCTTTTTTTTTTCCCTGATTCTCCTCTTTACCTTCTCTTTGCCCTGGGACCCTCATTTACTGGCTTTCTGATTGTTTTCCCCCTATGGTGTCCTGCTTGCTCTAGTCCCCGTTTCATATCTGCTAAAATGAAAAGTGAATTTCTGGGATATATAGCTTAAGAAGACAGACAGGAGTACTGTAACACCTTCTTCTTCTAGATATAGTCACCATCTAATGAGAAATAAGAACCTTTAGGTAGTCTTAGGGCAGTATTTAATAGTTAGCTACCCTTCGATTAGTGGCAAGTTAAGCTATGCCTGTGGCTTCCTCTAGATGCTCTAAGTAAGCTAAATTAGGCCAACAAATATGAAGGAATAGAAGCTAAGAAGAGATAAAGGAAAAAGTCGCAGGAAAAAAATAAAGAAAAGAGGGAGAGAGACAGAAAAAGTGATAGTGGTAAATGCTGCCAAGAGTTACTACAACTTATCTACTCTTCTAGAGTTTGCAGAATTATTGAGTCTCTGGATTGGACAAGACCTTAGATATCTGTATAATTGATATCATATTACTTGTCTTCTCAATGGCTGGAAGGAGGGAGAGAATTTGAAACTCAAAATTCTGTCAAATGAATGTTAAAAATAAACAAATTTGGAGCAGCAAGATGACTCAGTAAATAGAGAGCCAGGGCTAGAGAAGGGAGGTCGTGGGTTCAGATATGACCTTAGATCTTTCCTAGCTGTGTGACTCTGGACAAGTCACTTAACTCCAGCTGTCTAGTCCTTATCTCTCTCCTGCCTTGGAACCAATAATACCAATTCTCATACAGAAAGTAAGGGTTTAAATAAATAAGTTTAAACAAAAAAGAGAGAGAAGAGGCCATTTGCACCAACCTATACCTGAATAAGAACCTCTTTTATAATATTCCTGACAAGTGGCCATTGGGATTTTGTTCAATGGTCTGCAGAGAAAGAGAAGTCATCCTTTTCCATTTTTTGATGTCTTTACATGTTTCCTGAAATCTGCCTCTCTGTACCTTCTAACCACTGCTCCTCATTCAATCCTCTGGGACTAAAAGAAAAATAAATCTAATTCCTCTTCCCCATGAAAATCAGTAAAATACTTAAAAGATAGCCTTTAGCTTCCCTTTACTTGAGCTAAAATATCCTGTTACTAGAATAGATCTTCTCTATCATAGTCTTCTCACTGTCATTCTGCTTTTTGACAATATGGACCATCCTTTTATTCAGGACTCTCAAGCCTCTCTAGATACCTGAAAGAATAGTATCTCTCTAACAGAACTCGTCCTTCCCTGATCTTTATTGTCAGATCAATCTGCCAGGGACCTAGAATCTCTTCTTCTCCCATCAATTCATCAATTGGAGGACTAATACAGGAATGAATTATACGCCACATAAATATACAATGGTTCCCTAAGACAAAGCTCATGTGCCCTAGTTGTGGTACTGTTTTGTTTTTTCCCTCTGTCAGCTAGGTTCTGTCCAATTTGTAGTCCAATTTATAATCTTTTCTGCAATACTCTGAAACAAAACTGTAAAGAGTTGAATTCTTCTGTAATGATTATCTTTCTGGTAGCCAAATCCATCATGGTATAGGGAACTGAGGCCCAGAGGTGAAACAATTTGCTGAAGATCATACAGGTAATAAGTGAAAAAGCTGGGATATGAACCTAGTTTCTCTTACCCCTAATCTAACACTTTCCACTAACCCAAGCTCCTTATTTCCAGTCTCCTAAGTCACTCTCAGCTTTGTTTAGCCCACTTTCTGAGATGATTTTGCTGTGGTGTGACTGGTAAACATGCTACAGCTTCTTGGAATTACAGGTGAGAAGATGGGTGAAAGATAGACACCCAAAGTGGATAATTAGCCCTGATAAATGCTTGACAAGCCTTCACACCAGAGGTGCTAATCCTTCCTGAATACCTCATTCACACCTCAAATCCACTGGTGATTGGGGTGGGGGTGGGGGGTCAAGGATGATTCTTATCCCAAGCATGTGGGCTGATAAGAGCAATTTGTTCCAAGGGCCATGAAGGTATCTGAAGCAGATACTGTGGAGTATTTAGAGCTTGGTCAGATATCAGAGACCATAGTCATCCACTGCATCCTGGGTCATTACCAGTCATCCTGACTTTTGTCTTGTCCCTGGACTTCAATGATTCTGGAGGAGAGAGTAAGGGCTGATGACTTTGTGCAGCTTTGCCTTGATTAAATCTAAGTCACCTGAAACAATGGGTAAACAACAATCTAGTGTTCATTATCCTGAGACCAAGTTTTGTCATTTGGAAATTCAATGTTTGTGGAATATCTACAGCATAAAATAGGTTAGATGTAGCTGGTAGATAATTAATATGTAGAATTTGGTCATGGTGGTGCTGGATAAACCAAGAGTAAGATTCAGATCCTAATATACACTCTAAGTATAGTGAGACAGTAGGATTAAAGCCCATCTAATGGAATATTTTGGGGATTAAGGGGTATGGTACCTGCAAAGGAATAAAACGAATAATATCTACAAAGGTCCTGGCTATGTATGTTATGATGATTTTTCCTCTAAAACGATAGTAAAACTGTTTTTGTCACTTGATTGGTTCAGGAGACTAAGGCTCAGCTGTTGATGGAGCTTCCTAGAGATCCAAGTACCAAAGCCAAAACTGGAGGAGTGATTAACCCCAACTTGGAACTTGACACAGGCTTCTGACAAGACCACTAGAATAGCCAAAAGCAGAAGCAGATAAACTGAACCCAAATGAATCAACCTTGTATTCTTGTTGAACACTCTTTCCGTGCTATGGCTAAGTAAACAGTATTCTGTTAAGATGGTTTGTTAGCTGGTCTATAAGCATCTAACCTTATTCTAACCCTGAATCTGAACCACTGGACCAATCTGAGTTAGTCCTGGTCAACAAGGCAATTATATAGTGTTGAATTGATGCCTCAGAACTCATGTACTGTCTTGCTGTACCCCAAAATCAAGACAAGGAGATTACCTTAAAAAAGATTAGCCACTGAAGAATAAAAACTACTCACTCCATAGGTTTTAGAGGGAGAAATAACTTTCACCATCTCACAGTCTTTCCAAATGTAGGACTTGTTGCCATGACAGTTCTCCCTTGGACTTTCTGAGAAGGAGAGGTAGGAGTAGGAGTGAGGATGGGGAAGGGCAGGAAAAGGCATTTCTTCTTCCCTTTTTACCTCATCCTCAACTTTGGACTGCCTGCACATGGCAAAGAACACTCCTCAGTTGATGCCAGCTAGCTGCCTTTTAGAAGGCACTCCCTGCAGCTACATGACACTTCTCAGAGGAGAAAATGATCACCATCAGGAGGATGAGAGCAAGTGATGTACTGGCTCAGCAGGAGAGAGGGACCTTGAGCGAGCTATTTGGATAGTACAGAACCGAGATAAAATGAGTAGTCTGCTATTAATTTAGTCATTATTGAAATTAAAGGAGACATTCATAGGTCATTCAATGGCTAATAAACTGAGGTTTTCTTTTTCTTTTTTAACCTTTTACTTCCATCTTAGAATCAATACTGATTATCTGCTCCAAGGCAAAAAAGCAATAAGGGCTAGGCAATGGGGGTTAAGTAACTTGTCCCCAGCCACAGAGCTCAGAAGTGCTTGAGGCCAAATTTGAACCCAGGACCTCCTGTCTCTAGATCTGCCTCTCAATCCATTGAGCCACCTAACTGCTCCCTTAGATTTCCTTAAGTCATAATATAGAAGGATATTCAAGAATGATGTTGTAGCAGTTAGCTATGAGTAGATATGGCTGGCCTCACCTCCATAAAGAAAATATACTTAGCAGGTTATGATGGCTCAGGTGGCCTTGAGACATCCTTAAAGTCTAAAGGGCCTTACACAACAAGTTTGGATCTTTTAAAACCTTCGATAACCAGAAAATCAGGATAATATAGGGTCAGAAGTCACTAGGAATATGCCTAAAGGGAAGTGCAGCTTGAGTCTTAGTCTCCTGGGCCAGTCAAGTCCCAGGGACATTTTTGTCACTTTCTATCCAGAAAAAAAATCTAGTCTAAATCACATGATTCAGTAGGAATTTGAGAGGAGAATGATCCTATTGCACAAGGTATAGGTGAAAATGCTTGTTCAATGGTCCACAAAGTGTTTAGTGTAATATATACTTTAGCCTCCTGAGATAATATAATAAGACATATAGGGTGATAGCTAAAAAATCATGACTAGCATTTTTATAGCACTTTAAGGCTTACAAAGCACTTTACATATATTATCTCATTTGATCCTCACCCTTTAAGGTAGGGGCTATTATGATCCCCATTTTATAAGTGAAGAAAACTGAGACTGACTTTCCCAGGGACACAGAAAGAATAAGGGATAAGGCAGGATTCTAGTTCAGGTCCTCCATTATTCCAAGACTAGCACTCTATGTGAGATATCACCTAACTTCATTTTTAAGTCTTTGTCAATTATGTTTATGAATCTTTTTGGTTTCAAATATTTCTTTTGTGATAGAAGAAATAAATATTTTTGCCATACCAGATTTACTTTGCACATGGAAAGGTATCCTATTAATTCTTTCTGGGGAGACTCATAACATGAGCCAAACCTAATATTTTGTCCCCACTAGGTCTGGGATGGAAACAGAATAATCCAGATCCCTCTTTTTAGAAACCAAACTTTCCTTGGACTGAACCAGAATGAGAGCCTTACTGGGAGAGGGCACTTGCCAATGGATTTGTTACATAGATATGTGAACAAAGGCAAATGTCAAAGTAAAGTTTTTGTTTTTTGGTTGTTTTTTTTTGCCAGTTCACTATTGTCCCTCTAATTTTGGTGTCCTGTTTGGTAATTAATGGTCTTTAATGAATAATGCTTTTTGTTCATTTTCCCTAAAAGATAACATAAAAAGAAAATAGATTTAATAATATGTCACTACTCAAGTCTACAGTGTTTTAAAGGTGTCATATCTTGAAATACTTTTTCTATATATTGTGAAAGGCCATAAAAATAATCAGGCTTTTAATAAGCCTCATTTATCCTGTACCCACTAACTTCTGATATTTCTTTTCAACACATCATCTATTGCAAAAGGAAGTTCCTTTTTTAAAAAAAGTAAAATTTACTCTGGATACCTAGAGTAGTCTGAATTCTTCAAATATCATTCAACAGACTCTTCTTACATTCAAATACTTGTCAGCCTGAATGCAACTGGGAGTATAGCTTCTACACAAATGTTCTGGATTTGGGGGTTGGTAAATTCATCTATGGGGAGGGAAAGAAGGAAAGGAGGGGAAGAGAGAAGATTCCTTTAAAAAATTATTAATGCTTTTGTTCTTACTTCATATTCATTTCTGAATATATCCCTCCCCTGACTCCGCCATTCATCCAGCCCTTCTGTAACAAAGGGAAATTTGCTTGCAGAGGAAAGAAACAGGGATAGTCATTCTTGCTGTAATCCATGTAAATCCCTTATGTGAACACGGAGTATTGAGAATTCTAGGGTGATCTATGAACCACATTGTTTCTAATCAAAATCACAACCATTTGGAAAATTTAATGACGTTTTTATAAAAGACACAGAGTTAACATTATTCTGTTCAGGTTATATATTTCCACAAAGATAACTGTGGAATAATTATTTTTTTTAATGCTGCATTGGTCATATAATCTGAATATCAGTGTCAAAAACAACAACAAAAAAAATATTCTTTTGATAAACACTTACCCAGGATGTTTAACATTTTGCTAGAGATAAAGGCATTGAGCCAATGTTAGTTAGATAATGCCAGAAGCACAAAAGGCCAATCCCCAAGTACTATATTAGAGTAATACCTTCCCTTTGTAGAGTACCTCGTTCATTTCATATGGCTTCCACAAATGGGCTTATGCTTTTGGTTAAAATTCTATAGCAGGGGACAGCTAGGTATTATAGTAGATAGTGTGCCAGACCTAGAGTTGGGAAGACCCAGGTTCAAATGTGAGAACACTTCCTAGCTGTGTGACCCTGGGCAAGTCACTTAACTCACATCCCTAGCCCTTGCCTTTCTGTCCTAGAGTTCTTACTAAGATAAAAATGAGGGCTTTTAAAAAAATTAATTAATCAAATAAAATTCCATAGCATAAAACTAATTGTTTTAATAAGCAATTTATAGAATCTCAGGTTTTCAATTAGTAGAGATCTTATTTAATACAACTCCATTTTTCAGGTGAGTAAGCTGAGGCCAGAGGGGTTAATTAGATCACTTGTGATACACAGGTAGGATTTAGTAGGGGTAGGTCCTCTGACCCTAAATCCAGAAATTATTTTCACTGGCTACTTTTGCCTTTCCACTTCTCTGTTTCCTTTAAAGTTCAACCCAAACACTCTAATGCAAATATTATCAACAAAGCAATGGGTTCAAATCAAGAAAACATGTAATGCCCAGTGGATTTACGTGTCGGCTATGGGGGGTGGGGGGGAGGAAAAGAAAACGATCTATGTCTTTAACCAATAATGCTTGGAAATGATCAAATAAAATATATTTTAAAAAAAATAAAGTTCAACTCAAATTTGAAAGGGAACTATAAGTCTTATAAAGTTTTAACAATGTAAGAGTGGTGGGGCAGCTAGGTAGCAAAGTGGAATAAAATGCCAGGCCTGGAGTCAGGAGGACCAAACACGGCCTCAGAATTTTCCTATCTGTGTGACCCTGGGCATATTATTTAACCCCTAGTTCTTGCTGCTTTTCTGTTTTTTTGTGTGTTTTTTTTTAATTAAACAACAAAAACAAAAACAAAAAATGTAACTATAAGACCTGTAAAGTCTTGAAACTGTAAATTTACATTTGAATTATCTATGAAGAAAAGTATTTTTAAAAAAAACTTTATTTTTACACTTGAAGAAATTAAGGTGCAGAGAGTATAAGTACCTTTTTCATAGCTAGCAAGCACTAGAAAGCTAGGTTAAAATCCATATAGCTTTTGTCTCTGAGCCTAGTGGTCTTTCTACTATATAAAAATCTTTAGTGGCTAGAAAATTTTTCAATGACCGCCCAGTAAAATGTAAAAACTTTCAGTGGCTGCCCAGTAAAAATATAAAACCTTTTACCTAGCATCGCAGGACCTCTGAAATCTGGTTATAACCTATATTTCTCACCTAATATGAAGGAAAATCTTGATTTGTCCAATGATCCTGTCCACATTCCTTTGGCATAACTAATGTCATTATTTTCCTTATTGCTATTAATAAGTAGTACAATAGTCTACAATTCACAATATATGGTGGACATGATTTAGAGTGTACTAATTCTGCTGATCGGCTGCTCATCTAGTTCAAGTTGTCCCAGTAGATAAGGACACACACTCACAACATCTGCTAGCCTCCATCTCCTGTCTGACAGCAGCTTGGCTGAACATGGTCCCTTTAAGGGGGAGGAGGAGAGCCCAGGAAAGGGCTGGTGGTCTGCCAAAGAAACATGTGAGCATGACAAAAACTTGAACATGTGGACAGGCTGAGACAGAATGTAAATAGTTCTCCCTTCCCTTGGTGAAAGAAAGAAACAAAAGAGATTTTTCAATAGAAAGAAACTCGTATTTTGGTTAGAACTAGAAGAGTATTATCCATTAAATAAAAAAAACAAAACATTTTTAATTTAAAGTTTTGGATCGCGTAGACATCATACTAGTAATTGATATTTTTATGGCAGATGATCGTCCCCAGTCTGTACACAAGCATTTATCATGCAAAACATGCTTCCATATTGTTCATTTTTGTAAGCCAAGAGAAGGTCAAAAACTACTTGCCCCTAGTCACATACATGGCAAGATCAATAGGAAATCCTGGGTCTTCTGGCTCCTGAGTTCAGTGATCTTTCCTTGACACCAAGAGGGTTTGGAAATGCGAGGAGGCATAGAGGGTTGGACCTAGAGTCAGGAAGAACTGAATTTTAATCAGGAAAACACTGTATACAATAACAGCAATATTGTGGAAGGATCAAATGTGATAGACTTAGCTATTATTGGCAATACAATAATCCAGGACAATTCTGAGGGACTTGTGAGAAAAGGACTCCAGAGAAAGAACTGTTGGAGTTAGAATGCAGATGGAAACATATGATTTATCGCTTGTTTATTTGGGTATTTGTTTGAGAGTTTTGGTTTCATATGATTATTCACTTTTAAAATGAACAATATGAAAATATGTTCAGTATGATTATATATTATATATATTTATTTATACTACATATATGACAGACTATAGTTATATATTTTATGTTATATTAACAACTAATAATATATATTTTATGTTATATATTAATAACTAATAATATTATTTATATCTATATATAAAACCCAGTTTGAATTGCTTGCCAACTCCAGGAGGGAGGGAGGGAAGTGAGGGAGATAATTTGGAGCACATAATTTTGAAAAACTAATGTGGAAATTTGTTATTACATGTAATTGGTTTTAAAAAAGAGCCGAGTTCTAATCCTGCCTCAGACACTTATCAGCTCTATGACCCTGAGCAAGTTATTTACCTTACAATGGCCTCAATTCCCTCAATTATGAAATGGGAATCATAATGGTACCTACCTCCCAGGGTTGCTGTAAGTATCAAATGAAATCATCTTTGTAGAGCACAGGGCCCAGCACATAGCAGAAGCTTATTAAATGAGTAATCTCTTCCCTTTCTTTATCTCCAGCCTTGAGATAAAGCAAAAGACTGAAGAAATATGGAAATGCAAGACTTCTAACATAGCAGCAAAATCTCATTAATTCAGGCTACTAAATCTGAATTTGTGACATTTGGTGGACTGGACTGAAATTTGCATTTGAATTACCTATGAAGACTGGAGTTAACAAAGAAAATATTTTTTAAGCTTATTAGTGGATTTATAAGGGCAGTTATTTAACCTGTCAAACAAAAGAGACCAGGTGGTGTGTCTTATAGAGAAGACTGGTGTTGGGGTTCACGGGACTGAGTTCAAATCCTATTTCTGACACTTTCTGGCTGTATGAACCTGAGTAATTGATTTAACTTCTATGTACCTCAAACAGCTCCCCAGAAATTATTTTCTAAATCACAGTTGCAATCTGCCTTGGTGGAAGGAATTTCTTGACTGTTGAAATAAAAAATCATTTCAGTAAATTAAACAAGTTCCTTCTAATAATATTAACTTTTGGTCTACAAAAAATTACAAATTGTTGTTTCTCCATTTTTTGAAGAGGACCAATGACATTCTAGGGTGATGTCTTGACAACTTTGTGCAATTCTGCCTCACTTAAATCCAATTCACCTGTCACAAATTACAAATGAGGTGAATTTTCTATCAGATGAACCCTCTCTACCACTTTGCATCATTGTGGTTACTGATATTCTGGGTACTGATCCAGCTCCCTGCCTGCCAGATTATAGACAGGTCCTAGCAACCTCTCTTCTACCTGGAGCTGCCAGAATGCTCTTTGCATCCAGATTCCTGTAAATAAATTGATCTTACTTCTAGTTATATTTATCATCCATGGCATGAGTTTCAATACAACACCAATTGATTATTTTACCTAGAGGACCTAGAGTGAAATTGGGTCCTCAGACTCCCTAAACAAAAGCTTCTTTGTATTGTAAAGCCGGTTTCAGGCCTTTTCCTTTAAAATAAAAATTTTTTAACAAGAATGTATCATTGGTAGACATATTAACAGGTAAAGAACATGAATTCTGAAAGCTCTTTGATAGGCCCAATTTTTCTGTCAGCTGGAAAAGACAACTCGTCTGAACCTCTTGAATTTGATCAGTGTTAACCTCCCTCCAAAGGCATCTTTCTTTCTGGGCAGTACAGTGCTCTGTTTCACACTGATCTTGTAAATGGAACTCAGGTAATATTAACAGGGTTCTAGGATGCCTAGATCTATACACCTGAGAACAAAGAGCTAATATAAATGGGGCTAAGATTAAAAATAGGCCTGCCCCTTAGGCAGTTGCCCACCTAGTCTGATTTCAGAACCACTGAGGGGATAAAAGATAAGAGAAAAAAAAAAAGCTTTCCTTCCCAGCATGAAATGCAATAATGAGAGATTTATTTCTTTAGCTGAGAATTTGGCTTCTGTCAAAATGTAAATATTGCAGTTATATCTTCCCATTCCCTGTCATTCACATCTTAGTATGAATGAGTTTATTAGCTCCTCTCCTGAGAATAAGTTTTAGAAGGGGGAATGAAATATGAGGATGCTATATATCTACTGCTAGGAGAGCAAGGAGAAAGGTTTGGGGGCAGTACCAATTAGTTTACTTGTAATTTTGAGTCTTTTAGAATCTCTCACAATACAAACACCTTGAATGGGAATATTATTAATTAATGCCTAAATGGAGATTTATTTAAATATATGCTGAGCCAAGCCTCTTAAGAATGACTAATAACTATGAGAGAAGAGATCATTATAGAAACAGTAAAATAGGAGGTAAGAAAAGAACCAAAGATAAATTTCATCTCCTTCAAATTTTTCCTAAAGCCAACATTTTCCATCACTTAAATGTGAGCAGAAAAGCCTTCTCTTTGTCTAAATCACAGCCTTTGTCTAAAACACTTCTAGCCACTCACCAGATAACACAAAGGCTTTTGAATCACTATATAAGACAACTAAGATTATGCCTGAGAATTCCTTATTGACCAATTTTTATGAAAAATTGGTTTTGAAGGGAGACTTACACATGATGCCTGTGAATAGTTAATTGAAAAAGCTGTGAAATAGCAAGACATCAAGAATCTAAATTTAGGTTGATATTAGAAAGGGTATGTGGAAGGAGCATATAAAACTGTTTAATAGAAATGCCAGTTTATATTGAATATTTTATCTATTTCCACTCCCATAGGGGTCATTTTCCCCCCCACTAAGCCCATAATCTATTTATGGGCAGAGACTATATTTTACCATAATATATATTATATGTGATATATGACATATATCACCATAATGATGATGTTGATAATAGCTGACATCTATATAGTACTTTAGGTTAGTGAAGCACTTTACAAATATCTCATTTGATTTTATAAAGCATTAGATCTGGAAAGGACCTTAGAAATCAACTATCCTTCATTGTGCAGAGAAGAAAAATGTAGTAAAGTGACTTGACCAGAGTCACATAGCTAGTTATTGACATATCTGGCCTTGGAAGTCAAATTGTGGTGTTTTGTCCACCACAACACACCCACAGAAGAGTGTTTGGTGAAGAGTCAAATTTGATGGTTAAAAACCAGGAAATCCACAGATATTGAAAGTGTAGAATAATAATGCTAGTAGAAAAAAATAATATATAGTGCTTCCTATCTGAGGTGCTACACTACAAACTCCTTTTACAAATATCACCTCATTTCATCTTCACAATAACTCTGTGAAGTAGGTGCTTTTATTCACCCCATTTTACAGATGAAGAAGCTGAGGAAAGCAGAGATTAAATGTCCTGCCTAAGATTCTACAGGTATTAAATATCTGAGGTTAAAGTTAAACTCAGGTATTGACCCAGAGCTATATCCACTGAGCTGACAGAACAGTGAAAGATGTGAGGATCTATATATATCTCTCCTCCAGTTCCTCCAGAACTCCAAGATATAACAGAAAATTTCCCAAATCTTATCAAAATGGATGACTACAACTCACTTCTGGTAATTAATGTGGGCATAAATGATACTACTTGAAGAAAAAGAGTATTGGCAAAGATTAGAATGTCTTGGGCAAAAAAAAACAAAGATCACAAGGGCACAGCTTGTTTTTTTCTTCACTGTTACGCATTGAAGACAAGGGCTACAAAATAGAAAAACTGATTTGGAAATGAACTGCTGGAACTAAGAAGGTGGTATCCAGGCTGAGGGGGCAGCATAATGAGTGTGTTAGACTTGGGATTGAATCTTTCCTCTGATTCAATTTTGAACAAGTTACTTAGACTCCCTGTGCCTCAGTAGCCCCATCTATAAAATGAGAGGGTTGGACTAGATGTCCTCTAAGGTCCCTTCCAGCTCTAAATCTATGACCCCCTGAAAGGATGACTTTTATACCTTGAGTTTGGTGTGTCAAGGATATAAGAATCTTCCACCATCTTTTGGTATTGGGTATTGGAACACTGGTCTAACAGAGAGATAGTGATCCACAGAATCAAAGCAGAGGAGTAAAGAACAGATAAAGCAAAACAAAACAAAACAAACAAACAAAAACAACCTTGATGCTTTTATTCCAGGGCATCAACTGGGAGATAGCCAGAGAGAGAAAATAAAGGGACTATAGAAATGCCTTTCCACATTCCAGGTTGTGAGAGACAATGACATGTTTTTTCAAAGAAATTAACTTGGGTTTTCAGGGTGAGGGAAAGGAATCTAAAGGGGAGGGGCTTCAACCATAGGAAGGCAGAAGTAGAATGTCATTTGGGAGAGGCAGGAAAGAAAAAAGATAGCTGTACATAACTTAGAGATGAAACAAGACAAAACAGAACAAAAGATTTTCCTGAAGATGAAGGAACTGGAGGCTCTGAGGAAGAAATAGTAGCTTGTCCTCCAGAACTCCAAGATATAACAGAAAATTTCCCAAATCTTATCAAAATGGATGACTACAACTCACTTCTGGTAATTAATGTGGGCATAAATGATACTACTTGAAGAAAAAGAGTATTGGCAAAGATTAGAATGTCTTGGGCAAAAAAAAACAAAGATCACAAGGGCACAGCTTGTTTTTTTCTTCACTGTTACGCATTGAAGACAAGGGCTACAAAATAGAAAAACTGATTTGGAAATGAACTGCTGGAACTAAGAAGGTGGTATCTGAGCATGGGATTTGGGCTTCTGGACTATGGTTTAAAATATAGGGATGATCAACTCCTGGCCATGGATGAAGTATACTTAACAAGGACCAGTAAGAAAATATTTTTGAGTGTCTTGCAAATCTAAGGAAAAGGACTTTAAATTAAAAAGAACAAAAGGAGGGATAGAGAAGAAAACTGCTTATATGATATATATGTACATATGTACATATAAAAACATTATGGGAAATTTTTTCATTTATTATATTATTTGATTCTAGCCATGCATTTCTAGATATTGTTTAAACCAGGTTATGTAGGATAGAGATCCTCCAGGGGTCCCAGAGATTTCTGAAAAGGAATGTTTAGACCTTTGGCTTTGCCCAAGTTTTACTGAATGCTTAGATTTACCTACTGATAAACAACTCAAGCAACCAGCATACCTTATTTGGAAACTTCTCCAATTTGGAAGATATGCGGGCCACTCAGCTGATTGTGCCCTTTTGCCTTTGTTTGAATTTTATCTAAAGTAAAACCTAAAGAGATTCAGAAGAAACAGGCTACATTTTTTCTGACTTCCCTCTGCTGAATGACTTAATAAATTTCTTTGCTGATATTCAAAGTAAATATATAATAAGAAACCTAGGTCAGATGAACTACAACCTTGGATATTAAAAGAACTAATATGTGATTGCCAAGCTATTTATCAATTATCTGGGTAAAGGAATAGATGGGATATTCATCAGATTTGCAAATAACCAAAGCTAAGGTTAGCTAAAACACCACAAGATCAAGTCAAAATTTGAGATCTTGAGAGGCTGGATGGCCTGAATTTCAAAGATTCAGTAGGGTTAGATATAAAGTCTTAAACCAGTTTGAAAAGTCAACTTGACATTTATATTATGGAGGAAGCACGGGGAGAGAACCATTTCTCTAAAAACAAGATGGAGGTGTTAGTAGATTGTAAGCTCAATAGGAGACAGCAATGTTATGGGACATCCAAAACAATAGTAGTCTTGTTTGATATTAAAGTAAAATCAGCTTCCCTTAATAGGAGGTGAGAGTCCTATTGCACTCTGCCTCATTCTTTATACAGATAGAATATTATATTCAGTTATGGGCACTACAGTTTCAGAAGGACACCATTTACTTGGTGAGTATTCAGAGGAAGACAATCAGTCTAGTGAAGGGTCTAGATATCATGCTATATGAAAATGGAATGGAAACACAGGACATATAGCCTGGAGAAGAGAAGACTAAAGGGGGATATAATAGTTGTGTTCAAGTATCTGAAAGGCTCTTGTTAAATTGGAAAAAACACGAAACTATAAGTCAGAAAAACCAAGTCTTTAATCAGGACCTCTCATGTCCAGGCCTGGCTCTCTATCCATTGAACCACCCAGCTGCCCTTATAATAAATTATTTTTAACTAAATTTGTTACCTTTGTTTAATGGGCTAAGTGACTTAGGAAAAAAGAGCTAAGCCAGAAGAGAAGATAGCATTTAGCAACTATCTACTATCTCAATCCAGACCCAATACCTTTTTTCCTTTTCTCAGATGAATGTACAGTGATACCTCACCTATCGTAGAAGTTACGTTCTAGAGACCTCTGTGATAGGTGAAAATCCATGAAGTAGCAGCATTATATTTATTTTATTACATATATATATAATATTTTTTTAATAAACCCTTCCCACTCTCCTAGAAACGTTTTCCACAATCTTATAAACACCAAGCCAATCAGGGCCCAGGATATAGAACACAGCACCGTGGTTGGTCCCCTTTCATTCCATCAGCCAATAGTGTGCTATGTACAATCTCACATTGGTAAACTTGATCAAGAGGTAGTAGCATACTGTATTTCCATTGTGTAGAGTATGGTATTCATTTACAAAATCCCACTATATTGTGAAAACTCCAAGCTACAGAATTGGATTTTTATTTTAAACCTGCAATACATTGAAGCTGCAATAAGTAAACCACAATATAGTGAGGAACAACTGAATTTCAGCTAGGCTAGGCTTATCAATACTGAAAGTACCTAGATACAGATGTCAAAATTTGGCCCATATCCCTGATTCCTAAAATCCCACCATTAGAGCTTCATTTAGTAGGTCAAAGATTATGTGGGTTGACATTAGTAGTAAATGGCACCAGGCTGAGAATTGGTTGAATCAATGCAATACAGATTTTAACAATGGAAGGAAGGCATGTAAAGGAATTAGCAGAAGGGCTAGTTTGAGTAGGTGGTGGCAGATTGCCAAGAAGTAGCATAGTGTGAATATTAGGGTGGGAGATGGGAATTAAAGCTGGGAAAGAAGTTTTGAAAGATAAGGCTTAAATATTTAAAAATCAACTAGTTTAGAACTTTGCTTGGGGCTGGCCCTGTATTCCATGGTGCTTAGTCTTCACTTCAGTCCATCGTGATTCAGTAGAAACCTCCAGCAATAGTTATTACCAATTTCTTTCTTGGGGCACACTGAGTAGAACTGGTGTTCCAAAAGATTAAGCAAACTGGATATATAAAAATTGAGATTTATAAAATCTGATTGAATTCCTTTAAATAAACAATTCTTTTAGAGTGTTTAAAACATAATTCTATTCACAAAGTACAATTTACAGATCACTGAAAAAAATTAACCTTTACTTCCGGAAAAATAAAAATGCTCCCATTTTATTAAGTAAGGTGTACAGTGTTTACATCTATTTAGAGAGAGGCTCTGCTTCCAGCATCTGAATCCTTTGAGTATTCACTATGTGCAATGTATTTTTGCTAAGTTCTGTGGAGGCTACAATGATAAATAATGATAACATATCTAAATGGTGATTTGGGGGCAGCTAGATGGCACAGTGGATAGAGGACCAGCCCTGAAGTCAGGAAAACTCATCTTCCTGATTTTAAATCTGGCCTCAGACACTTACTAGCTGTGTGTCCCCAAGAAATCTATTTAATCCTGTTTGCCTCAATTCTTCATTTGTCAAATGAGCTGGAGAAGGAAATGGTAAATGGTAGCATCTTTGCCAAGAAAATCCAAAATGGGGTTACAAAGAGTCTGACAGAGGGGCAGCGAGCAAGGTGCCTCAGAGGATAGAAAGCCAGGCTTACAGATGAGAGGTCCTGGGTCCAAATCTGGCCTTAGATACTTCCTAGCTGTGTGATACTGAGTAAGTCACTTAATCCCAGTTATCTAGCCCTAATTGCTCTTCTGCCTTGGAACCAACACTTAATATTGATTCTAGGACAGAAGGTAAGGGTTTAAAAAAAAAAAAGAGTCCACCAGGACTGAGACAATTGAACAACAATTATGGTGATTAACATACATTATCTCATTTAATTTTCAGGAGAGCTCCACGAAATAGGCAATGTGAATATTATTTTTATCATTCCCATTTTACAAATGAGAAAACTGAGGCTCAAATGTTGTGACGTATCCAGAGCCACAAAGACAGTAAGTCAGGAGTAGTATTCAAACCCAGGTCTTTCTTGACTAATTCAAGTACTCTTTCTGCTATACCACTCTGCCTTTTCCAGGATCTTATAATCAATAAGGAGCCAGGAAGAGTGTTAAAGACAAATTTGAAGAAAACGATGTCAGTTTTGGCTGGGAGGTGGGGTAGGACTTCACAAAGGAATTGGGAGCTACAATGGATCTTGGAAAAAGGGAAGAATTGAGGAAGGGTCCATTCCAGACATGGAAAAACAATATGAGAAAAGGTATGGAGATGAGAGAGGGCAGGATCACCAAAGGATGAGAGCCAGCCTCACTGCACCTTAAACAGATCACAAAGCTGATTTGGAACCATTTGTGGAGGTCTTGAAAACCAGAGTTGGGAGTTTATACCTTGTGTACTAGGAAACATGGAGCTTTTGAATAGAGAAGTGACAACATAGCAGTGCATGAGGAAGATTACTCTCAGTGGTCTGGAAGATGGATAATAAGTGTTTATTTGTATTATTTTTGTTGTTCTTGATAGAAGATAGAATAGCCTGGAGGCAGGAAGAACAGCTAGGAAACTATCAAGATAGTCCAAGGAAGAAAAGTAACAACCCATATGGGAATGGAGGAGTCTGTGACACTGTGGAGATAAAAGCAAACCAGAAAACTTGGCAACTGATTAGATGTTTCAAGTGAGGGAGAAGGAAGTAAAAAGTGACTATGTCTGGTATACTGGGACAAAGGGTGTGCCATCAATAAAAAGAGATAAATTAAGGAGAATGACAGGGACATTTTTGTTGAGGGCAGGGGAGAAATAAGAAAAGTTCAGACTTAGACATGGAAAGTTTGAGGTGCTTAGAAGACATATGGGTAGAAATGTCTTATAGCAAATTAGAAATATAGGATTAGGGGGCAGCTAGATAGCTCAGTGGATTGAGAGCCAGGCTTAGAGATGGGAGGTCCTGGGTTCAAATCTTGCCTCAGACACTTCCTAGCTGTGTGACCTTGGACAAGTGAGGGATGTTTTAGAGTGGGAAGAGATTTGTGAAGAGATTAACCATCAGGCTATTGAAATAGCAATTGTAGGGTAGTGATAGTATCAGAGGAGAGAGTGGAATGCATTTGAAAGATGTGATAAAGATGAAGTTGACAAGTCTTGGCAAGAGATTGGTTTTGGGGATGAGAGAAATTGAGGGTTGTGAGATTTAAAATGGTTGAGATCTTAAACTGTAGTGAGTTAAAATGGTGGAAGATATAAATTGTGATAGACATAAGAGAGAGTAATTTTGACCGCAGAAATATGTTTCACTACAGTGTCTTGGTTTTTAAAATCAAATATAAGGTGGTCGCCAGGGAAATATTCCCAATTATTCAAATACCCAAGTAAATTGGGTTTTATAGAGATTTTAATTAACAATACAATGAGTAATCAAAGAAAGAGAGAGAGTGTAAGAAAAAGAATAAGTATGAAGGGCCTCAAGCCAATATGGCCTAGACCTGAGTCTTAAAAGAGGAATCAGTCAGTTTTTTTACACTCACCACAAGGTCTGACTAAACAAGGATTTTAGTGACACCAGGTCAGCTCCATCTCAGTGGTCCTCATCAGAGATCCTCCAAAAGGCTTTCTCCAAAAGGATATCTCTCTCCTCAAGAGATTCTGCTTTTTCTCATATAGGGGTTTTTCTCCCATGTCACCTCCCCTAAGTCCCTACATCTACCAATCACTGTAGATGTTTTCCAAAAGACAGCCCATTTTGAATTCACAGCTGAGTAGATTAATCTCTTTAGTAAGAGAGAAAAAAAAATGCTGCTGTGTTGACTAATTTCATTAAGAGAAAACCTCTGAATAAGTTATCACCCTTTTAGGTTTAAGTAGTTTATAAGTTGCCCCACCTTTATAGGTACTTAGTATCCCATTGTATCAATTCTAAAATAGTCATGACTCAAAGAACTTCCTGTCCTTTCCATAAGCATGGGTCAAAGCACTTTTCATTGTTCTCAAGGAGCTCTCTGTCCTAAAGCAGTCCTAAGGTGGAGTAGGGATATTCCCAAGGCAAGGAGCCCTCACATTCAAGTAGAATTCTCACAATCTGCTAGGGAATTTTTAAAGTAGAAGATTCCCCAATGGGGGAAATTTCCAACATTCATAAGTCTGAGAAATTTTGAGGTTTAAAGGGTAACATCTAAGATTCCATCCTGGGGGACTAGGAGGACAGAATGCCCTCAACAGTCATAGGAATGTATGGAAGGGGAAAGGTTTAAGTTCAATTTGGGACATGATGAGTTTAAGATGTCTATGGGACATAGACTTTCGGTTTGAGATGTCCAACTAGACAGCAGGAGATCTGAAACTAACTGAAGGTCAGTCAGAGAGGTTAGGGATAGATAAGTAGATCTGAAAAATCATATTTATATAGATTATAATTGAATCCATGATAACATAATAAGATAACCAAGTGAAATAGTATAGAAGAAGAAAAGGGCCCAGGAGAGAGCCAGGTGGGATACCTATTGTGGTGAGTGTGACCTAGGTGAAAATCCAGCAAAGGAGACTGATAAGGAGTGGTCAGGTAGGCAGAAGGTAAATCAGGAGAGAGTAAGTACCCTAGGCAGATAGGTGACACAGTGGATAGCATTCTAGACCTGGAGGCCAGGAGACCTGGGTTTAGATCTGGCCTTGGATACTTACTAGCTGTTCAACTTTAGGCAAGTCACTTAACCCTATTTGCCTCAGTTTCCTCACCTATAAAATGATCTGGAGAAGCAATGGCAAATCATTCCAAGATCTCTGCCAAGAAAATTCCAAAAAGGTGTCATGAGTCTGACACTAACGAAATGACTAAATAACCAAATTCTCTGAAAACAGAGAGTAGAGATTATTCAGGAGAAGAGGATGATCAAAGGTGTCAAAGGCTACAGAGTGGTCAAAGTTAAAGGTCTTTGGGTTTGACAATTAAGAGATTGTTAGCAACTTTGGAGAGAAAGGGAAGTTTTGGTTGAATGAAGAGGTCAGAAGTCAGATCATAGAGTTAAGAAGAAAGGGAGAAGAAAGGAAATTGGAAGTACTTAATGCAGACAGCCATCACAAGATGTTTAGTCAAAAAATGCAGGAAAGATATGTAACAATAGTTTTAAGATAAGTGAGGGTTTATTCTGCTAATACTTGGGGTGGTATGGAGTGTTCTGGGAGGAGTAGGCTCTCTGGTATGAAGGCTTTTTGAACCCTTTTCAGGACTGCTCATTCACCTTTACTGTCTTTCACCAAACTCTCACTGTAGCTCTATGAAGTTTTTAGCATGTGCAGTGACCACATCTTGGTAGAACCATTTGGACAGATGGCTAAACCAGGTTGAGGGTAACCGAGAGGTCTCAAACCTATTAGTGACTTAGGGGGATATCTACCCTAAACATGTGAAGACAATCCCCTGGGGAATAAATGAATAAGAATAACTTGTTTCAATGGCCATGAAGGTAGCTGAAGCAGACACTTGGTCAGACATTGAAGACAACAAGGTGTAAGATTAAAAATCAGGTTTCACTAAATATGAGAGTTATACAAGTAAGATTGTGGTCACCATTTATAAAATATTAACACAAGTCAGACAAACTGTTCACAGCTTTTATTTACAACTGGGTTGAGATATGAAATACAGGAAAGAGGTAGGAAAAAACATCCCCTAGCTACAAATACCCTCATCCTAGATTGCAAATGCAGATCTGAAAGCAAGTCTCACCAGAATCCAAAGTCCTAATTAGGAAGTTGAAATCTGAAGCACCTGGAGACACTGAAAAGCTGCTGACAGCCTTCAGTGCACACTAGGCTAAGACCTCCCAGAATCTCACCAGAGCTCATGTTGAAGAGAGTGTCCCACTGAAGCACCAACTGAGAGAAGGTCTCCTCACCCAAGCACAAAGGAAGCAAAGAGTGAATCTTGTCCTTTGGTCTTGCCTTTTATAGTCCTTTTTCCATGTCACTTCCTGTCTCTCTCACAGTCTCCCAATTTGCCTAGCACTGCCCAAGGTGGGGTGTAGTGCTTGGGGCCTTTGGGGTGTGAACTAGTAAGTGTCTTGTGAGCTCTCTTACTTAATGGTTAACTAGGTACTAAGTAGGGGTACTTTAAGTTCTTGATTTGATTAAATTAAAGTTTGCAGATTGATTTCACATTAAAAATAAACTAAGAGAATCTAATTCTCTCTTCACAAAGGTCATCCATTATATCCTAGGCCATTGTCAGCCATTGGACTTTTGTCTAGCTGCTGAACTTGGATAACTGGAAGAGAGAGTAAAAACAAGGACTTTGTGTGACTCTGACTAACTTAAATTCAATTCACTCTCAAGTCAAGACTGTCATGTCACTGGTTCTCTTTGGAAACTGTAAAGGGAAAAAGGGTTTAACTTTAAAAGGGTTGAACTTGATTATTTAAGAGTGTGGTCACCAGGAATTTAATTAATTCCAAAGAGGTTTTATTTACAATTTATTTACAAAATGTAGAAAGAGTGAAGTAAGAAATCAGAGAAAGGATAAGGTACTAGCTTAAACACTAAGTAATTTACTCCCTTCCCCTGGGCAGAGAGAGTTAGTTCTTAATCAGAGGGGCCTTGGCTGAGGCCCTGGGGATGCAGGGAATCTCTCTCAAGAGGATAGGTCTCTCCTGAATATCCAGCAGTTAAAAGTCAATTTTTTACTCACCATGTGTCAGTCTAAAGGAACAGGGTCTCAAGTCTAGTCAGCAGATCCTTCTGCCCCTCTTCACCAGCCTCACCTCAAAAGCATGAAGAATTGAACTCCTTTCAGGAAGTTGTCACTCCCTTTTAAAGATATTTTCTCTTGCATTACTTCCTGTGCCTTCCCCTAATTCTACGTTTACCAATACAGTTGACGTTCTGCTCTAGGACTGCCCAGAAAGCAGTCAGTCAATTCTGATTTGTCACCCACTATCACACACATTGGTCACAGACCTCCCACTTAATGATTAAGTGGGATATTTATACTTTTGGTGATTAGATCTAAAAATGGGCAGATCTCCATACTCAACTTTTAAGTAGGGTATTCTAAAAATAGTCAGGGGTTACAATTTAATCTTCACAATTAGGAAGAGTTCATCAATTTCATTGTTATAATCATGGGAGAGTTAAATTTAATCTTCATAAAACAAAGGATGAACAGTAACTTGTATGGCATAATCTCAGATTCCTTACTATCTTATTCCCCCTTATCACCTGGAAAAGCTCATTGTATTTCTGTAATTGAAAAGAACTGGGAAAACCAATAATTGGGTAACCAAAACTTATTCCACTCTCCATGCTCTGCTTCCAATTAAAGATAATCTTATTACATAGATATCTGAGCAATTTGTTCAGGCTCTTCAAGGCTTTTATCACATTATAATTTGGACTATAGGTTTTGTTTGTGTGCATATGTAAATTATGTAATTATCCCTGATTAGTTGTATACTGTAAAAAATAGACTTGAATACAGGACTACAATCCCCACAAGCCTTTGTTCCACTTCCCCAAGATGCTTTGCAATCTCACGGGAATTCTGAGGTGGGCTGAGATCAAGGAAGGATTTAAGCTGGTGGCAAAGGTTTTTGGGGCTCTCTCGCTTCTTTTGTACTTCCGTTTTGGAGCAGATGCGTCTCTTCCGTGATGTGAGGTTATCTGGCCTAGGCACGTGTTTTTTCTTATTCTGTATTTTCTTTCATATTTAACCTTTAATAAACCTCTAAAAAAATATAATACTCCTTGCAGAGAGAAACTAATTTCTACCTGCCTCAGTCTCCCCATATTCCTAAATTTTAATCTTTATAATACTCATTGAGGACATGAAATAATATAACTTCAGCTTTATTATTATTGAAAATACATAACTTATTAGGGAAAATAACAATGTCACCAATTTGATCTTGTAAAAAATAGACTCGAATACAGGACTACAATCCCCACGAGCCTTTGCTCCACTTCCCCAGAATGCCTTGTAATCTCACCTGGGCCGAGATCGAGAAGGTATTTAAGCTGATTCAAAGGCTTTTGAGGGCTCGCTCTCTCTCTTGGCTCTTTTTGGACTTCCGTTTTGGAGCAGGAGGTCTCTTGAGTGATGTGAGGTTATTTTGTCTAGGCCTCTGGCCTAGGCACATGTTTCTTACTTGTATATTCTTTAATCTTTAACCTTTAATAAACCTCTAAAAAATATAATACTCCTTGCAGAGAGAAACTAATTTCTACCTGCCTCAGTCTCCCCATCTCCCCTAAATTTTAATCTTTACAATCTCTGGATGGGATAAAATGTTTAATTTTAGAGACAATGGGATATAGTGTAAAAAGTATATATCTTAGAGTCTAAAGCATGGTGTAATAAAAGATTAATGTATTTGGAATCAAAGGGTATGTTATCAAATGCCATCTATCTGAGTGACCCTGGGCAAATCATACCTCTCTAACTTTTTATTTACAGAAATACTATACATAAAATGCTTTGCAAATATTAAAATGATATATAAATGCTAGTTATTATTGTAATGATTATTATTCAGTTTCTTCCTTTATAAAATGAAGTGGTCTAAGGAACTTCTAAGGTTCCTTCTAGCTCTGTCCTATGATTATATAACATCTGATGGGAGCTGGCCTCTGAAATTAACTGTGGGTGAATCACTTAATTTCAATTAACTATGTAGGAACTAAGCCCATTTGTAAAATGGGAAAAATAACACTTCTGTGAATTGTATGCCTCAAAGTATAGGCAGCGAGGTGGCACAGTGGATAGAGAGCAGGGCCTGGAGTCAGGAAGATTCATCTTTGAGAATTCAAATCTAGCCTCAGATACTCATTGAGCAAGTCACTTACCCGTTTGATTCAGGTTCCTCATCTGTCAAATGAGCTGCAGAAGGAAAGGGCAAACCACATCAGTATCTTTGCAAAGAAAACCCCAAATTGGATCACGAAGAGTCAGACACAACTGAAATAATTCAACACACATCAAAGTATTTAATGTTATTAATTATTATATTATTGAAAATAACAATCCCTTGAGTTGTTTTTTTTTTAAGGGTCACATAGCTAGGACATGTCTGAGGTAATATTTGAACCCAGGACCTCCCAACCCCAGGCTTGGTGCTATATCCACTGTAATACTTCACTGCCCCTATCTTTTTGAGTTTGTCAGTGAAGCTCCTAGTAAGAAGACTCCTCCCAATGCAGAATGACAATTATTTATAATTATATATTCATATATAATGATATATTCATATATATTTATAATTAATAGTCCTAGGAAATTGCCTGGGGCATTGAAGGATTAAGAAACTAACATACAGTAGGTCAGGCACAGAATTGAACCCATATTTTCCTGATTCTGAGGTTAGCCCTCTACCTACTACAATAAACTAACTATCTTAGGCAAATTCTGGGCTTGAATCCTTCTTATTCATGCCTTGCAAAGAGTAGGTTCTTAATAAGGATTTATTGAATTGACTTAATCAAATTCATCCCAGGGACAGCATTCATCCATTGTTCCTGGTTGCTCCAATGAAAGCTTGAAAGAACTGTGTTTGCTTTTATTGTGGCCAGTTCAATTCTTCCTCAGTCATCTCTAACCCTGAGGTCATTCTTTAAGGTTTTACCAGGTCCAGCCTATTAAGGCAGATCCTGATCTCTAGTAAAGGCAACTATCTCCTGATCCACTCAAGTATTCCTGGTGCCCATATCCTAAGAGAGTGCTATCTCTTCTGGGTGAACCTAGGAATTCTTTGGGGTGTATGAGGGGGATTAAGTATCCTCTGAATAGGGACTGATTCATCAGTGTCATCTTCTGAGATAAAGCTCTTTCTAATACCCCAGGGCTAGGGCAGAGGTATTAAAAGCTGGGCCCTTGCCTTAGGCTTTTAAAAAATGGTTCTATGATTTCTCTGATAATACTACAGTTCTCTGGTACCCTGAGCGAATTTTTGTTGTTATTGCTGTGGTGGTGGTGTTTAGAAGGTATAACATAGTTGTCCACAAAGGGAAATATGGAAAGATTTCTTTGTGATGAAAAGAAAAAGGATTTTCCTCCAGGAATCATTTGTGATTATATGAAATTTCATAATAATTTAAAACACGCTCAGATTATAGAACAGCAATGAACTACGTACAACAAAAGACTTTTGTCAATCTACTACGTCAGACATAACTTCTTTCCCATGTACATGAAAAGCCTGGCTTCTTTACCATCTCGCAAGGCAGCTTTTAATGAAATGAGGGTTTCCCATAACCCTCACCAGCTTTAATGGATGACAGAAACATTTCTATTGTGCTTTGGTAGATCAACAGCATCATTTCCAGATCTCATCACTTTGTCATTTAAGAGAAAAGAAATAATCACCCAAGGAATCTCCGGTAGTCAGACAGCATGGCATCATGAAATCTAAGAACCTGAAGAACCATGAAATCTAAGAACCTAGAAGATATGGAATCCAAACCCCTCATTTACAGATGGAGAAACGGAGGCCAACCTGAGGCTAAATGACTTTCCAAAATCCCATAGGGAGTATGTGGAAGAGTCTAGGATCGTCCCTGGTGGTCCTTCTGACTCTAGAGACAATATTGTTTCCATTTTATACTACTGTTTGCCCTCCAATATACTGAAAGTGACACTTGAGATGAATGTTTGATGCTTGAGAAGTCCCTTAAGTTATTTCTGAGAACAACTTGTTCCTTTTGATTTCAGGCTGTTCTCCCTGTCTATGAGTTTGCTAATGATATTTGTTGTTGTTCAGGCATGTCCAACTCCTTATGACCCCATTTGGGGTTTTCTTGGCAAAGATATTGTTGTGGTTTGCTATTTCCTTCCCTGGTTCATTTTACAGATGAGGAAACTGAGGTAAACAGGGTTAAGTGACTTGTCCAGTCACATAGCTAGTAAATGTCTGAGACTGGATTTGAACTCAGGTCTTCCTGATTGCAGACCCAGTGCTCTATCCACCTAGCTATCCCACTGGCAATATAGCTCAAGCAAATAGGTAATTATTCAGTCTAATTGTACCTAAGTAAACTGGATTAATTGATAAACCATATTATATACTAGAGTAATAATTTTTGTTTTCATGGGTTAGGAAATAAAATATTGCAAATGGAAAAAGCATCTTAAATTATTGTCTTCTATAATGAGGCTGTCCTCAGATTGAGAGAGAGCCTAGTAGAGTTGCAAAATGAAAATGAGAAATTCTGATTCAAACTGTTAAGTTTCCCCAAATCTTAGCCATCATCCCAGCAAGAGAAAGAGGAATAAACCACACAGAATAACATATATGTGGAGCATTCCTTGTCCCATGTTAGCTTGGCAGGCAATGGTGGGAATGTGAGGACCTGAACTCTAACAAGTCAGCTCCTCCCAGCAGACAGGCTTCTATATCCAGCCCTGGCTGTAATTTCTGAGTGGTTGCCAAGAAGAATGTGTTTAAATTCATTACTGATTACTGTTTAACCTTTGTTCAACTCTCACATTGTATTAGGAGTTGTACCTACTGCATCAATCATAGTTTTCTCTGATCAGGTGATT
This sequence comes from Monodelphis domestica, assembly GCF_027887165.1. NCBI lineage: Eukaryota > Metazoa > Chordata > Mammalia > Didelphimorphia > Didelphidae > Monodelphis > Monodelphis domestica. The sequence continues at coordinate 208,498,265 of NC_077229.1, forward strand.
TAGTTCATTCCAACTAACAGGGATGGACAATGTCATTAACGATGCACAATGTATATTAAGGAAGCTATGTGGGTTCTATCTTTACACAGGTCAGCTGAATATCTGAGAAATACACAAATTCATGCTGGGGAGTTGGGAGAGAGGATCAAGGGACAAGCAAAGAGAGCATCATTCCCTAGAGAAATCTTAGGACAGGGATTTCTTTATAGACTTGAATTTTGCTTTTGAAATACATTCTTGAATGTCCAGCTTGGGGGTGGGAGGGAAGTGTTCCTTCTCTAATGATTCACCATGGTAACATATCTAAAATACTAAAAAAAAAAAATCTTAAGTCTAAAATGAAGGAAAAATGAGAACATATAATAATTATACTGAACTAATAATAATAACTAACATTTTTATAGAGCCTATGTGCCAGTTAGGTACATCTAGGTGGTACAGTGGATAGAATGTCTGGCTTGGAGTCAGGAAGAACTGAGTTCAAATCTAATCTAATCTCAGACACTTACCAGATGTATGATCCTTGGCAAGGCACAGTTTGCCTCAGTTTCCTCATCTGTAAAATGAGCTAGAGGAGGAAATGGCAAACTATTCTATTATCTAAAGATCATGAAGTTAGACACAACTGAAAAATGACGAGACAACAATTGTAATTAGTTGGTTCTCTGAGACTGACAGTACCAGGCAACTTTTGGTCCAGAGAAGAATCAATGGAACATGCCTTGTATAAACTCTTATGCCAAAGGAGACAGTCCCCTAATTGGCTTTTTTTCAATGTGCCTAGCAAACATTGGTTTGTATTTCTCTCTTTTCTATTTCCCTCTTATCTAACTATTGTAGTTTCCTCTTAGAAAGTGCAATATTGTATACACCTGTAGTTAGAAATTTTTTAGGGATACAAGATGATTGTATCAAATGATCAGTTGGGAAAACTAGTCTCCAAAATGATGGGGGGGGGGCTTGAAGATGAGATTAACTTTCCCCTGCCCATTTTTAGATTTAATTACCAGAAGCTTTTATACCCCACTCACATTTGAGTGGGGGAGGTCTGTGACCCACATGTGCAATAGTGATCAGGAGCAATTAACTGCCTCCTGGGCAGTCCTAAGCAAAGCTTTAGTTGTAATTGGTACAAATAAAATTGAAGGAAGTCACATGAAGTGATGAAAAGGAATGGTCTTTAAAAATGCCAAGAACTTCCTGTGAAGACGTCATTCACCTTGAACTTGACCCTGGAGGAGCTCTGGCTGAGGACTGCTTCCCTTTGAGCTACCATGTGGATGAGTGAAAAAGACTGACTCCTTTCCTGGATTTTCTGAAGGGACAAATGTTCTAGACTTTGCTACTAATAGCAATACAGTGATCCAGGACAATTCTGAGGGACTTATGAAAAAGAATGCTATCTACCTCCACAGAAAGAACTGTTGGAGCAGAAATGCAGATGACAACATATGATTTAGCATTTGTTTATTTGGGTATATGATTTGGGGTTTTGGTTTTATAAGATTATTCACTAATAAAAATGAATAATATTTTTGTTTTTGTTTTTGTTTTTTTTAATTTGTTTTACTTGATAATACATGTATAACCCAGACTGAATGGCTTGTCAATTCTGGGACAGAGGAGGGGAAAAGGGAGGGAGATAACATGAATCATAGAACTTTGGAAAATTTCAGTGGAAATTTATTAAAATAAAATTAAGATAAAACATTCTAAAAAAGTAGATTATTATCCTAGTAGGTTTGATTCAGATAAGTTCAAAGTTTATCCACAATTCATTTTCCTAGGCAGAGTGGATAGAGTACTGAACCTAAAGTTGGGAAAACCTAAACTTAAGCTGGGTTTCATATCCTTCAAGCTGAATGACCCTGGGTAAGTCCCTTAACTGCTGTATACCTCTAGAACTTAGCTAATAATACTAACAACTAGCATTTACATATTGTTTTAAGAGTTGTAAAATAGTTTCCAAGTATAACATTTTAACCTCTTAATCACACCTGAAGATAGGCTCTAAAATAAAGATTTCTACTGTTTTTATTTTACAGATGAGGAAACTGAGGCAGAAATTAAGTGATTTGCCAAGGTTCACATGGTTAAAAAATATCTGAGACTTGATTCAAACTCAGGCTTTCCTGACTGGGCAGCTTGGTAGAGGGAATTCCCATACCTCAAGCTGCCTACTTGATGCAGAAATCAGATTACACACTCAAATATATAGATATTAAGATATATATGTGTGTTTTATATATGTACATAATATATATGCACATATAATATATAATTATAAAAAAATATATAATATATAAATATAATATAAAATAAAAATAAAAAAATTTATATATATATATATATATATATATATACACAATGCAAATTAAAATTCTTCCAGTCACGCAGACATCTCTAAAATGTTGTTTGAAGTGAAGTTGTAATGATTCTAAAAATGCTTTTTATCTACAGTGGTCATTGAGTGGGAGGAGTGTCAGAGGGTAACTTGGTAAGTTGTTCTGGTGTTTTTCCATAAATGTAATTCAATAAGATCTGAGAACAAATTTTCACTGAAGAGCTTCTGAGTAGTAAATGAATTACCAGCATAATCAACAGATGCAACCAACCTTCAAATGGCAATGGGAGAGACCAGGGAAGTGGCCAGGATAAAATTCACAACTGAAACCAAAGCACCCACATGGCATTTATGAAGAACCTTTTAAAAAGAAATCTATTAGAGGCAGCTAGGTGGCATAGGGGTTAGAGATGTAAAAATTAAATTAGTATCTAGTAATAAAAATATTATATTTTATGAGGTTTATTAAGGATTATTAGAAATCAAGGAATAAAGAAGATACAAATAATAATAGCCTATGTGCCCATGACTGATTAGCCAATTCAGAATCTCCACACTTAGCTTAGCTTACTTGCTATGGAAGAGAAAAAGAGAGTTAGGTGTTACTGCCAGTTAAATACTCATTGTGGTCTCGCCAACCTGGGGACTCAAGTGAGATTATAGGGAATTCTGGGAAACACCAAGGACTTCTGGGGATTGAAGTTTGGGGTTCAAAATCTCCATTTTTACAGAGAGTAGATAGAGAGATGGGAGTTTCTGGGTTCAAATTTGGCATCAGACCCTTCCTATCTGTGTGATCCTGGGCAAGTCCCAATGCCAGTTGCCCAGCCTTTACTGCTCTTCTGCCATGGAACTAATCCTTAGAATTGATTCTAAGACAGAAGTTAAGGGTTTTTTTTTTTAAAGAAAAGAAATCTATTGTGTACTAGATTCACTAAAATGGTCTTTGTTATGGTACCATAATAATCAAGTCAAATAAAATTAAGAGGCTACTATAAGCCATGCCCTGATAAAAATTTCAGAGGCCCCACCTGAAATTGAAAGGGGTACCTGAAATCTCTTTACTGTGGACCAAGCCAATAATTCAACAATTGGAGATAACTAACAATTATCAATAACATCAAATTATAATATTAATAACAAATGTGTTAACAATTAGAAATACCCAAGAAAGGTATGGTCTTGGCAAATTCCCACCAAGACTACTGAGTGAAAAAGACATTCTATCTACCAAAGCTTCTCTGCAATTATTGTATATAGTTACCTAGAACAATGAGTGGATAAGGGACTTTTTTTAGTCATACAGCCAGTCCATATCTGTCAACACCAGCTTACAAAGGTTTGGAATTCTAAAAACCAAATACTAGGAAATAAAAGCCAGCTTTATTGAGGGGGAGTGACTCACAAAATGGTGGGGCAGTCAAAGAAGATGGATCCAGAGCAGTTGACTGAGTTCCTGGATAGGGCAGGGAATGGGCACTTATTCCCAAACCAATAAAGTATGGTAAATTTTTATTCGTTCTTATCTGGATCAAGGTGTTGGGGGGAGGGATCTAGGAGCATGGACCTCAGGACTGATGCCGATTCATGCTAGTGGAGGAAGGGAAGACTTTTGGGGAATTGGCAGCTAAGAAACATTCAAACTTCCCACCTGCAAAAGGACGTTTGGTCATTAATGCTGGATTTATTTACTCAACTAGAAGACTCAGGGCAACTTCTGAACTTTTCTGGGATTCTTTCTTCATTTAGTGGGTTTCAAAGGGCTCCTATATTCCTTCCAGCATTAGAGGGAGAACTCTCTGATTTGATATGATATCAGATCCTTTTTATTTCTTAACTTTATTCTATTCCAGTAACAAATATACACACAAGTTTTCCAAAGTTACATGATTCTTGTTGTCTCCCTCTCCTCTTCCCTCCCTACTCCCAGAGGTGACAAGCAATTCTACTGGGTTATACATATATTATCACTCAGAACCTATTTCCATATTATTCATTTTGGTAATAGAGTAATCTTTTAAAACCAAAACCCCAAATCATATACCCAAACAAACAAGTGATAAATTCTATGTTTTCTTCTGCATTTCCACTCCCACAATTCTTTCTCTGGATGTGGATAGTGTTCTTTCTCCTAAATCCCTCCGAATTGTTCTGGATTATTGCACTGCTGCTAGTAGCAAAATTTGATCATCTCACAATATTTCAATTACTGTGTATAATGTTCTCTTGGTTCTGCTAATTTCACTCTGCATCAGATCCTTTTCTAAATTTTAAATTAAATTTTTTTTTTCAGATCCTTTTTAGAGAATTGGTTTTGGATAAGAATGAGCTTGGTAGGAGAAGGAAGTGACTTGGAAAAAGAGAGAAGATAGGAGCTGTGTAGGAGGGCATAAGGGCCCGGCCTTGGGAAGTAATAGTCAAAAAGCAAATTTTGCTATTTCACAATTTTGCCTAGGGATGACCGCACATGCTAGCATTTCTTCAAATATAGATTTCAGTGAAATGACCTTCCTTTAAGCAACCTGATCTAGTTTATTGCTTTGTTAGTTTCTTTGGACAGGCATAAAATAAGGATACCTTTCAAGTGCAAATTGTGATGGGAAAATCCTAGGTACAAGGGAACAGTGTATTGGATAATTCCTGAATCTACCCTAAGCCACCTCTTCACCCTCCTAGACCTCCCTAACCTTTAGTTTTCAACTCTTATCTGCCCCAGGACCACCCATGTGGCTGATTAGAAGGCTAATGCCTTGCTTGATCTTTTGAGTCTTCCTGATTCTCTTTAGCCATTCTGGCCTAGGTGTTAACTTTTAATTCTGCCAAGGTAGAAATGAAAATTTTCAAACATTTTTGCTTAAAAAAAAAAATCAGAGAGGGAACAGCTAGATGGCTTAGTGGATAGAGAGCTAGGCCCAGAGATGGGAGGTCCTGGGTTTGAATTTGAACTCAGACACTTCCCAGCTGTGTGACCCTGGGCAAGTCACTTAACCCCCATTGCCTAGCCCTTACCACTCTTCTGCCTTGGAACCAATATACATTATTGATTCTGTCAACATGGAAATATAGAGATCCCCAGTTTATTTAGTTTGAGTATAGAAACCCCAGGTTTTGACCTTGTCACAGGAGAGGTTTCCCCCTGAGGGAAGGTCCCTCTTCCCCAGACAGTGAACTTCCTGATAGTTTGGGTGGGAACAGCTAATCCCATCCAATATTAAGCATCCCTTTTGTCCCAATGGTTTCTTCTCCTAGGCTAAGATCCATGACCAAGGTGGCCCAGCCCTGGGCTGAGTCTTTCCCTTTTGTGTCCATTGTGGGGCATCAGCCCCTCACTGTCATTCCTGTCTGGAACTCCTCATTTTCCTTTCTCACCACTGTAAAGTCAATGGACTGTCCCTCTAATCCTAAAGCCCCCAGGTCATCTAGAGTGGTATATAGGTTCCCCAAGTTCTTTTGTTCCTCGGAGTCCATCCTGAGTCGGTGGCACTCCCAGGGGCTGGTGACCAGAGCGGCTTGACTCCGGTGCAGTCTTGGAAAGCAGCTCTGTTGTCGTATTAGTAGCGCTAACCCCTTTTCCCTTGATTAAAGAGTGATTTTTGACTATTTAATAGGTCTGTGTTTTTTCTAGTTGACAATTCTAAAATGGAAAGTAAGGGTTTTGTTAAACTGGAAAAAGCACAGAACTATAAGTCAGAAAAAACAAGTCTTTAGTCAGGAGAGGGATGTGATACAATCCTTGGACCTCCACACAGAGTCACAAGCTCAAAACCCATACAGAACCCAAGGCTCTGGCTACCAATCCCTGGGAGTGCCACTGTGCTAAATGATAGCTCCAAGGTACCATGAAAATTGGGGTACTAATATACCTCTTGGGGAACTGAGGAAAGGAGTATAGTTGATTGGCTTTACAATGGCTACAAAGAAATGAGTTCTAGACAAGAGAGGCTGATGCTTTACAAAGGACACAAAAGGGAGAGCCTACTAGGACAAAAGGGGTACTTAACATTTGACTGAGTCTGCTAGCTCCATCTAAAGTACTTTAAGATTTATTGTTAGTCTGAAACTCTGAGTCTGGGATTTCCCTCCTGTATAAAATTCTCATGTGACAAGGCCAAATTTGAGGTCTTCAGACCTCATGCTGCTACAGATTTAGGGTCTCAAGATTGGGGTTCCTAGATTCCAAGTTGACAGTTTAAAAAAAAATCAGAGAAAGAGATAGAAGCAACTTCAAAGGCCTTCTAGTCTAATTCCCTCATTTTCTAGAGAAATAAGAAAATAAAACCACAGAAGTGTAATAACTGCCTCCAAGGTCTCTTGCCTTAGACTTGGCCATACACTGAGCTGGATCTTAGCTTAATGGATGTATAAGAATGACTCTCAAGGTACTACAATGGATAGAATGCTACTGGGGTTAGAGTCAGGAAGATTTACATTCAAATCCAGCCTCAGACACTTACTTGCAGTGTGAACCTGTGAAACTCCGAAGCCTCAATTTCCTTAACTGTAATGGGGGAATAGGTAGCACCTACCTCATAGGGTTGTTGAGATCATATTTGTAAAGTACTTAGTACAATGCCTGGCCTGGAGGAGCCCCTTAATAAATGCTAGTTTTCTTCCTTCCTACAAGCATGTTCTGAAGTGGAGAGATGAGTTCAGGAATCCAATGTGCTTCCAGGTCCTCACTGATGAGTCATCTCCCTACCCCCACTTTTTCTTACATACACAAACCCCCTTTTATCACTGTTTACCCTAATTGGGTTGAATGCTGGATCAAAATACTCAGATTCCTAACCCAAGGTAGACAGATTGTGGTTGTCACCACCATCAGGTTGGGTGGAATTTTCAGTCCCTTCTAGAATTTGCTTCCTTATCTTATTTCTGGAGCTGAGCTACCCATTGTCCCTTCTGGGTCTTGGACTCTGCCCTCTGAATTTCATGTCTGAAATGGTTGGCTCCCAGAGCAGGATGGCATCCCTCTACCTGATCCCCAAAGTTCCACTTCTGAGCTCCAAGATCTCTTGCACAGACCCTACTACAGTTTCCTCAGCTCCACTGGCAGGTTTCAGTGTCTGTGCCCTTTGATCTACTTATTTCCAGCCTGTTTGGTTTGCCTGAGGCACTTTCTGTAGCTGATTATTAAAGCTGGTTCTAATTTTCAGGGAAGCCCAACTTCCTCCTCTATTTTTCCAAGCTTGCCTCCTGGTTCACCACAGTGCCTTTGATGCTAGAATCCATCCTTCCCTCCAGGAAGGCAGCAGTGCTGCCAGTAGCAAAATGTGGCCTCTCTACCTGTTCCAAAGCTCACACACCAATCTGGACTGGCCACCGCTGTTCCAGTTTCCTGCCCGTGGCCCTCCTCCTCCTCCGAGGCTCAGCTCATTTGCAGAGTAAACATGAATGACACACCCCTAAATCCAATGAACGAGGAAGCCTCTCTCAGCTCAGATTTCTAGGTTTACCCACTTCCCCAGGTTTTTTCTGATGACTCATTCCCCAGGTCCCTCCAGGGGAAAGGTTTCCCAGAATCCCAGCTTTACAGTTGGGTAACAACAAAGTTACTTTATGTATACGGTAACTATAACAGATAATTCTACCCAAAGTATTTGGAAAGACTTTTCTTCAGGGTATGCTTTGTTCTAAACAGCTCAGTCAAGCACACTCCTTTATTCCTAAATCAGTTTAGAGTTCTTTTAAAAGGAACAATCAGAACTAACAGGAGCCAGAATAACAGCAGCAACCTTTACTCAAGGGGGCTTTTTTTTTTTTGGCCACAGCTGGTACATGAGAATTCCTTGACTTTCACCAGTCTTCTCTGGGGACTTGGGGTTTTCTCTGAGACAGAAGTGTTTTGAATTCTCTTTCTCTTTGGACACTTAGGCAAAAGAAGAGGTTGGGTTGTTTTGTTTTGTTTTGTTTTAATTTTCTTCTGAATTCCCTTGGCCCCAGAGAAAGTACCTTTCTGATTCTCTCCTCCCTTTAGCCCTTTGTCTCTTTCAATCTTCTACCCCTTTTAGAGGGAGATGCAGCTAATTTTAACCTGTTATCAGTTCAGGCCAGCCAGCAGTCTCTACCACTACCACTGCTAAAGTGTGCTCTGGGAAAACAGGAAGCTGGGCTTCAGAGGGAACGGAAAACAATGGGAAGGTGACTTAACCCTTCCTCCCTCTCAACCAGAAACCATGGTTTTAAAGTAGGACTTGATCGTTCTAGTAAAGAGTTCTCAAGAGAGTCCCTTATTCATAATAACTTCCTTATTCAGGGCTCAGGCCAGTATCAACCTCCAGGGCAGGCAAAGGACAGAGAAAGCCAGAGTTCACCAACCACTGCACAAAAATCGAAAACAGCAACTTTTATTTAATGTAGGATTCTAGAACTGTACGGAATTTTAAAAAATTCTCCAGATCCTGGGCTCTTTTCAGCTACACATTCTACCAGACTTCTCATTGTTCTCTTCAGGGTTAGCTCATTATTATGCCTAGTCTGCTCTTCAGTGAGAATCACTCCATTTAAATTGTTCTATACTTCTTGTAGCCTTCTCATGTATTATGATTTGTAATAATGAAAGGCAGTTTCCCATCATGGATAACAAGTTGGCCTTAGGCCTAGGTCCAAGTCCTGCCTCTGACATATGCTGTCTTTGAATGTCTATACTAAGTCCATAACCAATATGGTGAGCCTCCAGTCAGGGGGCCACCAGGCTACCTAAGAAAGGGCAAAGTGGCCAAGGTGAGAAAGGAGCAGTTTAAAGCTCTCATGTGTATCAATGATGAGATTGGACTGAGGAGTAGCTATTATACTTTCAGCCTAGATGATATAGAGACCTAGTTTCAAAAAAGAAAAAAAAGAGCTAGTGTGATTTCCCCATAAGATGAATGATCTAAGGATATTAACAGACAGTCAAAATATATATACCAGTAGTTATATTTTTAATGCTCCAAATTACTAATAATCAATTCAAATAAAATTACATTAAAATTAATTAATTAAATAAACATAAAATTAATTAAAATTAAAAACTAAAATTAAAATTAAAACAACTCTGAGATTTTACTTCATACCCATCAAATTGCCAAAAATGACAAAAAAGGAAAAGATAATTATCGGAAGAGCACTGGGAAATTAGTTACAATACAATACTGTTGGTGGAATTATTAACTAATCTAGCCATTCTAGAAAGTACTTTGGAACCATACCAAAAAGCTACTAAATTGACATAGCGATACCACTAGTAGACTCATACCTCAAGAGGTCAATGAAAAAAGAAAAGGACTACATTTATAAAAATATTTATAGCAATTCTCTTTGTAGTGGCAAAGAACTTGAAATTGAGGGGGTGCCCATCAACTGGGGAATAGCTGAACAAATCATATTGTATGAAAGTAATAGAATATCATTGCCCTATAAGAAATGACAAAAGGATGGTTTCAGACAAATCTAGAAAGAGTAATGTGAAATGATGCCATGTGAGGGGAGCAGAACATGGGGATCAATTTATACAGTCATAACAACATTTTTAAAAACCTTCCAAGACAGATTTAAGAACTCTGATAAAGGCAATGACCAACCACTATAATAAGACCTAGGAAAACAAAGAAAAACAAAAGACAATTGCTACTTTCAAGTAGTTCACAGTCTAATGGAGGAGGCAACATGCAAAAAAACTATATATAAAAAGGTGGTATGCAGGACAAATGAGAAATGATCATCAGAAGAAGGAAATGAGTGACAGCCAGTGAAAATTCCCAGAACTGAGAGGTGCCATGTCTTGTCAGAGAAACAGCAAGGAGGCTGGTGTCACTGGGTGGAAGAATACATGATGGGTTTGGGAGGGTATGTTTGAGCCCTGTAAATATGAGAGGGAAAGTAAGTTCAAAAGGACTTTGGATGTCAAATAGAGCATTTTACAATTGTTCCTAGAGATGATAGGAATGCACTAGTTTGACTTTGGGAAGATGATTTTGACAGATGAATGGAAGATGGTTTGGAGTTGGAAGAGAGACTTGTAGCAGGGGAAACCATCTATCAGGTCATTACAGGCCTGATGTAATAGTACAGGCATGAGGTGATGAGGTCCACACCAGGAGGAGGGCAGTGTCAGAGGAATGAAGGGAGCTTAGTCTAGACATGGTACAAAGGTAAAATCAACAGGTATTGGCAACATGAGATAGGTCCTTGAAAAAGAGTGTAGATTTGTGGTGGACACCTAGGTTGTGAGGGAGCTGGGAGGGCAATGGTTCTCAAGAGAGTAATAGGGAAGTTAAGAAAAGAGTAGGGGACAAAATAATGAGTTCATTTTTGGACATGAAGAGTTTAAGATGTGTCCATTTGGAGACATTCAATAGGCAGTTGGATTTGTGAGTCTACATCAGATGAGTTGGACTTGGGGAATAAGGATGAAGAAAAGAGATAAAAGACATTCCTAAGACATTTTGACATTTTTGAGAGCCTAAGGATTTAACCTTTGTAGTCTTTACTTGGTCTTAAAATTTGGGGGATAATACTAGTAGCTTTATAAGCACTAATATTGCAAATCTTATTTATCCACTTTTTAGAGATCAAAAAACTAAGTCTGATTTATGATGAAAAAATGCTATCTATCTTCAGAGAAAGAATGGATGGAATATGAATGCAGAGCAAAACATACTTTTTAAAAACTTTCTTTTTTCTTTTTGTCTCTTTTTCTTATGCAATATGACCAATATGGAAATATGTGTTGCATGACTGCACATGTATAATCTATATCAAATTGCTTGCATTCTCGAGGAGGGAGGGAGAGAGTATGGAACTCAAACTTTAAAAAAAACATTAAAAATTATTTTTACATGTAATTAGAAAAAATGTAAACATTCTCACTTAAAAAAAAAGAAACTACATCTGAGAAAGCTTATAGCTTTGTATTCTTTCCTTCCAGTCAAATAGCTAGTAAGTATGACAGCCAAAATTTGAGCTGGTTCTTATGTTAAAACCTATGTTCTTTCTATATATTTCTTTCTATATGTTTCTCTTTCTATTATACTTACCTATTAATTAATGCTTACGGTTTTATAGTATTACACAATTTAAGAATAATTTTGTATGTGGTATCTCATTTCCCACTAACTCTTGTGGGTGTTAGGTAATCATAACTTTTAACCTTATTATTGTATTTGAAGGTTTACAAAGTACTTGTATCTTTGAACCTCAGATGAAACTGAGACTGAGAGAAAAATAAGTAATTTGCTCATGGCCATGTAACTAGTAAGTGCCAGAAGTGAGACTTAAACCCAGCTTTCTAATGACTTCAAGTCCCAATAGACCTTCTATTCCCCCATGCTGGTAGTACAACTATTATTTTCCCTCTTTACAAAATAGGAAGTCAGAGCCTTTTCCCTCCAAATTCACTGTTCTTTCTTCTATATCACTGGATAGAGAAGGAAAGCGAGACTCTGGTATCGCTAGAGAAAATGGTTCTTTTAAATAAATTTCGTCATTGGATGTAACTGATTCCTCAGAAGCCTTTAGAACTGGGGTTTGAAACAGGTTTCTTGTTCCTTCTAGCCTGAAATTATATGCTTGTGGTGCCCCCTTCTGGATGCCACACTAAGACCAATTCATGTAGAAGCCAGTCCCCTTCCTATATTAGGGACCCTCTTCTCATTACTCAAATGTTCCTTTTTCTCTAGAGCTGATGCAAGCTCTGATCTGCTCAACTCCCAATTTTGATATGTTTAGGACCTCTATGGAGGACCAGACACTTTCATCTATCGCAGAATGTTTTAAAACTTTGATCCCAAAATAACTCAATGGCTTTTATTTTTAAATCTTTGGTATATTTTGACCAAAGAGGCACTTTATAGGATCATTGATTTAGAACTGGGAGATATCTCAGAGATGACCAAGTCCAACCTCCATCATTTTACATATGAGGAAATTGAGAGTTGGTGAGATTAGTAGGCTTACCCAGAATCACACAGAGAATATTAGAGCAAGGGTTTTAATTCAGGTCTTTTTACCCCAAATTTAGTGTTCTTTCTATTGCCATCCCCTGCCCCAAAGAGCACCTCATCTTCCAAAGTCCATAGCATGAAGAGGGTTAAATAAAACTCCATAATTGTGGGATTGAGTCACTATCTACCATATCATTCCCAGTCATTAACAGAAAGGAAGGTTGCATGTTCTTAAAGTTAATAGTTTTGGGGTTTTGTTTGTTTGTTTGTTTGACCAAATATCCATCTCATCTGGCCTAAGTTTTGTTTCCTTCTTCATTTACTTGGTTGTGGTCATTATATATACTGTTCTCTTGGTTCTGCTTTCTCCACCCTGAGTCACTTTATACAGATTTCCCCATGTTCCTCTGGATCCTTCATATTCATCATTCACTGTGTCATAATAATATTGAATTCATATATTAAAGTTTGTTCAGGCATTTTCTAGTCATTGTGCACATTGTTGTGTTTTTTTTAACCCAAGCTTACTATTAATACCAATAATACTGCTGAAAATATTTTTTGGATATAGGGATCTTTTTTTCCTCCTGTAATTAACTTCATTCAGATAAAATCCCAGGAAAAGATTATATTTTTTAAAAATAATATTTTATTTGATCATTTCCAAGCATTATTCATTAAAGACAAAGATCATTTTCTTTTCCTCCCCCCACCCCCCATAGCCGATGCGTGATTCCATTGGGTGTTACATGTGTTCTTGATTCGAACCCATTTCCATGTTGTCAATATTTGCATTAGAGTTTCGTTTAGAGTCTCTCCTCTGTCATGTCCCCTCAACCGCTGTAGTCAGGCAGTTGCTTTTCCTCGGTGTTTCCACTCCCATAGTTTATCCCTTGCTTATTAAAACCTCCCGGCCCGCGAAAAGTTTTAAGGTAGGAAAATAGAAACAGGATAGAAGTTTTGAATCCTGCGAAGGGCGTGAAAGAGCCAACCTTAGAGATGTAAATAAATGAGTCAGTAATCAATTATTAATATTCGGGAGCCACAGCCTGCTCCGACCACTGGACGTTACTATCCAGGCTATTCCCATCCAATGATCCCAATTTAACACTGCACTGGTCAGAGAATAATGCTAGCTCAGTAGGAAAGGAGATTAGAAACTAAAGGAGTTAGATAACGCTAGGTATTAGCATTGGAAAAGAGAGAGAGACAGGAAGGCCTGACCAAAAGGCCAGGCCTCAGGGAAAAAGATAGAGAGGAGAGAGAAAGGGGAGAAGTTGCTCCTTGGCAAACCTGTCGATGTCCTCCAAGTGGCCGAGCTGGCTGTGTCCTGTTCCTTTTATTCTCTTTGATATACAAATGAGCTCAATACATATTGATAAGTTACATGATGCCTCAATACATATGGATGAGTTACCTAGTGTATTGCCATTGGATAATTGCAAATTATGACAAGGTGAAGGTGGGGTTATTATCCTCAGGTGAGTGAGACAGGAGGAAGCAAGGTTTCACTCCCTAACTTCAGCCACACTGGGAATAGAGCCCATTGCCATGCGCAGGATGGCCATGTGCTCACTCACAATCCTTGTCTCTCCATAATACCTATGGGCTGGACTGCTACACTTATGAATAGTGTTTTTTCTCCTAGATCCCTGCAGATTGTTCAGGGACATTACACCACCACTAATGGAGAAGTCCATTACATTTGATTATACCACAGTGTATTAGTCTCTGTGTACAATGTTCTCCTGGTTCTGCTCCTCTCGCTCTGCATCACTTCCTGGAGGTTGTTCCAGTCTCCATGGAATTCCTCCACTTTATTATTCCTTTTAGCACAATAGTATTCCATCACCATCATATACCACAATTTGCTCAGCCATTCCCCAATTGATGGGCATACCCTCGTTTTCCAGGAAAAGATTATTGAAAAAAAAAATAAATCCTAAAAATTAAAATTTTGGATTTAACAGTGGAAAAGGCCACCACCTTTTCTTTTATTCTGAGTCAGTCATAGCAATAAACAAATCAGAAATAACATGGTGTAACAAGAAGAGTATTGGGACTGGTCATTGGATCTGGATTACTCTGCGTAGTCTCGAGCAGGTTACCATTCTGCTTTAAGCATCTGTTTCCTCTCTATAAAAATATTCAGGCTAAATGATCTCTAGGGTCCTTTCCAGTTCTGTGATTCAGTGAATAAGGTAAGGGTGTTCTTCCAAAAGCACATCTTGTACTTTTTTTTAATATGCTATGAAAGATGGGTTGGAAGCATTGCAAATTTGCCAATTTTTCCTCCCCCTCTTTTCAATACCAAGAATCTGGTGGGCTCAGGAAGTAGCAAAGGCTGTATATTTCCCAGAGACATTCCCATATCACACATGAGACTAGGCAAAGATGACTATGAAAATGAGTTAAAGAGTCGAAGGGAAAGGTGGGTACTGTAAAGATTTGAGCCATATTTAAGTAACAGCCCCAGTAGGAAAATTCAGAGATGCCATTAAAGCAGACTTAAGTCTTTCTAAAGTGTCTTGCCTTTCTCACTAGATTGACTGAGAATAAAGTGATCTGATATAGAAATGACAATCGCATTGTAAACGAAGAGTGCTGAATGAGGGATGCCTAAAAAAGTGATTCTATAGAAATATATATTTAATAATAAATAATTTTTGTTAGGTTGAAGGGAATGGGGTTACACATCTTCTCTTTCTTTACTAAGGGGTTAGTCTCTTGCCTTGAGACCTGTGCAAATGTGGTCCAGGCTCAGATCTGGGAGAGTTTGGACAATTAGAAGAGGACATTTTATCATACTGAATCATTATACCTCCTTCCTGGAATCCAGGGGAAAATATGCTTCAAGTATAGGGTTGGCCCTGATCTAGGGTATTCCCAGAGGGTGAAGTAGAAAGGTCTTTGACTGATATTGTAAATCAGTGAAGGGACAGGTATTTATTTCTTCCGTGTAAATGAAATGCTAGTATAAAAGATTCTCACAAATATGCAAAACTTAGACAAATAGCAATAGCCACTCCTGTTATACTGTCCTGAAAGGGTAAGACTTAAAACTTAGAACATGAAGCAGTAGGTAGAATTGACAAAGAGGAATTCACATTTTGCCCCTGCTCTGTATTGTCTCCATCTAAGTTGGTGTTCTTTAGTTAGCCCGGTTAGGGACCGTGCTTATCCTTCGATAAGAGGTATCCTTTCCACTGTTGGAACTCAACCTGCCACAAGACTGTTCCAAGAAACCCAGAATCTCCAAACCCATGAACTCACAAAGGTGTCTCCAAATATATAACACACTCATCTCAGTATCAA
Organism: Monodelphis domestica; assembly: GCF_027887165.1. Classification (NCBI taxonomy): domain Eukaryota; kingdom Metazoa; phylum Chordata; class Mammalia; order Didelphimorphia; family Didelphidae; genus Monodelphis; species Monodelphis domestica. Next base: position 208,513,847 of record NC_077229.1, read on the forward strand.
TGTCTGGTCACCTACATATAAACTTAGAGAAGAAAATACAAAATTGAAAAGGCAATGGGGGGGGGGGGAGATGTAGCTAGATGGCTCAGTGGATAGAGAGCTGGAGGGGTGGTCATGAGTCCAGATCTGGCCTCAGACACTTCCTAGCTGTGTGACTCTGGGCAAGTCACTTAATCCCCATTGCCATGCTCTTACCACTCTCCTGCCTTAGAACCAATACATTGTAAGGGTTAAAAAAACCAAAAACAAAATAGTAAGGGTTCAGGCTCCACTTGGTTTTGAGTCCCCCTTCTCTAACTGTAATGTGAGAGTAGCCAGCTAGAGGAACCTTTCCCTCATCCCTCACAGGAAAGACTCAAATTGTTCTGATAGAATCTGTAACCAGGAGGAAAGGGATCATTGAGAGTGAGTCCCTCCCTTATAAAGACTCACTGGGTTATCAGTTCTTCATGCTTAGTGGCCAGTGAGGGAATTCTTTAGTCTTTCTCCAAACTGCTCATTTTGCATCAATTCATATGTCTTTCCAAGGTTTCTAAAATCATCATGTTCTCCATTTCTTGTGGCACAATAGTAGTCCATGAAAATCACATACCGTGTGTTGGTCAACCATTCCCCAATTGATGGACATAGTATTCCTTACCATATCCCATATTCCCCTTCTTTACCTCCCTCACCATAAATATTAGTCTTGGATGGACACTGATAGCAGATCATTGTTCCAGATGCTCAGACTCACACTTTCTTTGTTTACTCTCCCTGTCTCATCCATATCCAGTCAGTACCCAAGTCCTATCCAATCATCAGTGTCCCTTAGGTTTGTTTTCTTTTCAGTTCCAGTGACTACTATCTGTAGCAGTCCACCCCTAGCTATGGGCAAGGGAAACAGTTGGTATGTACAGATTGCCTTAGAAGAGAGCATGCTCAGTCTAAACTTAGTCTAAATACTAAACAGTATTGCACATAGCTGGGAAGGCCTCTGACCCTTGACCCCAGCTTCTCCCAGGTTAGGCGGGAACACAGGTTTCTTTGTGCTCACCTGGTTAAGAGAAACCACACCTATACCTTGTCATTAACCAATAAGAATCATCCCTATGTACTGTGTATATTTGCATATCAAAGATTATATTTGGCCCAGCAAGCTCTGCCTCTCTCTCTCTCTCTCTCTCTCTCTCTCTCTCTCTCTCTCTCTCTCTCTCTCTCTCTCTCTCTTTCAGGCTAGCTGATGGCATCTTTAAATCTTCTCTATTTCTCTCTCATCTCTCTGACCTGTGTGGTGTTAAATGTGGATCTCTGGACTGGTAAAAGCCTTCGGAAGGATCCTTTGATCAAAGCTTGGCTGTGGCTTATGGATAATTAATAAAGACTCATTCCTGCCACCTCATATCTCTAATTTGACTCCGTCATCCCCCTCGTGGTATCTAAAACTTCTATCCTGTCTCTATCTTCCTACCTTAAAACTTCTCGCGGGCTGGGAAGTTTTACTATCCCTCACAATCATATGCCCATATAAGGACACCAAAATCTCCTAACTAAGTCAGAGTTCAGAGTTAGAAGAAACCTGAGAGATTAGCCAATCCAAATTGCACATACAAAAGAATCCTTTCTTTAGACTATCTGACAAATGGCTGCCCAGTTTTGCTATAAGATCCTTAGTGAGGGAAAACTAACTTCCACACAAAAGAGTTAATTTTCTTTGGGCTTGACCTAATAAGGAAGTTTTTCAGAAATCAAGCCTAGATCTGCCTCTTTGGAATTTGCCTCTAATTATTCCTCATTCTGACTTTTAGGACTAAACAGAAATAGTTTAATCTATCCTAGGGGTTTTGGCCCTTCAAAGACATTCTCTTAACTCTTTTCCCCATGTTAAACATCCTTAGTTCCTTCAACCAGTCTTATTGCATGAATTCAAGACCATGGTTAAATATCCTAACTGGATTTTTTTAGCTGACTAATGTGAGTTTCATTCTGAACCCTCAAAGAGACAAAATTTTATCAATATATGATGGCTTCTCTAATTCAAATTGTTGTTTAGTTATATTTCAGTCATATTTGAGTCTTGATAACCACATTTGGGTTTTTCTTGGCAAAGATACTGGAGTAACTAGTTTCTCATTTCCTTCTCCAGATGGGGAAACTGAGGCAAATAAGGTTAAGTGACTTGCCTAGGGTCACACAGCTAGGAAATATCTGAGGTCGTATTTGAAATTAGGAAAATAAATCTTCCTAATTCCAGGTACAGAGTTCTATCTATTATACCACCTCGCTACTCTTGTATTCTAATAGCATCGATTCTAGTAGATGGATTAAGTCTCATCTGTATTATGATTCTATTAACTCACATGACTCTCCATCTTCTCCCACTGTGACTTCTCACTGACTACTCCTCATTACTGAAATGTGCTCTTTTCTAACATCTTCTTGTAATATTTAGTTCTTTTAAGGCTCAAATCAAATACCATCTTCAACATGAAGTCTTTTCTGATTCTCTGCTTGTTCTAGTTCTTTTTCCCTAACATTACTTTGTATGTATATTCTGTACCTACCTATATATGTACATGTGGGCTTCCATAATTGGATTATGAACTTTTAGAGGGCAGAGATAGTTTTGGTTTTACTCATTTTTGTCTTTTCATCCCCAGTGTCTACTATGGAACTTGGCACATAATATATTCCTAATAAGTGCTTGTTAACAGATTGAAATTATTCTTTGATAGTTCTTATTTCTAACAATTTTCATCCTTAAATCTGCCTTCTAATTCTCTTGTGAACCATCTTGGGTTTTCTAGTATTGTTCTAATATAATGTTTGGAGGTGCCATAGAATTTGTTGCTTTAGTTTCCTTTTCATCAAGGATTTTTTTTTATATCACTTTCCTTGACTTTGTAGTATTTTTTTTTTGTCATGTGTCTCTTACAAGATTGTTTACTCATTTACCCTTTTCATCTGTCTTACTGCTAATTTATCTATGATGTCATCCCTATGATGCATTCTTTCACATCTCTTCTGTTTATTTATTTATTTTTTAAAAACCCTTACCTTCCGTCTTGAAGTCAATACTGTGTGTTGGCTCCAAGGAAGAAGAATGGTAAGGGCTAGGCAATGGGGGTCAAGTGACTTGCCCAGGATCACACATATTTTTATTCTTTACTAGCTTTGGCACATTGCAAATCATTTTGAAATGATGGATGTGGGTTAAGGTTAGACATCACCAGTCATGCATCTATTTTGTTTAAAGTCCCCTTTTTTCCCTCCTATTTTCTTGTTTATTTGATCCTTTTTAGTTTTTTGGATTGTCATGCCTAATGATGAGTTAGTCCTAGACATAGTCAATCTCTCTCTTGATTTTTTTTTTATACCCTTACCTTCCGTCTTGGAGTCAATACTGTGCATTGGCTCCAATGTAGAACAGTAAGGGCTAGGCAATGGGGATCAAGTGACTTGCCCAGGGTCACACAGCTGGGAAGTGTCTGAGGCCAGATCTGAACCTAGGACCTCCTGTCTCTAGGCCTGACTCTCAATCCATTGAGCCACCTAGCTGCCCCCTCTCTCTTGATTTTCTTGCCAGAAGTCCTTTCCATTCTATTCCAGATAACATTGTATCCTGTTGTATTGATTTAGAATCTTGAACTCCAGAGACTGCATTTCCCACAATCCCCTTTTCCTTTTCCTATTTGTGCATGGATTGAGTTTTGAGTTTCCGTTTCTGCCCATGCCGGCTCTTGAGTTTGTAACAGCACAAAGGAGGGAGCAGTTTTTTGCCTTTCTTTGTTTTTTAAAATTTCTCTGGTTTTAAAATTTTCTCTCTGTTCTAATTGGATTTTAATAAGTAGTATTAAAATAGTACTTGGAGTATTAAATATTAATTTAAATCTTTACATTTTTGGTGACTATGAAGGGACTTTAGAACTCAGAGCTTTTTTTTTTTTAAAGCCAGCAGTTTCTGCTCTGGCTATAGCTGTTAGCAATCACACATTAAAGCACCAGCTTGCCTAAACCCCATGGTTTAAAACTGCTACTGGTTTGCAACCAAAAGCTGCTTTTCTGCTGGGAGTTTTCAAACCCAGGCCAGCTGCCTAGCTGAGGCTGTTCCTCTAGCTCTCCTTCTACCTTCTGAGCCTCTGACAGCTGTGAGTATTTCCACCCTGGCCTGCTGGTCTCTCTCCTAATGAGGCAGCCACCTTAATTTGGGGGTTTGGTGGAGAAGCCGCTCCCTGTCCACAGCCTGGAGAACAGCCTAATCAGTCTGATCCACCATTCCTGCCAGCAGCTTGGCCAAACCCCAGCTAAGTGGCAGGCCCACTCTTCCCCCACTGCCTTGAACTGCTAGTGGCACCCTAGGCCCACCCTGGTGCTGCTACTGTATTCTGCAGCTGCTGAAGCCTAGTCAGGCCTGGCTTGGCCCCTTCTGCAGCTGCCACACCCCTGAGCTTTCTGCCACTTCTGTCGACCTACTCCTATTCTAACTGGTGAGTATAAGCTTCCCATTCCCCAATGTGACAAGGAAATCACTTTAAAAGACTGATATATATTAATTTAAGGTCGCCAAGGAATTCAGCTATGTAATTCCTAAATGAAAACTCAAGTCAGCAGTCAATCTTTTATGGAGTTTAATTACAATAGGAGGAAGAAAGGAATTAGAGATAGAGAGAGAGAAAAGGGAGAGAGAAAAGGGGAGAGAAGGGAATAGGGCTTAAATACCCCTTCTGTTTAGGCTGGGCCAAAAGGCCCAAGCCCTTAGATAGCTGGGGCAAAGAAAAGAGATCAGTCCCTATTACTCACGTGACCAAAATGGAGAAACAGTCTCAGAGGCCCCCACCTTCAGCTTCCTTCAGAGCAAGCTTCTCAGAGCACACTCCAACCACTCAGACAAACTCCTCAGCCCTCCACCTCTGAGTCTTCAGACCCCTCTCTCTTTAAGGAAACCATCCAAGTTCCCTCCCCTCCGTTCTCATATCTACCAATCACTGTCCATCAATTTCCCTGTGCCAATGGAGGCTCTAGCTTAACCCAGGACCGCCCAGAGCTCTCTGGCTTTGCACATGTCTGTTGAAGGTCATATTTTCAAATAATTAAATCTTTGATCCTTTGCTACAGCCCTTCCTAAATCCTGTTAACCTGAGTAGGGTAGAGATTGGAATAATTAAATTTTGATCTATGCTGCAGCCCTTCCTCAATCCTGTTAGGACTGAGTAGGGTGGAGATTGATTCCAAGTATCTCCATTGTATCAATTCTAAAATCAATCATGACTCAAAGAAATTCCTGTTCTATGCTTAAGCATAGGTCAAAGTCCTTTCCATTTTTCAGCAAAAGGTTTCTGTCCTAAAGTAATCTTAAGAAGGGAGGCGGAGGAAACTCTCATGCCAATGGGGTTCACATTCCAATAGCCAAGACCCACTATCAATAGGAAATTTTTCAAGTATGAAATTTCCCATGGTGAAATTTCCAATATTTATAAGTCTAAGAAATTTTGAGGTTTACACCAGCCAGTGCGGAAGGGAAGCCCCTTTCCCCACTGGACAGCTGATTGCCTCCTAGGCTTCACCAGGCTCTTTGTCTTGGCTGGGAGGGTTCTGGCCCTCTTTTAACCACCCCAGCTTAACTCCTACTCCTCCTTGCTTTACCAAATCTGCCTTACTTCCATCTCTCAATCTCCAACCAATTCTGTAGCCATATCCTCCATTTTGGTTTCTGGCAGTCCCTAATCACACCCCTTACCCTGAAAACCCACCCCTAACCACACCCCAAACCCCTTCCAGTTATAGTTCTGCCTCTTGGCTACTAGAGGTCAATATTGAGCACTGATTTTTTTTCACCATACTTTTCCCTCTCTCTTTTTCTCTTTTATTTTTTCCCTTTTCCTACTTAGCTACAATGGTTATTTGCTGCCACAAGAGGGCAGCAATAAATAAATAATTAAAAATTTCCCTTTCTTTACAAATAAAAATCCAATAAAATAATAAAAAACAAAACAAAACAAGCTATATACCCTCATCTTCTACCCCACCCCTTATAATAATAATTAAAAATAAATCAATAAAAATATATATTATTTTTTTCCTTTTTTTGATCAAAATGATAAGCAGCATAAATGCTACCATGCATGAAAGCCTTTTGCTTTTTACCTAATTAGAGGCATGTACAATTCCAAATTCCCTCCTTCTCCTTATACTCCTAGGAAATTTTATTTTTCTGATATTCATTCTTAAGATAAAAAAATGCTACTATATGAGAGTTTAAAGCAGAAATGCAGGCTGACAGGAAAATTCAATAAAAAAATTTCAAACACTTACATGACCTAATGAAAAATACTAATCCTGGGGGCAGCTGGGTAGCTCAGTGGATTGAGAGCCAGGCCTAGAGATGGGAGGTCCTAGGTTCAAATCTGGCCTCAGACACTTTCCAACTGTGTGACCCTGGGCAAGTCACTTGACCCTCATTGCCTAGCCCTTACCACTCTTCTGCCTTGGAATCAATACACAGTATTGACTCCAAGCCAGAAGGTAAGGGTTTAAAGAAAAAAAGAAAGAAAAATACTAATCCTATCCAAAACAAGTCTGAATTTTGTGAGCCTGTTTCTGAACCACAAATAGAGGATGATCCTATTTCTCCTGAAATGGAGATGAGACCCCCCTCTTGTATACATCAGATGCACACCCTTCTCTCATACTCTGCAACATCTCTTTCATGCTCTGCAACTCCTGGCTGATCTCATGTCTCCTGATCCTTCTTCTAACCCCCCATCCTCTCCTGCCCTTTCTCTCACCCCACAAACAGCCCCAACTCCAAAGAAATCTTGCTGCCACCAAGTCAATTTCTAAGGAATCACAGGCATCAGATGACTACTATTAAGTCCTTTTCCCCTTAAGGGAAGTGCCCAAAATAGGATGCAATGGAGATGTGGTGGCCCTAAGATCTTCACTCCTCAAGAAATTAGAGAACTGAAATATAATGTACCTTGTTTTGAATGTGAATCTCTCATGGTAACCAAGAAAATGGCTGATTTTTTTTTTATCAATATGACCCATCCTATAAGGATGTTGAGAATTTGCTTAATGCCTTTCTAACTGAATGTGAGAAAAATAAAATAATCCCTTATGTTAACAAGGTTTGGGGGCATGGTGCAGCACACTAGCCAACTCATGATTCTGCATGTGATTATAACAGTCCCAAGGACCAGTTGCAATTACATCATTTTAGGGAGGCTGTTAAAACAGCTATTCAAGAATGCTTTGAGGATACAGAAGCATGGTTAAAATTTGAAAGCCTTAGACAATCAGATGATGAGACACCCTCACAATTCATGGATAAGCTCATTTAGCTTGGGGGTCTATATCTAGACCATGATATTTCTAAAGACAAAGATATTAAGCAAATAAAGAGACGGGGTGATCCAAGGTTATTTTAAGACACATTACCCACATAGGCCTCAGATGAACCTTGAAGATTTGAGCACCACTGATGCTTATATCTTTAAAGGCCAAAAAGAAAAAAAAGAGGAAAAGCTATTAATGTCATAGAAACCTTGGGGGGAAAAATCTTTAGAGGATAGGTTTGATAAATAAGACAAAGGCATGATGTTCAACCAATGGTGTTATCCCCTCTCCAAGGATTTAACTATCAGACCCTTACCTGCCACTCCTGTCATAAGAAGGGCCACATAATGATGAACTGTAGGAATTTCCCCCAGGCAATGATGAACTATACCAACCAGAGAAATTCTTATAGGAACAATTATAGGAATGGTAATTATAATGGTGATTTCAGGAATCATAATTTTAGGACTGATAATAATCCTAGGGACATAAATCAGGCACCTGACAACTCATACTAAATGACCCCACAGCAGTATATTTTGAGTGGAGCTCCACCCCGAACAACCCAGGGATCTACTGCTCTTTAAGCAGGAGTTCAAGGCACTACCCAAATATTATGATGGTCTATGGGGGGGGGGTTTGAGGCACAGGAATCAGAGGATACAACCTTTGATTTTCCAGGCCCTGACATCTTACTGCCTGTTGTCCCTATCCACTGTCCACTCCATACTAATGAGCCCCATGTAACATTAAAGGTGGGTAACACCTATTATGATTGTCTTTTGGACACTGGAGCTTCCTGGTCTGTATTGAAGAGTACACCTAATTCAGACTGCCATTTCATTGGCTCAGTTAAAATCGGGGGGGGGGGGTATCAGGGACACTCCTAAAGTTTCCCAAGATTTTCCCTAGAATAGTGTCCATAGGACCCCTTACTGTTGTGAATTTTAAAATTATTCCACCCTAATTAGACCATTCTTTAGAAGATCTGATTTAGCTATTTCCTGATCAATTACAATGGAGGTACTTGGAATAACAGAATCAGGTCTTGGAAAACCCATATTCTTCATCCAATTCAGTTTAACAAGATTTTGGAAGGTCTGCATCAAACTCAAGATTTAATTATCTGAGGAGATGGCCTTCAATAGACATGTGCAAAAAAAGACAGACCTCTGGGCTGTCCTAAGTCAAACTAAGTCCTCATTGGTACAGATGAGATGCAGAAAAGTGATGTAAAAATGTCCATATAAGGCACATCATGGGCTGCCTCTTTTTTTTTTCCCTTGGAGAGATGACTCTGGCTGGCAGTGTGCTAAGCGTTCCGACATCTTGGAGTGTTAGGTGGTGAGTTTGTCCTGGAGATGATTTCAGGTTCAGGCATCTTAGCTAAGACTCTTTGGAGGTCAAGCTGATTCTTTCCTCCTTCACACTCAAAATCTTACTTTCTAGATCTCCTATCTTCCTACCCGGTACTAGCCCCTTCCTTCCTCCTTCTTCTTAAAATCTTCTCCACTATATTAATTAAATCACCATAAAATTTGGCAGCTTGGGCATTTTATTATTTGAGATTTCCCTTGACGACCACTTAAATTTTGATTTTTTTCAGTCTCAACCATAATTTCACCCTTTACACTGTGGAACACTCTTTTCTATTAACGCCTGGCTCCCCTTTTAATTTTCTGGGGAGAGACCTTTTGTATAAGCTTAGGGCCACAATAATTTGCTCTCCAGGTGGCTCTATGACACTGGAACTGCCTGAGGAATCCTTAACTTTACTCCCTGTACTTCTTTTCAGATGTTCATGAAATGAAGGAGACTCCTATTTCTGAGATCCCAACTGATACGCCTGAGTCTCTCTGGGCCACATTATCTTCTGATGTTGGCCTACTTAATTTGGCTATCCCTGTCCAAATCCAAACAAAATCTAGCCCACCTCCTTCCATTCTTCAGCACCCTCTTTTGAAGGAGGCAATTGATGGCATTACACATGTAATAAATTCCCTGATGGACCAAGACATCATAATTCCCGGTAAATCTGAATACAATATGCCCATCCTGCCTGTTAAAAAGCCAAAAACCGGGGCCTGATGGCAAGCATCTCTATCACTTTGTCCAGGATTTGAGAGCTGTGAACAATCATGTTATAAAGAGACATCCTGTAGTTTCCAATATAAATACTGTTATTTCTTCTATTCCTAGCACAGCTACATACTTTACAGTAGTAGACTTGTGCTCAGCTTTCTTCTCTATACCCACACATGAGAACACCAGGCATATCTTTGCTTTTACCTGGAAGAATTCTTAGAGGACCTGGGCTTATCTGCCCCAAGGATTCATGGACAGCCCTACTTTGTTTACACACTTCTTAACTGCTGCTACAGAAGCCATGAAATTCAAATACAGCCATTTAATTCATTATATGGATGATTTGCTCTTGGCCTCACCAAACGCTGAAACATGCCAAGTGCATAGAAAATACCTCCTCCTAGAGCTACATAAGAGAGGTCACAAGGTCTCCACAAAGTTCAGTGGTGTCTCCTACAACATTTATTTCTGGGTTCTGTTTAATTTCTCCCAAGCACATTGAAAATATCCAAAATTTAAGTGTTCCTATCACTAAAAAGCAATTGAGAGCTATTCTTGGAGCAAAAAGATTTTGTCAGCAGTGGATCCCTTGCTATGGGGAAATCACTAAGCTCCTTGTAGCACTCAAAAAAAACTTGGTCCCTGAACCACTTAAATTGGAAACAGAACATCTAATAGCTCTTTCAAGTTTAAAACAAGCTATACTGTCTGTCCCTGCTCTAGGCATCCCAAATTATGATAAACCATTTACCTTATATGTCCACAAACAAAAAAGGATAGCTTCAAGTGTTCTAACTCAGATTTTGGGACCTGCTCAACACCCAGTAGCCTATTATTCATCCCAGCTTGACCCAGTAGCTGCTACCTCCCCCCCCCCCATTGCCTTTTGAATTTAAAAGACTGCACTAAGAGACTTGCTGACAAAACTCCAAGAGGGAAGATTGACAGAAAAGCCCAAACCCACAGATCCAACACATAACACAAGGAGCAAGAGTGCAGGAAACTACAGGGGGAAAAGAAGGGGCAAATACGAGCAAACAACAGAAAAAGAAAAAATAATTACAATCGACAGCTTCTATACAGGCAATGAACAAAGAGAAAATGGAACAGAGCAGGAGGAAACACCAAGCAAAAAAACAGAAATCCCAGCGAATTGGACACAGGCTTTGGAAGAACTGAAAATACAATTCAAAACACAATTAAGAGAGGCTGAAGACAATTGGGAAAAGAACTTAAAAACTAAGATAAGTCATCTAGAAACAGAGGCACTTGATCTAAAATGAGAAAATAATGTCTTAGGAAAGCCAAATTCAACCAGCTTGAAAATGAGGCAAAGGAGATGAAAGACAAGGCAAAGATGATGAAAGATGAGGTAAAGAAGATGAAAGATGACCTCCAAAGAAAATCAGACCAGAAGGAGAAGGATGACCAAAAATCTAGGGATGAAATCCAATCTTTAAGAACCAGAATACAACAACTAGAACCAAGTGACTTCACAAGGCAGCAGGACACTATAAAAAATGAAAAAATTGAGGAAAATATGAAGCATCTCATTTACAAAACAGAAGATTTAGAAAATTGTTCCAGGAGAGACAAATTAAGAATCATTGGCCTACCAGAAGACCATGACAAAAGGAAAATCCTGGATGTCATACTACAGGAAATTATCTAAGAAAACTGCCCTGATATTCTAGAACAAGAGGGAAAAGTAGAGATTGAAAGAATCCACAGATCAACTCCTGTACTTAATCCCCAACTGAAAATACCCAGGAATGTTATAGCCAAATTAAAGCAGACCAAGGAAAAATATTATAAGCTGCTAAGAAGAAGTCATTCAGATACTATGGAACCACAGTGAGGATAACATAGGCTCTGGCTGAATCTTCACTGAAGTAATTCTGGAAAGCAAAGGAACTATGCCTATGACCAAGAATCAACTACCCAGCAAAATTGATTATATTCTTACAGGGGAAAGTATGGTCATTTAACAAAATAGAAGAATTCCAAACATTTGTAAAGAAAAGACCAGACCTAAACAGAAAATCTGATGTCCAAGTACAGAATTCAAGAGAATCATCAAAAGGTAATTAAAAAAGAAGGAAAAATAACAACAAAACAAAACAAAACTTTTTTTAAAGAGACCCAATAAGTTAAAATGATATGTATCCCTATAAGAAAAGAGGTCATTGGTAACTCTTAAAAACTATTATTACCACCCAGGCAGCTAGAAGAAATACACTTAGAGGGAACAGTGACAAACTGTATAGTGTGATAATTAAAAGAGTTGGTTGTCATAAACTGTAAGAGTTAAAATGGTTGTGAACATAAACTGTAGTGAGTAAAATAGTGTAAAAGTTAAAATTTAGGGGAGACTAGGGAGACTGAGGCATTTGAGGCAGAAATTAGTTTCTCTCTGCAAGGAGTATTATATATATATATATATATATATATATATATATATATATATATATATATATATATATATATTTTAAGAGTTTTGTTGAAGATTAAGGATTAAAGAAAATACAGGATAAGAAACACATGTCCAGGCCGTAGAGAGGCCTAGACACAACCTCACCTACGTTATGAAAAAAAGCCATGCCTTCCCCCAAACTGAAGTCCAAGAGCCAAGAGAGAGACCCCTCCAAAGCCTTTGAATCAGTTTAAAAATGTTGCTTCTCATTTAACCAGATTATTTAACACTTTTAATGAGCTTTGAAAATAGCCATTTGTAAGTTATCATTAATCACAGCTATATGTTGCATATACTACAACAACAAAGAATGGTAGTTGGAAGCTCTGAAATTATTAGCATAATGATTTCATTAATGCTATAAAACATCCTCTAAATGGCACATGATTATATTTAACAGCTTGAAATAGTTGTGAATCTTAAAATAGTGACAACATACCTTTTCTTTCGTGGTAAAATGTAAGGATTTTTTTTTTGAAGGCACATGATCTATGCTGTTTAAGGATTAGAAATGGGATTACTAAGAAAACTGGGATTGAATGCACACATTTAAGAAAAGTTCATACCCATTATTGTAATTATGAATTGTTTTTGAGCTTCTTGGATTCTCTGTTCTGGGTTTGAAAAGGCAAATCTGGCACAAGCATTGTATTGCAATGGTTATTTGGTTTACATGAAGATTAATTATCACTAAATACTATTTAGATTCTAGTAGCTAAACTTATTTTCTTTAAAAACTACTCTTTACACATGCTTAATATTTACTGATAATGATACACAGAGGTAGAGTATTAGCAAAACTTCAAGTTTATAAAAATTTCTCAGCATTCAGTTTTAATTGTTTTGCTATTGTTTGGAAGTACATCAGTTTTAATTGTTTTGCTATTGTTTGGAAGTACAATATTGTTACAAGCCACTTTCAGGAAAACTTTAGTATGGGGTGGTTAACTGGGTCATAATAATTGCAACATATATTTTAGAGTTTGCACGTTGCACATATTACTTGAACCTATTTTATAGATGTGCAAATGGAAACTGAGGAGTCAGACGACTTAGCCATGAGTAAATAATTAAAAAGTATTAAAGACAAGATTTGAGCCCAAGTCTTCTTTACTACAAGTCCAATGTTCTATCTCTTAAAGGAGAACTGCCTGCCTCTCACTGCTGAATGGGCTAAATTCAGTTCCACTGAATAAATGTTACTCCATAAATTTTTTTGCTTGTCATTACAATTTCTACCCAAACAAAACTCAGTCCGTCGTCTATTAAAAAAATCTTCATTTCTGATCCAAGTAGAGTTCACTGCCCAAATGGGGAATGGTCTTAATCCAATCTTATGAAGTAGGGTCTGGGAATTTTTAAGGTTCACAATAGGATGAAATGACAAGACATAAATATGTATATAGATATATGTATATACATATATATACAACTAGAGCTAAAAAAAAAAGAGGTTAATACTAAAAGAAACGGGAAAAGAAACTGAAGGGGGTAAATTTATAAGTCGCAAGGAAGCACATGGTGGGAGGGAGGAGAACATTAATACAATGGAAGGGCAAAGAGGTTGGAGATAGGAAACACTCAACTCGTACGTGCATTGAAATTGATCCAAAGAGAGGAGAACAATCCAATCCATTAGGGGAGAGAATTGATTTGCACCCTATAGGGAAGTAGAAGGGTAACAAATGGATTGGTCGGGAGGGAAGCAGTACAAGGGAGGGAGAGGGTAGGGGGGTAGTTTAAAAGGACTGTAAAGAAAATAAGGGGGGAATATGGGAGGTGGGTAGAAAGGGAAGTAAAATAAGGGTGGGAATTAGGGGAACTGATTAAAAACACTGGTGTGGAAGGAAATAGTGAAAAAAGTAAAGGTAGGACTGGGAATAGAAATCAAAATGCTAGGAAATACACAGTTGGTAATCATAACTCTGAATGTGAATGGAATGAACTCACCCATAAAAAGCAAACGAATAGCAGAATGGATTAGAATCCAAAACCCTACCATATGCTGTCTACAAGAAACACACATGAGGAAGGTAGATACGCATAGGGTGAAAGTAAGAGGATGGAGTCAAATCTATTGGGCATCAACTGAAAAAAGAAGGCAGGAGTCGCAATCATGATATTTGACAAAGCCAAAGTAAAAATAAATCTAGTTAAAAGAGATAGGGAAGATAATTACATCCTGATAAAAGGCAGTATAGTCAATCAGGAAATATCAGTACTCAACATGTATGCACCAAATGGCATAGCATAAAGGAGAAACTAGTAGAGCTTAAGGATGAAATAGATAGAAAAACTATACTAGTGGGAAACCTGAATCTTCCTCTATCCGAACTAGATAAATTAAACCAAAAAAATAAATAAGAAAGAGGTAAGAGAAGTGAATGAAATCTTAGAAAAATTAGAGTTAGTAGATATGTGGAGAAAAATAAATAGGGAAAAAAAGGAATACACCTTCTTCTCAGCAGCACATGGTACATTCACAAAAACTGACCATGTATCAGGGCATAAAAACATTGCAAACAAGTGCAAAAGAGCAGAAATAATGAATGCAACCTTCTCAGATCACAATGCAATAAAAATAATAATTAGTAAGGGCACATGGAGAGGTAAATCACAAATTAATTGGAAATTAAAGAATATAATTCTCCAAAACCAGTTAAAGAACAAATCATAGAAACTATTAATATAACTTCATTGAAGAAAATGACAATGATGAGACATTCTTTCAAAACCTATGGGATGCAGCCAAAGCAGTACTCAGGGGGAAATTTATATCCTTGAGTTCATATATTAACAAACCAGAGAGGGCAGAGGTCAATGAATTGGGCATACAAATTAAAAAACTAGAAAGTGAACAAATTAAAAATCCTCAGTTGAAAACTAAATTAGAGATCCTAAAAAACAAAGGAGAAATTAATAAAATTGAAAGTCAAAGAACTGTTGACTTAATAAATAAGACTAGAAGCTGGTACTTTGAAAAAAAACAAATAAAATAGACCAAGTACTGGTCAATCTAATTTAAAAAAGGAAAGAAGAAAACCAAATTGACAGTATCCAAGATGAAAAGGGAGATCTCACCTCTAATGAAGAGGAAATTAAGGCAACCATTAAAAACTATTATGCCCAATTATATGGTAACAAATATGGCAATATAGGTGATATGGATGAATATTTACAAAAATATAAATTGCCTAGATTAACAGAAGAATAAATAGAATTTTTAAATAATCCCATATCAGAAAAAGAAATTGAACAAGCCATCAAAGAACTCCCTCAGAAAAAATCCTGAGGGCCTGATGGATTCACAAGTGAATTCTATCAAACATTCAAAGAACAACTAACCCCAATACTATACAAACTATTTGACATAATAATCAAAGAAGGAGTTCCACCAAATTCCTTTTATGACGCAAATATGGTACTGATTCCAAAGCCAGGCAGGTGAGAAACCAAGAAAGAAAACTATAGACCAATCTCTTTAATGAACATAGATGCAAAATTCTTAAATAGAATACTAGCAAAAAGACTCCTGCAAGTGATCATGAGTTATTCACTATGACCAGGTAGGATTCATACCAGGAATGCAAGGAGGTTCAATATTAGGAAAACTATCCACATAATTGACCATATTAACAAGCAAACTGACAAAAATCACATGATTATCTCTATCGATGCAGAAAAAGCCTTTGACAAAATACAACACCCATTCCTATTGAAAACATTAGAAAGCATAGGAATAGAAGGGCCTTTTCTAAAAATAATAAACAGTATATATCTAAAACCATCAGCAAACATCATCTGCAATGGGGATAAACTAGAAGTCTTCCCAATAAGATCAGGAGTGAAACAAGGATGCCCATTATCACCTCTATTATTTAACATTGTACTAGAAACACTAGCTGTAGCAATTAGAGAAGAAAAAGAAATTGAAGGGATTAAAATAGGCAATGAGGAAACCAAGCTATCACTCTTTGAAGATGATATGATGGTCTACTTAAAGAGTCCAAGAGAATCAACCAAAAAGCTAGTTGAAATAATCAACAACTTTAGCAAAGTTGTAGGATACAAAATAAACCCACTTAAGTCATCAGCATTTCTATATCTCTCCAACACATCTTAGCAGCAAGAATTAGAAAAAGAAATTCCATTTAAAATCACCCTAGACAATATAAAATACTTAGGAATCTATCTGCCAACATGAACAGAGGAACTGTATGAACACAACTACAAAACACTCTCCACATAATTAAAACTAGATCTACTAAACAATTGGAAAAACATTGATTGCTGATGGGTAGGATGAGCTAATATAATAAAAATGACAATCCTACCCAAGTTAATTTACCTATTTAGTGCCATACCCATTGAACTACCAAAAAACGTTTTTTACTGAATTAGAAAAAACCATAACAAAGTTCATTTGGAGAAACTAACGATGAAGGATATCCAGGGAAATCATGAAAAAAAATGCGAAGGAAGGAGGACTTGCAGTCCCAGACCTCAAACTATACTATAAAGAAGTGTTCATCAAAACAATTTGGTACTGGCTAAGAGACAGAAAGGAGGATCAATGGAATAGACTTGGTGTAAATGACTTCAGCAAGCCAGTCTATGATAAGCCCAAAGTTCCCAGCTTTTGGGACCAAAATCCACTATTTGATAAAAACTGCTGGGAAAATTGGAAGACAGTATGGAACAGATTAGGTTTGAATCAACATCTCACACTCTACAACAAGATAAACTCAGAATGGGTGAATGACTTGAACATAAAGAAGGAAACTATAAGCAAATTAGGTGAACATAAAATAGTATACTTTTCAGATCTTTGGGAAAGGAAAGACTTTAAACCAAGCAAGAGCTAGAAAAAAACCCACAAAATGTAAAATAAATAATTTTGATTACCTCAGATTAAAAAGGTTTTGTAGAAACAAAACTAATGCATCCAAAATTAGAAGGGAAGTAACAAATTGGGAAACAATCTTCATAACAAAAACCTCTGACAAAGGTCTAATTACCTAAATTTATAAAGAACTAAACCAATTGTATAAAATATCAAGCCATTCTCTAATTGATAAATGGGCAAGGGATAGAATAGGCAATTTTCAGTTAAAGAAATCAAAACTATTAATAAGAGCATGAAAAAATGTTCTAAGTCTCTTATAATCAATGAAATGCAAATCAAATCAACTCTGAGGTATCACCTCACACCTAGCAGATTGGCTAACATGACAGCAATGGAAAGTAATGAATGCTGCAGGGGATGTGGCAAAGTTGGGACATCAATCCATTGCTGGTGGAGTTGTGAATTGATCCAACCATTCTGGAGGGCAATTTGGAACTGTGCCCCAAGGGCACAAAAAGACTGTCTACTCTTTGATCCAGCTATAGCACTTTGTACCCCAAAGAGATAATAAAGAAAAAGTCATGTTCAAAAATATTCATAGCTGCACTCTTTGTAGTGGCAAAAAATTGGAAAATGAGGGGATGCCCTTCCATTGGGGAATGGCTGAACACATTGTGGTATATGTTGGTGCTATGTGCTCAAAGGAATAATAAAGTGGAGAAATTCCATGGGAACTGGAATAAGCTCCAGGAATTGATGCAGAGTGAGAGAAGAATCAGTAGAACATTGTACACAGAGACTGATACACTATGGTACTATCAAATGTAATGGACTTCTCTATTAGTGGCAATGCAATGATCCTGAACAACTTTGAAAAATCTATGAGAAAAACCGTGGGAGTAGAAACACAGAAGAAAAACAACTGCTTGAATACATAGGTCGAGGTGATATGACTGGGGAGGTAGACTTTAAGTGAACATCCTAATGCAAACACCAACCAAATGGATATAGGTTCTGATCAAGAACACAAGTGATACCCAATGAAATTGCATGTCGGATGTGGGAAGGGTAGGTGGTGGGGAGGGAGGGAAATAATAATGTGATTATTGTAACCAAGGAATAATTTTCTAAATTGACTAAATAAATTAATTAAAAAAAATTTAAAAATAAAACAAAATCCTTTTGAAAGAAATTATTCCTTGTTTTGGCCTGCCAGCACATATTGATTCTGATAAAGGAACTCATTTTACTGATTCGGTGTTATCTCAAATTTATTTATGTCTGGGGATAATTCCTAAATTTCATACACCATATCATCCCCATAGTTCCAGCCAAGTTGAATGAATGAATAAAGAATTTAAAACCATGATTGGCAAATTGGGCATGGAGACTCAATTAAAGTGGCCTGAAATTCTACCTCTGGCCCTATTTTATCTCAGAAGCAGACCCAGAGGTGATTCACATATCTCACTGAGATGCTATTTGGACATCCATCTATTCAGGCACAACCATTTCCCCCTGCCTATACCTTATTGTTAGGAGGGGATACAACCATTGCTACACAAAACTGAAAGAACTCCATGACTCTGGAGCTGCTGTTCAAGCAGGCCCCATTGATTTCTTGCTTCATGATTTAAACTCAGTTGATAGTTTGTACATAAAGAATATCAAACGTAATAGGTCAACTGAACCTGCTTATTATGGACCATTCTAGATCCTACTAACTACACCAAGAGCCATAAAAATTGGAGAGAGGGACTCTTGGATTCATTGTAGTCATGTAAAATGAGTACCTTCTGTTGATGATGAATAATTGCTTGCACTGATTGCATTTGACTATTGATTGTGATTGGACTTCTTTATTGCTGGATTTGTACTATTTTGTTGCACTTCATTTGGCTGATCCTTGTATTTGCACAAATTGCCTTGTAGAGCAACACATGTACTACCTCATGGAAGAAAATCTGTATTAGTGACTTTTATTGACCTGATGTGCCTTTTGTAACATTTTGCACCCTCACTAATTTTTTTTTTTGTATTTTCTTGGATGTATTATTGCTTTATTTACCTCATTTGCACTCACATTGTTTTGCCTACCTTATTTGCACTCACACTGTGGGTCATGGTAAGTCAAAAAGGGAATTAATCTTATTTTTTGAAAATTAGCCCCTATACTTTACCTCTATAATTGTGAAATATATACAATTTTAATTTTTTTTTCTTCCTACATGTGTCATTCAGTATTTGATTTCCCCCCCTTCTTTTCTCATTTTTTGCCTTTGAAACACATCACTAGTATTGGAAATTTTTTTAAACTATTTTTACTTTTTACAAAAGAATAAGATAATATGTCTGGTTACCTAGCATATAAAAGCATACTCAAAAATCTTTGGACTATGGCAACCTGCCAGTAGTTATTTAACTATTATTAGACTTTTGCTCGATGACTATGTCTAATCAAAGGAGAAATGGACTACAAAGGAGCACAGAACTTGACTTGCAAAGTGCCAAACGAGCACAAAAAGGTGAAAGAAACCAAACCAATCCTACAGGGATTGATGACATTCACACAATAAGCACAATGACTTGATCATGTGTGAGACTCAAGGTTGCGGCTGCCACACTATATCAAGCATATAACATCTATTGCTCTGACTCCATTATCCTGAAAAAACTGAAGAAAAGGTTTGAACTGGGGAATTCTATTTCCTATTTGTCTTGAGATCTAGT
Source organism: Monodelphis domestica (assembly GCF_027887165.1). Classification (NCBI taxonomy): domain Eukaryota; kingdom Metazoa; phylum Chordata; class Mammalia; order Didelphimorphia; family Didelphidae; genus Monodelphis; species Monodelphis domestica. The sequence goes on from NC_077229.1 coordinate 208,533,295, forward strand.
CTCTTTTTCTATTT